>NC_136139.1:9764421-10309421 GCF_965212315.1 Lampetra planeri | reverse complement strand
TCCGTTTGTCTCTCGCTGTGAGTCGCCACACTCCCAACAGCAGGGCGGGGGGGGGGGGGGTTTGTGTGGCTTTGTCGTGGAAAGAGCCGCCTGGCCTGGCCTCGCCTGCGGATCGCAGAGGTGCGACGCGGCGGGTTTTATTTCTCACCGAATATCTTTTCCCCGAGGTCGCCGATAAGACTCTGGAGTGCGTGGCACTTGACTGGTAGCCACAGCCCGTACCCGTAGCGAGAGCGGTATGGTGGATGCCGTGTGCCGAGTGCGGAAATAATTTAAAGTGTCCCTGATAGAACAAAGTACGTTCCATGTGACAAGCATCCACAGTCAACCATAGCGATAAATATACTTGATGTGGTGTGCTGGGAGGATAAATATTTTCTGGGTCGCAGACCTGGACTGACCTGGCTGAATGTAAGCTCTGCGTGTGCCGATGCATCAATACCACGGTTAATGTTGACTCTCGCTCATTGCACGTGCACTAACCACTACACTACCGCTCCCCATTCAGCATTTCTACCACAAAATATTGCAAGAAAGGTCACAAACGTTCATGTGTTGACAATTCAGTCTACACACTTCATATTTAAACACAACAAAGCAAGACACTGAGCTAAACGACAAATACAATTTTAGATATTCGATGAGATTCAATTGATAGATTCCCAGAAAGTGTATGCATTTTTCTCTTTACATGTCCCAATGTCACTGCACCTTCCCCCGCCACTCATGCATTATTCGCGTTTGCCTGATGGATGATTGGTCTGGGCAAAGGCCATGTTTGGATACCATCGGGTGGTGGAAAAAATTGAAGGCAAGTTTAAGGGCTTCATGCGGCGCTCAGACACTCAACTGTGCCGCGTGCTTCATCCTCGGGGCGCAAAAAAAAAAAACGAGGCTCGCGAAACTCCGCAGCGGGGCCGACGAGCCGCAGAAGAGGAGCTAAAAAGCCGCGCTCACGCTCGGCAGAACAAGAGCAAGTGTCTTTTATATCTGGCACGCCACGTATCATACCACGCATCATACCCGTGACACTACTCAGACCTTTTTTGCGCTCTGCCCTGGCCTTTCTTCCCGTTGTTCGGGCCCTCGCCGCGATTTTTTCCGTGTCCTTTTGACTGTTCTGTTCAGTGGGGGTTATCCGCCGGGCAGTTTTTTTTTGTTTTCCACGGGCACGTCCGCGGTAACAGCCTTGATTGATTTTTCGGAATGCGCCGAGCGCCACTCTGGCCATTCATCAATAGGGCCCCCCCCCTCCTTTTTAGCCCGGGATCCTCCGCCTGACAAAATGGGAAGATTGAAAGTCGCTTGTTTTCTTTGGCCCTTTTGGAGTTCATTGGCATGTTCATAATCGGAAAGCTTTTACCTCCTGAAAGCTTTGCATCAACATGCAAATTACGGGTGAAATGGAATAGGACGGCGACTGGAAAGCCCCAACATCTGTCATGCACATGTCTGCCGAAAAGAGGGGGTGACGCCGGGGTCGTAGTTGAGGAACCGAAATTCTGGCCAAATGATTCCAAGTTACAGCATCTGTGCCCCCCCCTCCCACTTGTTTAAACTAGAATCTGGCTGGCCTGTAAAGTGGGCTCAGGCTGATGGTGGTTCAGAGATCACCAAAGGAAACGTATTGGATGTTTGACGTTCTGCCTCTTTTTGGCACGGAGAGGCGCACGAGGAGTCGGGGAATTTGTTATCGTTAGGAAAATGTCCGGGTAAGTTGATTAATTTGTTCTTAAAAAAGCAGAGGGAAATTGCGACAAGCAACGGAGCTGTTGCCAATGAAAGCTTCCCATAAAAAACACTCAAATTATTTGACCGAACAATTAAGTTGATCGATTTTACAAAGGGAACTCTTTTTTGCCGAAACACGTGGAAGCTCAACGGTTACTGCAAGAACAACCCATTGCTGTCCGCCATCTACACCCCTCCCCCTTCCGATTTTACTCGTGCTTTTTAAACAAATCCGAGATAAATGTTCAAATCCCAATCGTATTTTTGGTGCGATGCTTGCATATCGCTCGGAGGAGAAAACAATAAAAACCGTTATCGCTACAATAACCGTAATTTATTCCTTTGTTCATCGTTTTGTTGGACGTAGTAGGCCTTCTCGCGCTGCGTCGGCTCGTGGCGCACTTCACCACGCTCTGGTCAGTGTGGGGTTGGTACATTGATATGAGTGGCAACCGGCAGCAGTTCAGATGTCGCTCACCAACGTGTATGGTAGCCGTGGCCAGGAATCAAACTTGGGTTGCTGGGTTCCTCACGCACGTGTCCACACCACCACCGCTCGGATGTTTCAAAACAATTCGTCATTGTACGCGTGTGTGAAATATGTTTTTTCACTCTCCCTCTCGCTACACTTATTTTCCCGTTTTAAGCATTGCATGCTAGTGTACAATTAAGAAACATTTAAAATTTATTATTTAAATTTATTATTATTATTATTACTTCCCGGAATGCGTTTCTGCGGATGACATTTGCCGGGGTTGTAAAGAAAGATTCGCACGGATTTTTTTTACGGCGTTTCATTCGGCTGCTAGCAGCCGGCTGCTCTTGTTTCTGTCGATGTTATTGGTCTGATCGCGACGTTGAAAACGTGCCGCGATTTGAATTTATCGCACGCGCGAGCGCGGGGACTGAAAGCGCCCCTTGTGCCGAGTTCCACGAAAGAATCAAAAGTAGCCCACGGAACATTGCAGCTTGATGAATCGCAATCTTAACAAAAAGTTAAAGTTCCTTCCGTATCCGCATGAGAACGGGACGCTGTTCTAATCCGGTCGTGACCCCTACCCCCTCCCCTTCCCCAGCGGCCTAGTGGAGTGGGCAAAGCCACGAAATAATTTTCCACAAATGAAAATTCATAAAACGTCGGAGCGACGTGAATACGAGCACGGTCGGCTACGTACGGTGTGAAAGAAGTTCAACATACATACGTACGTGGCAGAAGCGGATTGGGCAGTGTGTAGTTATAAACAAAATTTAATTATACGACTGAACGCCACTTCAAGGGTTTTGTTTGTCATTTTGGGCGGTGGTCGTGCAGGCCTGGAATTTTTATTTCGGGGGTAATTTTTTTTTTATTCTTATGACGGCTGATTGGCGAGCTTTTGCAGGCATGGTGTTAATTAAACCATACGGCATGCTGTTCGCTCTGTCACATCCACTGACAATAAAAAAAATATTCGCCCCGCTTCCCTCCAGCAGGCATTTAAATCTCCTAGCAATTATATTCCTACTCCAGACAAATGTCACATGGCAGGCAACGGCGCGAAAACACTCATATTCCTGCTCTCTCGTGGTTTAAGTGAGAAATAATTTCAATATTCAACTGCTCGCCACAAAGCTGATGATCATTCAAAAATGTGTTTCAACTGCCCTCTGATACTCAAGTTCACAGCGTTATTATTTTTCTCAGGCATGATCCCCCAATTGTCCTCCCTCGCACGAGTCCCAGATGCCCGTTTTTAATAAAACCTGTTTGGTTTTTCAGTGAAATTTGTTGGATTTTATAATATGAACGCGAGCAGCCGTGGCCTTAGTGGTACAAAACAAAATTCACTCCGCTCAGAATTGCGTATTTACGTGTTTTTTTTTTTTATTCGGGAGCAGCTATCTGTGATGTGCAGACTCCTCAACGCGAAACATTTGGCTCACACTTTGAGGTGACAATGGATGATAAGTCTTCAACGTGCTAATAAGCAGTAATTTTAACACTAATTAACCTATTAGGTTAATGTAAATGCTTCAAACGGAAACTGCAACTGGGTTCGTGCCATCTCATAACAACGTAAACAGCGCGGCGAGGCAGGCGATGCTGCGAGGCCTCCCAGACGACCTGCAACTTCATCCACACCAGGGCGCGATTGTTCCGCCGGTCGCAGCCACCCCTCTGCGTTTTGTTTTTATCCCGGCAGCTCGCATCATCGCCGCCACCGCCGCCAGCACCGCCCATTGCCTTCGCCGCAGCTGAAACGCCGAAAAGGTCAGAAGATGAAAGCCAGGCTATATAAGAGCAACAACAACAAAAAAAACGGGGCCGTTTGTTTTTAGCGTTTGTGCCGGTGGTTGCGGCGGTCTGCGTGCCATCGACGACGGCAGGGAAGAGTTTATTTTGGATCGGCCTCAGATGTTGACCCTGTAGTTGCTGCCGCGGCATCCACCCCGCGTGACCCCGCCCGGCCACGGCGCTTGACCCCGCGCGGGGCCCCGGCCAAGGCCCGGGGTCAACAACTCTGGCTCGTGTCGAGACACCTTTGGCCGCTCCCCGGGGGAGGGATGGGGGAAAAAACTGGAATGAAAGAAAAAGTCGGCGCCAAAAGAATGCGTCGCGTCCAAACGAACCACGCGGCCCACCGGTTCGCTCTTTGGGGGGGAATCGGTAGTCGGCCGGTCGGCAACCCTTTATTTTACCGGGAGATTAAATAAACCCCCGTTGAGACATACGCAACACCTTTTGGCAAGGACGACCCGGGTGGTAAAGTGGCGGCACAAAAACAACGCGTGGGAACCGTGGGAACGGGACACGAAACCGCGTGTTTCGTCAAACTCTCGATCGACTCGTGGCGCGCACCCGCGGTAAAACTCGCCGCTGGTTGCCCACTAGCAAATCCGTGGTTTCAATCGCACGCTTGTTAAATTTAAATGCGCGCAACATGGAAGCCTGGGTTTTTCTTTTTTTTTCGTCGTCGTCGTCGTCGGCGACATTTTTTTGGGCGAGATGCCTCCGCTAAGCCTCCTGCAAAGACAAACAGAAAAACACGCGGAGGCTGCAGAGCGATACGTTCTCTCCGGCGCCGTGGGAATTTTAGATAACTGGTTATTACCGTGTTGGTGATCGAGACGTTCGCTGCGTGTGTTTTGGGCTTGCGCGCACGGCTAAAAGGAGAGAAGTGCACAGCTGTTTCGCCGTCTCTCGACTACGGACGCGGATTCGTGTCGCTCTGAACACCTCCGATTAGCGGGGTTTGCTACGTACGGTGCGAAAGAAGTTCAGCATGCATGCACACATTTAACGTGAGGGTGAACAACAACAAAATCACATATGGCTTTTAAAAAATATTTCAAAGCACAGTGGTGGCTTTTGAAGACAATGAATTGAAGGTGTAGCGGGATTTAGGATACGTCCACGTGAACACATCCGGCCATGTAACTCTTGCAACGTGGACTTATTGCACATATGAACAATACTTTGAAGAGCACGTAATGGGACTTCTTGAGTGTGTATCCCAGCCAGGAGGCTTAGCGGTAGTGCGAGTTGCTCGCCATCGGAAGGTTTCGCGTTCAAAACCTGCCTGGAGGAAGTCAACAGTGGTTGTGCTTGTGGAGAGTACTCGCCCCTGTCATAGGAATGCGGAATTTCCACCGCCGGGCTCAGGGCTGTAAACAGGAGATGAGCACCAATGCCGCAGTGCTCAGCCGCTGTGGCTTTTGATAAATCGTTGCGTCGACAAATAGGATTTCGGTGGTCGCGTGCGCGCGCGTCACGGATAGAGGACTTCACACGCGTGTTGCATGAATGTTTCCGGGGGCGGCTGAGAAGGAACGTAAACAGTTTGGTAAAATATTGGCAAAATGAATCCCCCTCCGCGCTATTGTTCTACTTTTAATGCACGTGGGGGGATTAGCTAATTTTACATTCTCAAGCGAGGGCCTCCTGGGTGCCCGTGCACATGGCGATCTGGGATGGAAGGACTTCCTCAGCCACTCGGAGAACGAGGAGGAGGAGGAGGAAGAGCAGGAGGCAGTCGCTCTCCCGCGCTGGCCTTCCCTGCTCACTTGACTTCCCTCCGGGGACTTAATTTGTGGCTGGCTGCTGAGACTGGCCGACCCAGAGGCAGCTGAAAGTGGCTACAGTCGCGGTTTGCGGTGTTATATACACACAGACGGCGGCAAACACCGCCGCGCGCGTCACCGGATCACCTGCGATCGCTGTAGTCCGGGTCACAACAGCCGGAGGAGAGCTTTTGTGACTTGCCCAGGCCGCCAGTAAAAATGCAGTGTGCAAATATTGGTGTTATCAGCTGGCTGGCCAAGTATGTAACGGATTGTCATTATGGAAATCCCTTTGCAATGTAGAAAATCATAAATGAAAGTGAATTCCTTTCTCAAATGAACATTGAGGTGGTGCTCATCCATTGTTTACAGCCCTGATCCAGTGGTGGAAATTCCACATTTCTATGGCATGGGTGAGTGTAAACCATAGGACAACCGCTGTTGACCACAAAGTGGTATTAATTTTATGACCCGAAAGAGATGATAGGCCGAGTCATATTCCCAACCTGGATTTGAGTCAGTTTTGGAAATTCCACATTCCTGTGGCGGGGTCGTGTCTAATCGGAGGACAACCGCTGTTGACTTCCCCGCAAAGTGATATTTATTTTATGACCCCCAGAGGGCTGATGTGCCGAGTCAACCCCCCAACCTAGATTCGAACTCGCAACCTTCCAAATGCGAGCCGCTCGCTCCCGCGCTGTAATGCTGGGTGCTTGTGTGGAAAGTGGTCCTGGCCATATCCTGGCAATTTTGCACCGTCGGTGAGGCGCAAGCGATGTGGGGAAGTCTGTTTCGCCGCGCTCTGCGCGCGTGCAGCCTCTTTGTTAATCTAGGTCACGACAATTCAATCTTCGCTGCCACTTAAAAGGCCGGCTTAGATGCCCCAATTTTCGCGGCGAGGGGGCCGCGTACACAAACCTTTGACGGAAACGCTTTGGTAATGGGCCAATCGGAAACGCGGAGAGCCCGAGGAATGATGCGCCTAATTCTTGTGGCCATAATCGTGGTGACAGGCCAAAAAAAAAAACGCCATCAGAGCGATAATTGGTTTAAAATGTGTGGTGGAAAAAATTACACCACATTAATGAACCGCCGTGAAGGAAAAAAAAAACCTTTTTTTCACCCAAAATGCATTTTTGGAAGACATTTTAATGGCTTTGTGTAATTAAAACGCCGGGAAAGAAAACTACAGGGACTGAATTAGCTCCTTCTGGCTCATCTCGGCTGTGTATAATTGCGACATTGCGGAAGGGGAAATTGTCAGGCCAATCAGCCCCGCTTCACTGCTGACTTGGGCCCGGCCACTAATTGGGAAACTGCACTTTAAGTGGCATTCTCCGTGTGACACAGTCGCCCATATTTTAATGGTCTCGGGTGCAATTCCTGTGAGTGAGCGAGGTGGTGAGATAGGGTGACGAAATATTCGCACACGGAGCTGTGGTGTTAATTGCCTCGACTCTGCCAAGTGTTATTTCATAATTGGTATCCCTCCCTTTCTTTCCTTCCTCTCCGTTTCAATCTATTGTACATATCTTATTTCACCTCTATTCCCTTTTGCATTTTTTTTGCTTTAATGTTGATATTGCCACACAAGCCTATGAATATGCAAATGAGCCCGTGTGGCCGTGCGCTAGACCACATACCAAGCAAAGTGTCTTGGGCGTGGGCAGATGTTCTGTTTTGTCTCACGCGCCCACCCCCCTCACCCCCCTCGCCCCCCCCCCATTTACTGGGTTGCAGGCTGGGGAGAGTTTGTTTTCACTCAAGTTCGCCTGTTTGTGTGTTGTTCGCTGCGCTTTCGCGTGCCTGCGCGCGCGTGCGCATTTGTAAATATTAGTGCTTGGCACAGCGGTTCGCGCACCGAGCTACGAAACCACCCGGCGGCCCAAGTTCGACCCCCGCTCGCGGCCAACATCACCGGCGGATGCCTATGAACTGATCCCGTGATCTCACCAAGTCGACTCGCGGTTCAATTAGTTCCCGGTGTGGTGGGAAAAATTGTGGCGATGGGGAGGCGAAGACTGCCAGGTGTGGTGCTGGCCACACTCACCCACTTGTGCTTCGTGCAAGTCTTCTCATAGGTGGTCGCTGTCGCCACTTGCCCCAACAGTCTGCGTAGGCCATAAAAAGGGGTATTTGTCTTAGAATGTAAATATGTCTGTGTGTGCTTCGTTGTCTTAACCTAAGGATAAGGATTTGCATCCCTAGGGAATTTGCTTAAATGCCTTGGCATCTAAGAGCACCTTGCGTTTCCTCTCAACCAGCTGTCTAACCTAGGGGACCCCCCGGTGGAAACCATCTCTATGCTGCACAAGAAGTACGCAGCACCGGCCTGCAAATGTAATTGTATATAGTGGTGTATAAATAAATATACGTCTAGGATGTCAATTTACAGCTCTTTGTCTATCCCCTGCTGGGTGAAGGCCTCCCATCACGTGGTTGGTCATGGGGGGCGGGGGTGGGTTGTGTGACCATACTTCACCACGCCGGTCAGAGAAGACTTTGCTGTTTTTTCCTGGAATTTTCTGTTGCGCGTAGTCACTTTAAGATGTTTCTTGTTCATGTGTTTGTTGTTGCGGTTGCACCCTATTCAAGAGCCGCATGGCTCACAGGGCTATACCTAATAGATGACCTGAACTTGTCAGAGTTGGTTGCTGAAATGGGGAATCGGCGCCGATTCAGATGCCGCTCGCCACCAATGTTTAGCCACGGCCAGGAATCAAGCTCGGGTCGCCCGATTCTAGAGCGCAGCGCGCGCTAACTGCTGCACCACCGCTCCTCCATTGATTTGGAGCGGGTAATTATGATGGAGGATTGGTGCAGTGGGTTGCTCGTGATTTGCTGTCCGATTTGGAAATGTTGGCGCTTGGCATTGCGAGGCACTCGACTGAGCAACAGGAAAAGTGCACGGGGGCCCCCCTCGTTTTCATTGCGAACCCAAAGTTCTCATCGGAATCAGAATATCCTTTTGTCCTTGGAGGAAGCTCGTGAGCTCACGAAACTCTTTGTCACAAATGTCCAGATGTCTCATGGAGACGGCAAACCACTCTCGTGAAGCCGCTGAATGGACACGACTGGACTTGTGTCAAAGATCGCTCTTTCCCGCACCTTCGGTTAGCACAGTTGGCTACGTACGGTGCGAAAGAAGTTCAACATGCATACACACAATGCACGAAACCGGCAACCGGACGGTAAAACCCGCACCATTGAAGCCCGTGTGGATCATCGTCATCATCAGCCACGATCGATCCATTGCTGGATGAAGGCCTCTCCACCAAGCCTTGGTTATTTCTCGCGGTCTTGCATTGGCGGTAGTCCATCGAGCAACTGCAACACGAGCTGATTTTCATCGCTCCATCTCTCTGCGGTGGGCGTCCTCTCCGATGCGCCGCCTCCTTTGGCCGCCACTCCGTTGTTCATCCCGAGCGTCTGGTCGCCATCGCTGGTGGCGACGCGTCCTGCACAAGCCCCCCTTCTGGTCGACTTTACGTCTCTCACTTAACCCTCTCTCCCGATCCGAGATGTCTGCAAGTTGCAGAGTGGGGGGGTGGGGGGTGGATGGAGGGGTCCCGTTCACTGCTGAATCTCGGAACTTGCGAGCGGCTCGCCTTTAATTTTGTTTAGGGATGCGTAGTAGCACCATTGTTTTTTAAAGGCAGTGTACCCCGCCGCAAAGAACCATAGCGACACGACCTACGCACTCTATGACAGCTGGTGCCAAACTGTGCCGCACGCCCTCCCGCATGGACTTGTGGGAACCTCAGTGCGGCTTCCGAACTGAAGACGTACCGATAAAGTTAGTTTAGTTTTTTCTTCCGATTCCGTTCCGATTACGTTCATCACACTACGAGAGTCGGAACGGAATCGCAATGGGAAAGGGTTAAGTGTGTTCTTTGTTCCATTAACTCTTTCTTTCTGTCTCTAAATTCCTATTGTGCTCCTATCCACGCTTCTCTGTGCACTGTTCAGCTTTAGTCCCAGCTTTTTCAGCAATTGCAATCAAATGTGATTTCGTACAATTTTAAAAAATATTTCATGACAATTATTAATAATACAGGTGAATGCCTACGAATGATCATATATAAATATGCATACATCAATTGCTGAACAACAACAAACTCCGCGTATTCGTATTGAAAAATAAAATAAAAAATCTACTTAGACTTGCTTAAATCCCATTAATCCGTCGAGAGGAAAAAAACAACAACGTAGCAGTGACATAAATCACCTGGAGCTTAATGCAGAAATAATTATTTAGCGGAGACAATCAAACAAACGCAATTACAAAGGCACATTCGTCACACTACTCGGGTCGGAAGAAATCGCCGGTCAAACCCTAAAGTGGCTCTCTGTTGATGTAAGCAGCTTCATTGCGGTTGAGGCTAATGCACGGAATGATGAACCCCGACTGCCAGTGAAGGGGCATTAGCGGCAGCGAAAGTGAAAATAATATAAATATATACCGAGATTCGATGTGATGCATTTGTAGAGTGAAGGCTACAAACATCCACGCTTAACCAAGGTTCAATGTGAAAACGCCAAAGATCACATGAGCTCCATTTAAAACACAACTCGCTATCGATTGGTCTCCCCCCCTCCCTGATTGTGCCGCCCATCGATTCCTGTTACTAAATTCATATACGGGTGGCTTGTTGCAATTTTGTCCAGCGGTATCGATTAAAACGCTCGGGGAGTGACTTGTTCCTCTAACATTCTCGGTTCATCACAGGTGACGCTCCGTTGTTATCCTACTGTCACGTGACATTAACCCCTTCACAGGGTTCCCGTTCGAAGAAGGCGTTTTTTATTATTAACAACGCCCGTAAGCAAACGACTCTCAACTTAAACGCGACGAGCGATCTCGTAGCAGAGTGTGTGGGGGGGGGGGGGGGGGGTAGCGCCACTTCTACAGTGTAAAAGAGTAGAAAATCGACGTTGTGGGAAAGGCCCGATGACAAAAGCCTCTTTGTGTCCGTTCGATGGCACATGGAGAACAATGCCCGGCGAGATTCCCGAATGGATGGATTCTTCATCTCGCGGCACGATTCTGAGTGGACCCGAGTTCGCTAACCACTACGCCACCGCTCCCCACGGCTATCTTTTGACACAAACGCATGCACGTTCATATGCACACAAAGACAAAGGTGCATCGTGTCGCCTTTAACAGGCAAATGCCTGTTAGTGAGTAGCACCTATGAAGGCCGGCACGGCGCATGAGGGGCTGGGTGGCCGTCACCCCGACCCGCCACTTTAGTCTCCCACGTGGCGATGTTTGTACATTGCACCAGGTACTCATCTAAAGGCTGAGCCAACCTATCGGAGCCCCAGGACCGGTTCAAATATATGTACCGCTGGGTTCGTAGTGCAATGCGTTTGCCACTACGCTATCACTCCCCACATACACACACACACATCAACTATACATACACTTGCATAATATACACTGAAATCACATACACAATTGGAATTCAGTGGGGCAAAATAGCAAACGTGAAATTTTCATTGCTGAAAAATGTGTTTGAGAAACAATGTCTACAAGCTCGTCGAAGCAGTTTACAATAGGTGAGGCACCAACACTTTACCCCACCACACGTTTTCTTTACATTAAATTGTAGCAGTGCAGCTGCTTGGAGGGCCGTGGCAATGCCGCGTTGAGATACCGACCTCACTTGTACAATGATGCACGCTTTACAACAGGGGTAACTGTATGTATGTTTAACTTCTTTCACACCGTACGTAGCCAACTGCGCTAATAGAAGGTGCGGGGAAGGACAACCAACTAAACGCACCAAAAAAAACCTAAACAAAAAACACAATACTTCGTGCAACTGTGCATAGATTCATTGATTCATCCCCACGCTTAAGCGCACGGCAAAGCCTACGTTTTGAATCACGTGCGTAACAATCAACGTTCTCCCATTTGTCTATGTGACCCCTGCAGCCGGTAGACACCGCTATCCATAACACTTAAAAACACATTCTTCAATAAAACCGCAGTCTTGAATTGCAGCAATTTCACGTGCGCATGGGCGTGTGCGTGCACAGCCCATTAGCCAATCGACTGCTGGATGAGGGCCGCCCCACGCCGTGCAGGCGGCGAATGTGCCGGTTGGTGTCGGTGAGTTGGGCAGTCCAGAAACAGATACCTCTCTGGCCCCTCAATGTGCTGTGATGAAGGATCATCTGCCCAAAACGTCGCCTACTATATATATATATATTCTTATTTTAAATGCAGTGCTACTGACAAAGTTTTGGCCCTCTGCTTGCCAACTACGCCTACTGCACCACCGCCTTCATGCGATGGCGGTCACCCACAAGCTTGGTGGTCAATCCGAGCGCAATCCAGACCGAAAATCGCCTGGTGCACTCCGAGTGATCTGGCCACGGGCGCTACGTTCCGCACGCCGGGGCGGCACGCGTTCGCCGAAATCGGACGCGCTGAGCGTTTCCGCGTTCGAACTCGGAACGCTTTTGTTCGTAAAACGCTCCCGGTTCGAGCGGGTTCGGCGGCGAGAGGATCCCCACTCATTTGGCTTCGTTGCGCTGGGGGCTTTGGCGTGGACAAGACGGCGTCCGCACGTGCAGTGAGATCGCGGCTGAACGGGGAGTGGGGTCCTTTTATTGTTGACATTTATTTAGTTTTAGATTTCGTGTCTTGCTTAACATTTACTCCAATCTGCACTCCTTGCGTGCTTTTGTACCGTTTGCTGTTTGTAACTTGCAGCACCCCCCCGCCGCCCCCCGCCACGTTGTGCGAAAAAAGGAGCTCATCGGATTCCTCCAGCGGTCTAGAATAAAGATTTCTGATTCCGTTTCTCTTGTCCGCGAAGCCACGAGCCGCACGAGAGGGGGACGGACGTGGGTTTACGTTCGTACGGACGAGGTGGAGGGGTGGGTGGGGGGCGGGTGCCGAGAGATCACAACGACACGACACTTGCGATCAAAAGACGGGACGCTCGCAACAGCCGCATCCGAAAGGCATTGAGACGTCATTCGGGCCGGGATTATGAAAATTGTCATCAAGCCGTTTTTAATTATCGTCAAACACGTTCACGATAGAGAGGGAGAGGGAGAAAAAAAACTAGATGCAGCTTCATAACGTTGAGTTGTTTTTTTTCTCTTTCGCCACGAACAGCAATTGTCAACCTATTTTTTTTTCTCCCACTTAGGAGACGTGACGACGTTGGTTTTTTTTTTGGTGTCCGATAAATAATGTACACTAATGAACTCTTGGAAGTTAAGAAGTGATAATGCATACAAATCGCAAACACAGCTGTTTCGCTCGGCAGGTTAAAAGAAAAAATCTCCGCTTCTAGTCTCGTATTGATCGGAGCGCACTGAGAAATCCCTTTCCATTACGGCCAGCGCTGATGAGTCGCCGGGCGTTGTACTCATCATTCAAATGTTGTGGCTCTCCGCTTCCCCAGAGTTCAGGAGGAGGCCAAGGCACTGTCAACACAGCGGGGAAGGCAGAGCACGAGTAGCGAGTGTAGGGGCATCCTTTGTTATCTTAAAAGGACAAAATACAGAAGATGACGTTTCTGCCAATAGACCTTCATCATTACTGGAGGCCTTTCGGCTCAAATGCGGCCCTCTATATTTTATCCCTGTCAGCAGAATTTGTGCCCTCATACGTATCTGCTGATGCCACGGTCTTTGGAGCCACACTCTTGACGTATTTTTGAAAGGTGAAAATATTTTTTGGGGTAAAATAAATTGCAATGTGTTCCCCGCACCCCCCCCCCCATCTCCCCCACACTCGCCTCGTGCTTGTTGTACGCGTCGTACGTTTATTTCATTCCGTAATAGTGTTTAAAAAAATGTATTTTTCACCGCGGTGAAATACCGCGGTAAATGTTTGCATTTGCGAAACGTGCCATCTCAAAAGGGAAAGAAGGGACGACCCAACAAGAAAACAAGCCCAGCAGAGCCACCGCCACTGCCGAATTGAATATTTGATTTACAGATCTGCTCCTTTGCTGAAACAATTGCATGACTTTGGCGCGTACCAAAAAAAAATCAGTTTTCGAGGCACGGGGGTGGTGGGTGGGTCGGTCGGTCGGTGGGGGGGGGGGGTAGGATGATGTATTAAAATGATGGAGATGGGAATGTGCCAAATAAATAAAGGGCAGCAACGCCGCGCATCTCACCGAGTCCTGCGACGGGGCGGTGTCTAACAAGGCAAGGTCACGGGCTGTCGAGCCAGAGCCATCCTTCCTCGCCGGCGCCGGTGACAAGCCCCTCGGTGTAATGGAGGCGCCCAATCTGCATTAGACCGACGGTGAAAAACGAGGCGGGCTCTAATCTCGTTTGAAACGGGGAATGTCGCAGGTCGCCCGAGCCGTGTTATGAATGTGTCAAACACGGCCGGGCTCCCATCCCTCATCGCCGGCGCCCACCACGAGATGAAATTTACTCACTGACCTGCAGTGGTAATGAAAGTTAATGACCTGTCAGGGGTGTGCTCAGCCATGAAGGGCCCCGGCCCTAATGAAAAGCAGTAGAACGGGCTCAGGGCAGACGCATGGGCCCCCTTGTGTCGAAGGGAAAGGCGATAGACGGATTAGCGAGGTGGGGTGGCAGCAGCGGGGAAGTGCAGCGCGGGCCAAGGGTGAGGAGACATTATGCTTCCACAATGTCCAGCCTGGATGTAATCAATAATGACAAATTCCCTGCATTAGGCCGTCTAAATATATCTGCGAAGTTGCCCGCTTTGTTGGGTGCCGACGTCGGTTCGGGCTTTTGTGAATTTTTGGGTGGTGAACGTCTGCCGGAATTAACCGATCCGACGCGTTAAACTAAAAAAATAATGTTTTATGCGTGCGTAAAATAGAAATTGAATTTCACGCGCATTTCGTAAAGGGTTATTGGTTCGCCTGTTTACATTTTTTTCTGCTCTTTTATTTCACGAGTTTACGAGTTTGCGAAATGAAAGGCTGGCTTGGGGGACGCGTGGGTGAGAGTTAATCTGCTCCCTCGGCGAGGCGCTCGCAGCGCCCGCGTGTTTCGGGAGTTTTGGGTTAAAACGTGTCGATGACTGGCAGCGCAATCACAATAACGCATGATTAACATTGCCAATACACTACTTCACACAACAAAGTCCACGGGACTGAGCGCAAAGCTCCGTGCGCGTCGCTTGAACTGAAATCTTAACTCAGTCCACTGGCGCAAGACGAAGGTGCCCTGTGCAGCCTTAACAGGCTGTTGCCGCAAGTGCTGTTAGCAAACAACCATGAAGGCCTGCAGGGCACACAAGGGGGTTGTTGGTCACAATGACGTGCGGGCCGCCTTTGTCTCCCTCATGCTGATATGTAACACAACGCTCCAGGTACTCATTTGAGGCTGAGTCGACCTAGGAGAGGACCAGGACTGGTTCAGATTATTTTCACTGGTGTTGGCCGTGAGCGCGGGTAGTTCAAGGCGCTACCCGCTGCACTGCCCCCCCCCCCCCCCCCCCCCCCATCCACTGACACACTAAAATGTGTGGGAGGAGATATATTTACGTGCGTATTGCAAATGTACATCTTTTTTTTCGCGTCAAGTACGTAAACGCACGTTCAGCTTCCTCCGCGCCGCGCGCAGCCGTCCGCACTTCCACGCGAGGCGCCGCGCGCGCCTCGGAACGACGCCGCAAAAGGGGGGAGCGCGAAAATCATTTCCCGTCGGTCCTCCTCCCGCGTGGGCGAGAGTGCTGTTCCTCCGCCCGGCCCGGCCCCCCCCGTCATCTGCATATCTAACTATCGCACGCCGGTGGAAATGTCACGACCCCATTCGCGGTGGTAGCTCAGACCATCTTCAACCGCGTAATGGTTTCATACATCATAATCCCGGCCGCCCGGCCGCCGCTCCCTGGCCGGTGCAGGGGTGTCAGGCCAGGGCAGCTGATGGATGGGGTGATGTCGGTGACACCGGGGAGGGTGGGGAGTTGTCCCTTCCCACGTGTGGGCAGCTTGCTCGTGCTCACTCTCTCTCTCTCTCCCTGGCTCGCACTCCCACGATTCTCTCGCTCTCTCTTGCCATCTCCCTGGCTCTCTCTCTGCCTCACCGGCTCACACTCTTGCGATCTTCTTCCTCTCTCTTCCCATCTCCCTGGCGCTCTCTCACTCTGTCTGGCTCACACTCTCACGATATTCTCTCGCTCTCTCTTCCCATCTCCCTGGCTCTCTCTGCCTCACCGGCTCACACTCTCGCGATCTTCTCTCTGTCTCTCTCTCTTCCCATCTCCCTGGCTCTCTCTGCCTCACCGGCTCACACTCCGACGATCTTTTCTCTTTATTTACATCACCCGTACGCTCACTCTTACTCTCTGTGTCTATCTCTCTCTTCATGTCACTCTTGTGCTATCTTCTGTCTCTCTCTCCTCATCTCCCTGGCTCTCTCCTCAGCTCACCCTCCCACAATTATAATCTCTCTTCACACTTTCCATCTCCCTGGCTCTCACTCTCTCTCTCTGCAGCTCAATCTCCCACGCGCTTCTCTCTCTCGCTCCTCTCGCTCGCTCTTTGATTCTGTGTGTGTGTGAACTATCGCTGGTGTGAATGCCCGCGCTTACTCATACCGTGTGATTTAGAGTGTTAATATAGTCCGAGAGGATCTGCTTTGCGTTATCCGCATTGGGCTCACTGCATGCAGCAACGGCCTCCTCCCGTTTCCAAGAGGCCACTACTTAAGAATAAGTTTAACCCTTTCTGACAATACAACAGGATGGGTTAAGATGTTCAAACACCAAATAGATACACCCTTTTCAAGGAATCAAGTTCGCATTAACCACACGTACTTGTGATGAACATGCAAACAAACATACTCTGATAATAGATGATGCATTGTCTTTGAAACTGATTTGCCTACACCAGAGACAGCAGCCTTCTTGATGGCCTCGTCTCACCAGTGTCAAACCAGAGAACGTCAAAAGGCGAACAGCACAAGGACAATGCACGTATCATTGCCAGAAATAGGTTAAACCTATTCTTGTTTTTCCTACTGACAAAAAGGGCCCCATGATTTAGCCCACTCCTTGGTTGAAACATACAGAATAATTATCTCAAAGGAATAGGGCAGCGGTTCCAAAAACTTTGTGGTCGCAACCCCAAATGAGGCAAATTTCATCAGAGGACGGGCTCGCGAGAAATCCCACTCATCTCATGCTCGCATTTTAAAAAGTTTTGGTTCATATAAAGCTAAACGAAGGCATAGAGAGAGAGAGAGACATCTCAGACATTTCTAACATTAACGCTGCGGTATTGGTTGGGGCGTGCGCCCGAATGCATCTCCACCAATCAGAAAGCTGTATATTGATTTGAGTCAGATCATAGGAATTTCTGATTCATGGAGATATTTGAGGATTGTGCGAATTGCCGTTTTGTTCCGAGTGAGAAACGTCTTCGCGCCTGCATGCGCACCTCCAATTAGCACGGTTGGCTACGTCCGGTGCTAAATAAGTTCAGTTCATGCGTAGAACATATAAGCGAGTAGTGAGTCGATTCTTCCACGGTGGAGTGATACTTGAAACTGTCCACCTCTATCCGCGAGGCCACCGACTCTGTGAACGAGAAAAGTAACTCAACGAAACTGAGTTTAACACGTAGGCTTTCGCGACCCATATCATCCATAATACAGGTTTTTTTTGGGTTAGATCGCAGAAATATATAAATGTGTCGTTTAACCCGGCACCACCCGACACGGCCAATTAGTAAGATTTTGGGTATCTTTTGCCCAAACGGCAATAGATACCCATAACCATTTATATACATGCATTAATTCCCCCCGCCCCCCACTTCACACAAGAAGAGCACACACGTCTTGTCACCACATCTACCCCTCTATATAAGGAACGAAACAGGACTTCTCCACATATTTGGCTCTCGCCTGATGAAGCTTTTTGTAATTACTGGCGAAACGTCGTACTCAGATTGTAAATGTTGTGGCTTGGATCTCCAACGCACCGGTGTGCTGTACTAGTGACGAATTGGCACGTTCTGTTTATGTGACAAACCTTACTAATTGTTTGTGTCGGGTGGTGTCGGGTTTAACGACACATTTATATATTTACGTGATCTAACCCAAAAAAACCTCTATTTTGGATCAACGAAACTTGTTCGCAAATACGATGAGACGTTTCTTAGAGTATGGCTTCAACAAGTGTGCGTTTATTTTGAAGAGTAGAGAAAATACAAAATGTATTCTCTGTCTTGCCGCGATGTCGAGCGAGAGAGCGGTAAACTACATAAACTGAAGCCGGCACTTGGAAACTATTCACAAAGGGCACGCACCGAAGCCCGAGTCATCTCTGTCAACGCAGAAATGAGGAGCTGTCGTGCCATCGAGGTTTGCTTTGAAATGGGAGTGATTATTTCTGAGCGTGCTCAAATGAGCATCTTCTCGGAGTGAGCAACCCGATTGCTCGGGCTCAGAAACAACATTCAATTGCGGAAAGTTTGCCTTTTCCTGTTGCAATTGATATGGTGAAAATTATGTACTGTACGACTATTTTTATTTTTACCAGACAAGGCCCACTAAGCCACGCGACCTGGCCACAAATGATAGCTCAACGAAAAAATAATCTAAACGCGTGACGTTGATTCTAAATGTGGAGAGAAAAACTGGAGGACCCGGAGAAAAATGCACGCGACCACGGGGAGAGAGACACACAAACTCCAAATATACAGTGGTCGGCGTCGGGATCGATCCGACGACCTCCTGAATACCAGGCAATGTAGTTAACCTCTCGCTACGGTGGCTCCCATTAATTGGGGAAACGGAGGCAAACTAAATGTTGTACTTATATATATTGTATTTTTATATTTTTTATCGTGACTCTGCTTACGTTTTCTCTATTTTGCACTGCTATCGTTTTTTTTTTATTGTCGTTATAACACGCTGACCCGCCCCCGACTGGAAATCTTTGGTGGGGGGGGGATAGCTTCATAGCTCATAGGATTCCTCCAGTCTAAATAAAACGTTCTCATTGCGAAATCTGTACAACACTATTATTATATTCTATTATTATATAATATTATTTAATATTATATTATTATATTATTATGTTATTTTATTTTATTATGTTTTATTTTTATTATTTTATTACTTCCCTTCTACGTGACTTTACCGAAAGAACCAAAAAGACTGTACAACACTGTGTGCGAAACGAAGAATCGAGGCTATACGAAGCAAGGCGATCAGCCGAATGCCTGAAATGCACCGCTGCTTGCCCTCTTCAAACGGATGTGACCGCCAAGGGCCCGTGATGCACACACACACACAGACACTGGCTACATTTAGGAGGGGATGCTATTACCTCGCTCGACGCCCTGTTCCGCGCCGACACTTGCCAGACAACGGGACCGCTCAGGGGAATGGCCGGCGTTGTTGCGCGTCTACGAAGAGGTCAAGCAGATTCCCTCGGGGGGGGGGGGGGGGGGCGGGGGGGGAATCGCACCGATGGCTTCGGGTCCGGGTACAGGCGGCTCAACGTCCACGGGGGGACACGAGGCAGGGTCGCGTTGCAGAGGCGAAGAAGAGCGTTGCCTGCCCCCCCCCCCCCGCCCCCCCCCCCCCCCCCCCCACGTCCACTGTTTTGGATGCACTTGCACGGTTAATCGAGAAATAACTGCCGGCTCAGAGAACTGAGAGCACAGGACTTTGTTGTTGTTGTTGATTGGCACCGAGGCTTGTTGTTGGTTGTTGAGAGGAAGGGTGTTGGGGAGATGTTTTTTGATTTGTAGAATGAGCGGCTCGCATTTGCGATAAATAGCGAGAAATGAAATTACGGAATTTGTTGATTTTCTCCGTGATCAACGGAAGATGTGTCTCCTTGCTCAGGTCACTGTTAATCGGAGGTGCGTGTGTGTGAACCCTGCACGTCTCTCTCCCCGTGGTCGCGTGGATTTTTCTCCGGGTCCTCTGGGTTTTCTCTCCACATTTAGAATCAACGTCACGCGTTTAGATAATTTGTTTGCATCAAGTTCAAGTGCAGATTCACTGTGGATGTCACACCGGAGGTCAGGCGTGCAATATCAACCACGACGCCAGATTTTTAGAAGCCGTGCCTCATGAGCGCTGAGCCCATGTGTTTCGCGAGACCCGGTGTGGACATCAAATCGTTACCTCTTAATTAAAACGTATTTTCATATTTGTTGGTCTACAAGACCAAAACTTTTAACACAATTCACAGGTTTTTTTAAATCACGGCCGCTGCCGTGGGTCGTGGGGATTTTTGTTGCGTGAACAATCGGCTCACATTGGAAAAGAGTTCGGGAAACGCCGGGTCGGGGCATCGCCGCATCAACGTTTCGCCTGCCCTCGCCGCGCGAAGTGACACCGCCGCCACAGCGGTGCGTGCGTTGGTCAGCGGACTTGCCGGACTTGCTGCCCGGAGGTCGTCGGTTCAACTCCCATCTCCCGGTGTGGTCGTTCAAAATGGTGCAAGTTTCTTAATTCCCTCCGGGCTCTGACCAGGCTGCGGCGCTAGTCGATTTGGCAGGTCACGTGGCGGTGGGGTAAAGTGTGGCCAGTGTGGACGAGGAGGCCAATGTACCCCCGTCATAAAGAGGCCCTCTAGAGCTTCCTCGGGCAGCAGTGGCGTGAGCAAGCAAATGCAGGGCTGCGAATTTGCCTATTCACACGCGCACGTCTTGTTGTTAGGGCAGGTTTAATTTAACGGACACGTGTGGTCAACTCTTAGACCTGCCAAATGAGTTGGCTACACAATTAGAAAATTAATTGCACATTAGTCGGACAATCCACCCCGTTACGAAGTTGTTCAAGCACTAATGACTCTATCTCGACCCCAGTTAATCCATCACATGAATGCTGCCCACTGAATAATTTCGCCTTTAGAGGAACCTTTCTTTGCAGCGCTTTCCTTTTACAACAGAACCGATAAATATTATTTCTGATAACCTTAAACTGATTGGATCTCACCGTGGACTATTTGCGATTCTCTCTCTCTTTCTGCATTTCAATTCTCCCTCCCTGAAGAAGGCCGGTCAGCGGAGGTCCTTGCGGCAACGGTGGTCACGAGAGAGAGAGCGCGATTGCGAGGCTACACCTCGAACATTTTACCTGTTTACCTCCTCACCGCAGCACACAAGGATCTCCCGTCAGGATCTAACTATATCCACCACCACCACTTGCCCAACGCATTAAGAACCAACGCAGAAAGTCCCTGGGTTTTGATCTTCTGTTTAGACTCATGGTCTACCCTAAACACTCATCCGCACAAACCATGGCATACGGATACCTGATGCACGCATGGAAAATTTAAAACTCTCTCGTAGTATGCAACCGTGGTCATCCAGAACAGACTGTACAACGTGTAACGACGCAATGCCCGATCCACAAATACGAAGGAGACATCAGAGCGATAAACTCCGCTGCTCCTGACGCAGTTGTCTGGCTTGACCACCTGAATGTGAAATTGTAAGTTGTTGTTCATCATCTACATGAGCCGTGCGAAAGAAGATGACCACCCCTTGTAAAGCCCTTGTGTGCCCACGCGCTTAACCTTCAGATGTGCGACTTCAAAACTACGCCCCATGTACTACACCCCCCCATACCAATACCGCAACTTCAACCCTGATGCTTGTGAAGCCGAATGGAGTTCACAAGAAGTCACCAACACCTCCTCGTGAAAGACCCAACCACGCAAAAGATCCCTGGCCTCGATCTGACGCAAATCCTTTGGGCCACAGCCCCCGAGTTGCATCCGCACGCACAGACAAGGCAGCAGCAGCAGCAGATGCGGTGATACTTGACGATGGCGACGATGCGCAAATGGGAAATGAAAAACTCTCGGGTCAGTGTGCGGCGACTATGGCCACCCAGAACGGAACCGTGGAACTTACGACGACTCAGCGGCCGATACGCAAATACGAAGGAGGAAGCGTCACCAGGGCGATGATGCACCACTCCGCTCCTCCTGACAACGCAATTATCTAGCTCAACGACTTAAATGTAAAATGATAGCCGTTGCTGTACAGCAGTAACAACCATGCGAAAAAGAAGAAGAGGAAGAAGGAGACCACAGCACGTGCGCATTTCCCGACCGCCGTCAAACCGTGACTCACCCCCGATGTCGGGGGAGAAACACCTGGACAGAACTCGCATTGATATCGGGAGCGCCTTGTCTGGACCCCCCCGTAATTCTCCATCCCTGAGCACGTGCCCCGATTGAGAGACGATCGACGGACGGGGCGACCTCGATGCAGACATGGGGGTAATGAGAGGAGGAAGAAAAAGAAGTGATTTGGTGTTCACGCTCTGGTCTTGTTAATCCGGCGGCGTTGGAAAAACAAAGCCGAGCCCGGCGCGTTCCCTCTCGAGGAGTTGGGGGGGGGGTCGTGTCACGATTGAGAAAGCCCCAGAAAAGAAAAGAAATAACAACAACAACCCGCTGTGTCGTTCCTAAAACCCAGGGCCACCCCCTCTCCAGGTGTCATGTGTGTATCTGCGGAGTGGAGAGACCAGGAGCTAGGATACAGAAGTGGCGTAAGCTTGGGTTAAGATACGACTTGTCGTAAGTCCGCGATATTGAGCTTTCACTAAGGTACAATCGTAGCCTGCCGTACTTCTCTTATAGGGTGCCACGGTGGCGAGATGTTAACTACCTCGTCTGGTATGCAGGAGATCGTGGGTTCAATCCCGACCCTGACACCTGTATATTTGGAGTTTGCGTGTCTCTCTCCTCGTGGTCGCGTGGATTTTTTTTACAGTTCCTCCAGTTTTTCCGTCGACATTTAGAATCAACATCACGCGTTTTCGAGTATTTGACTGTTATAAATTTACACGTGATAAGCCACTTCGTTGAGCTATCATTTGTGGCCAGGTCACTTCTGAAAAGGGCCTATATAGCTCAGTGGACCTTACCTGGTGAAGATTAGATTAAAATAAATATAGCTTAGTTTTAGATCATGACAAAATCGTAAACGAGTTTTCTATTCTCTGGCCCCACGTCTCGCTTCCACGTCATACCAGACTTTTGTTGCCGTCAAAATGTATTCAAAGAATGACGGCCTTTCCACACTCTCCGGCGGAGAGTGGTTATTTGCGGTTTAAGTCAAAGTTTTTTGGGGGAAATTTACGTCCGGGCTTGACGATAATATACGTTTAAGCCAAGCGGCATTGTACGGATGCTGGTAAAATGTGAAGTACCACCGATGTGATCATTCGAATGGTGGATGCTCACAGCCAGGCGCGGCACATTTGCAGCAAATTCCACACGCCTGTTGGCTGGCATCCTGAGCGAAATCCGCATTTATCACAATTTGGCGTAGATCGTTAAATGTTTGTCAACGTTTGTCGGTTCCATGGAGTGCTGCCTCTATTAGGAACTTGAAATGGCGGTGTCAAGAATCTAGATTTTAATCCGTAAATGAAAAAAAAACTAAAAAACACCGTCTCTGGCTGCGGTTGTTCTAATGGAAAACAGCTTGAGCTCGTAGCGAGATCAATTTGCGGCGAGTTTGTTTTGAATTATCCGCCGTTTTTTTTGGTATAAATACAATTGTGGTTTGGCTCCCCGGAGGACTGTAAGCAGATTATCGGGAGCCGGAAGAGCCTTCCTGCCAAGCAGCGCACCACGGAGGAAGCCTTAATGGCATCCGAGCTGCCCTTTAAGACCTGATTATGTCACCCCTCAGTTACTCTGGGTGTTTCCCTTCCTTGCCTCCCTAAGGATTTAGAGGGGGCTACATTGGCCGGGGTGGGGGGTGGAGGGTGGAGGGGGGGGTAGTCGGTTATAAGAGAAGGGGTCAAGCAGCTGAACTCTACAACCATCGTAGACACCCCCCCCCCACCACCACCACCCTCACCCACCCCTGCACCTTTTCTTTTTCCACCCTCACCCAGGGAATGCCACTCCCCCCACCCCAACCCCCCGATTTAATTTGTAAAGAAAACTGTGAATTACAATTTGCCTGTTCACAAGGTTTTGACAGGCCAACACATATTGTCCTCATTATTATTACAATCTGTTGTGTGCAGTGTGAAGCATCCGCGCCTTAATCGGGTAGCGAGGCTTTGGCGCAGACGAATGCCCCTCGCCTGTTGTTCGAGGGCTCGGCTCGCGCCACGTGCTACCTGCACGCGGCCGAGTTAACTCCTTGCACCGGGGAGTCGCGAATGCCGCAACGCGCCATGCAAGAACCGCGCACGTTCAAGATGAACCACGGTGGCGAGACGTTAATTTCCTCGGGCGTGGGTATGCAAGAGGTCGCGTGGGTTCGATCCCGACCCTAACGACTGTTTGTTTGGAATTTGCGTTTTCCTCTCCCCGTGTTTTTTTTTTCTTTCTCTCCAGGTCCTCCGTTTTTTGTCCCTCCACATTCATAATGAACGTGCGTTTAGAGTACTTGGCTGCAATACATTTACACTCTGATGATTAGCCACTTCGTTGAGCTATCATTCGTGGCCAGGTCGCTTCTGAGAAAGAGGAACATAGCCTCGGTGGGTCTTACCTGGGAAAGAAAAAACTAAGTGAAATGGTAAGATAGAACAATCAGCGTTCATCATCATTATTATTATCGGCCACGATTGTTCCACTGCTGGATGAAGGGTCTGTCCGAGCGGCTGCCACCTCTCACCGTTATGTGATTAATTGTACACAGGTAATTAATTTGTATATATTTTTGGGGGTGAAGTTATTCATTGAAGATCAAAGATTATAAAGTTGAATTGGTGGAGTGATGGGGGCGATGTGGGAATGCTTTCATCCAGAAGTGGATGCAACGTAGCTGATGATGATTAGCGCTGGAGGGGGGTATTGCCATTGCCAGGATTAGACTATTACCGTATTTCACAAACTGACGGGCTTGTGTGTTCCCTAAATGTGACTATCATTCTTGGCTCTAAAATCGAGTTTAAATTCCACCAAGGTTCAGAGAATATGCTTAATCGACTTTAATAATCAAATTTCAATAGTTCGCTCGGATCATTTTTAAGTTGTGATGTCGCTAGATTTCACACTGGCGTCGCGCTGCCAAGGTCACTTGAGGACAGGAGCTGACACATTTTATTCCACTGAAAAACTGAACTGCGGCCAGACCGGTGTCGGTTCCACATTGTTTTTACACTGCTGGAGCAGTGCCACTGACGTTACACGCGATGTAGGGAGCCGAGTAGCATATCGACGCCGTGTCCTGACTGCCGTTGGATGATGCAGTGAATGCGTAGTCAAAACTAAAACAAAAACACTATTTTTTATTTTATTTGACCAGGTGAGGCCCACTGAGCTATGTAGCTTTTTTATGAAGCAACCTGGCCACAAATCATAGCTCAACGAAGTGGCTTATCATGTGGACATTTATAGCAGCCAAATACCCTAATTTTACGTTGATTCTAAATGTGGAGGGAAAAACCTAGAGGACCCGGAGAAAAATCCACGTGACCACGGGGAGAGAGACATGCAAACTCCAAATATACATACGTCAGGGTCGAGATCGAACCCACGACCTCCTGTATACCAGGTGAGGTCGTGAACATTTCACCACTGCAATTCCTAGTTAGCACCAATCCCTAGTCCTACACGGCCACAAGCCAGCGCAGCGTGGTTTGGTTCCGGCTCGACAAACAGCGAGTGGAAAAAAAATCACCTGTACCACGAGGGCACCATGCTGACTCAGCTCAGATGTGCCAGTGGAAAAAAGTGCGAGTGTACCTTCCCTCGAAGCCCAGTGGCGGACCGCCGCAGCTCTCCCCCCACCTCTGCTCCGATCGAGCCGTAAGTGCGGCTGCCAAAATGTCACCGGGTCCTGAGCTGAATAAATAATTTCGGTCTTTGCATGAAAATTGCCACCGCGGTCAGCATCAGAGCACCTAATTGCGTGGCGCTGAGGCCATTAGCCTGCCTTTCCGCGGCTCGTGAGAGCCGCTGACGGCAGGGGTTTGTGAAAGGTGGCGGCGGCTGCGATGGTGCAGGCTGGCGTCTTACAATTTGCGCAGAGACTGCGGTTTTAGAAGGTGGCTTAAAATGCGACGGCACCTGCCTCTACCGTGCCGGCTGGGGTATGATGTGGCTGCCATAAATCTATTGTAAATACAAGCAGCTTGCAACTGTCTGAGCTAACAAGGCTCAGCGCTTGCGGAACGCTGGCAGGGACACATCCATTGTAACGATAAGTTACGTTCCGTAAGTGCAAGTCAGCTTTTGGCACATGCTGCCGAGCTGGCGGTGATGGGATGTTTAGGGAAAGGTATCAACATCTCTCGGGAGTGGTGGTGTCCGGGGGTTTAGCTTGGGTTAATCGTTTATCCAGGTGAGAACTGAAGAGAACAGGATAAAGTCTCATTTGCAAGAGTGACCTGGGAAATTGGTCTGCCTGTAGGACGGCGACGATTGCTTCGTATAATCGCAATTGAGTAATTTGCGTGGATTTTTCAAATTTGGACACCAACGTGGCACACAACGGCCTCCTCTTGCGAATTATGGCAGCGGATCTTTCACGTCCACCGTGAAGCAGACGGCACATAGTTTTATTCCTGGGGTTAATACCACACCACCGCAGTATTAATCAGGGCGGCCGCTGGTTTCGAACCGCGAGCCTTTGCAACACACGGCGAACGTGCTGCTACCACTGTGCCGCGTCGCCACCCCAAACACACAGGGTCATGAACCCGGCGACCTGAGTTTGTTTGACCTTTCCCCCATGGAACGGTAAAAAAAATCCAGTTACAATTTTTTATTGACTTGTTAACTTCACGGGTAAAATTCACTGGAGCAGCCACTCGATACCTTCATATGAAAGCTACAATTCATTTTAATTATTGTTACAGGCATATCTCCATCCTTTAAGGGAGATAGTCATCATCATCATCGCCCGCAACTCTGATTAGCACGGTTGGCTACATACGGGGCAAAAGAAGGTCAACATACATACATCATCGTGGAGATGTTATTAGATTATTACTACTGTTGACACTGATATTATTCGCGGTGATAATAGTTTTGTGGTGTAGTGGATATAGCACTGTGCTTATGAACCCAGCAAATCCAAGTTTGATTCCTGATCCCGGCTAACATCAGTAGCAAGTGATATCTGAAATGGTTCTGGGCACACCAACAACTCGTGCCATCTTTCACTCACCCACATTGACCAGCACGGTGAAGTATAGTCAAACATTATCTTATGACAGTACAGCATTGGGAGGCCTTTAGCATTCCGTGGAGTGATAAAGGGCTGTAAACAATACTAATCATAATAAATCTCTAGAGGCGTGATTAGCAAAACGTGATTAATTGTGACAACCTTTTGAATGATGGCAACTCATTGTTTTCGTTTCTACAATGTGCCAATCTGACCAATTGATATCGATTTATTTGTAATTGCTTGTCCAATTATTTTGATTCCGAATAGCTTAAGTGAAGATGCATCTGTGGCACGATCCTGTGAGACGGCGCTGTGAAATCAGCTCAACGTATTTATCGCCGCACTTCAACACCGAGATGGATTGTGGTGGAGGCCTTCATCCGACAGTGGATGGACCCTGGCTGATGGTGATGTAGACCTGGGGTGGAGGCCTTCATCCGGCAGTGGATGGACCCTGGCTGATGGTGATGTAGACCTGGGGTGGAGGCCTTCATCCGGCAGTGGATGGACCCTGGCTGATGGTGATGTAGACCTGGGGTGGAGGCCTTCATCCGGCAGTGGATGGACCCTGGCTGATGGTGATGTAGGCCTGGGGTGGAGGCCTTCATCCGGCAGTGGATGGACCCTGGCTGATGGTGATGTAGGCCTGGGGTGGAGGCCTTCATCCGGCAGTGGATGGACCCTGGCTGATGGTGATGTAGACCTGGGGTGGAGGCCTTCATCCGGCAGTGGATGGACCCTGGCTGATGGTGATGTAGACCTGGGGTGGAGGCCTTCATCCGGCAGTGGATGGACCCTGGCTGATGGTGATGTAGACCTGTGGTGGGAGGCCTTTATCCGGCAGTGGATGGACCCTGGCTGATGGTGATGTAGACCTGGGGTGGAGGCCTTCATCCAGCAGTGGATTGATTAAGGCTGATGATGATGACGATGAGGTTTACGCTCCTTTTAATGCATTCGTGTGCAGTAGGCGCGCGGTGAATCCTGCGAGGCTCTAGACGCATCGGATGATCGTAAATAATGGCAATGACTTGGGGAGGCCTTCGTCCAGCAGTGGATCGATCATAGTCAATAATGATTATGACGATGATGCTGAAGTTGTTCTAAAATTTGAACACGGTGAGAAGGAGCAGCGGTTGTGGGCAAGCAGGGGCCGAGCCGCTGGAATGCGGAATCCCACACCTCCACAACTCTCCACGTTCATCCTCACCAGTGGGTTCCACGTGTCTGCGAGTCCATCTCAAAACAAATCAACGACCGCCCACTCGGTCTGTTAAATTGAACGTCCCCCTTTTGAAGTGAGGGGGCCCGGGGCGTTGTGTGGCCGGTAAGGGTGTTGGGGATGATGGATGGGCAGTGGTGGGGGGACTGGGGGGGGATGGAGGTGGGGGGCAGGGGGGCAGGCATGACAGTTCGCGTCGTGCCTGTGACGGCTACGGTGGGGGGCTCGCTCCCTCTCGGCCGCGTCTCGCTCGTCTCTTGACATCGACGTCGACGAGGTCTCTTTTCTGAAATCGCGAGGGCCTTCGCGGGGCCGCGCAATTATTGGCCGGGGATGGGGGGGGGGGGCTACCCAACGCGTGGCATCTTAACGGACCGCCGCGAGGGCCCCCCTGTAATAATAAAAAAACGCCGTGCCGATGTGCGCAATAGCGGTTAAAATATGCACGGGCGGTGTTCGGTTGCTAACATGCACACATGCACCGTTGTCTTTTTGACGACGAGAAAAATTGCACACCCAATGAATGTGTCCCCCACCGCCCCCACGGCCACATCGAGTGGAGCAAACCGAGCGGAGAGTGTAATTCTATCCAGGTGACATTTTACCCAAACCCATTTAATGCCCCTTTTCAGAAGTTGCCAACAAAAGTTCGAGATGACTGATTCTAACATCGCGCCTCTGTTCTCGTTAATCGGAGGCGTCATTAACGTGCGTGTAATGCGGTGCTAATGTGCGCCTGGAACATATGTACAATGCCCCCCCCCCCCCGCACGATGTTCAATCATTGAATCGTTGCGGTATGAACTTGTGTTCAGGCAGCAGCAGCCTTTAAAAAAAAAATGCGCCGTATTTTACAACGGAGCGCGTCTTTTTTTTTTGTAACCGCTAATGACGGATGTGCTCATAACCGTTCAATTCCCTCGCCCAATATCACGGGCTTCATCACACTGATTCCTTCCCATGATTTTAATTTAACGGCCTCTTGTAGCCCACAGTTGGATCCTTTGAAAGCTTCTCAACCGTATGTTTCACTGTCATTAGCTTCATTACGCAGTCAGTTGAATCCGCTCCCAGCACACACTTAACTGTAACAAGCTGTGAACACTCGGAATAATGAAGAGCCGATCTGCTGCTTATTATCTGCGCTGTTATTTATTAACTTCACCTCCCAGCTGCCGCCGCCCGTGCAGAGGTTTTTTTTTTGGCACGATGAAGCACTGCGAGATTCTGAGTGTCTGCATTTGCACATTTTAATACACAGATATACGCTGTTAATTTGGAAGTTTTTTTTAAACAACGCCGCATTGCGTTGATTTAATGGCACTCTCGTGCCCAAAAGCAGCAACCGGCTGTTTTTATCTTTAATGAAATAATTTCGTGAAATTGCTGCGTAAAAAAAGTGTTTTCAGTGCGGTGGGGCGGAATCCCGTAAAAAAATCGCATTGCTTTCTGCAATAAAAGTAAAGAAATCCAAATAACTTTAGCGATACGGACTTATTTCATCCTGCGCATGAACGATACTTTGAAGGGCACGTAATGAGATTTCTTCCGTGTGAATCTGGCCAGGTGGCTCCAGCGGTAGAGCCAAAAGGTTGCGAGTTCAGAGCCTGGTTCGGGGTTGACGTTCGTCCATCTGTGCGTATGTACGTTGAACTTCTTCTGCGCCATACGTAGGCAACTGTGCTAATCGGAGGTGCTCTCTGGGGTTCTAGCATTATTACCACGTTGTGGGGAAGCCAGTAGTGGTTGTCCTGAAGTTAACTCGCCCCTGCGATGGGAATGTGGAATTTCCACCAATGGATCGGGTGCTGTAAACAATACATGAGCATGACCTCAATGCTCATTTGAGAAGGAAGTCACTTTCACTTTAGTTTTGCTACATTGCCAAGGGTTTCCCTGTATGCCAATCCGTTACATACTTTGCCAGCCAGCTGAAAATCTTCTTATTTTATTGCACACTGCATTGGTGGCAGCCTGGGAAAAAGTGTCAAAACCTCTCCAGCCCATCACCACTCTGAGGTTAATAAAATAGGTAGCGCTTTGTGGCAAAGTCAATGGCGGTTGCCCCATGGATAGACTTTCCCCCGCCATGTGAATGTGGAATTTCCACCTCCAGCTCAGGGCTGTGAACGGGAGATGAGCCACCAGCGCTTATTTGAGCACGAATCAACTTTGACTTTTTCTTTCTATATTTCCCCCTGACGTCTCCTCGGTTCTTCCAGCTTTTGCTTCAAGCCAGCGGCTCACCTTCAAAGCGTTCCAACTGCGGCGCCATCAATTCCGGCCCCGCGTCTCCGTGCGTTCTGCGAGCAATTGGACGCGCGCGTGACGATGCTTCGCGATCAATCAGAGACGACGTCTACCCCCCTAATTGGACACCTCTCTCCGTGTCAGAATAAGAATAACAAGGCGGGACTGTCCACGGCAACGCGGTTCTCGTCACCGGCGTCGGAAAGTTTCCACCACTCTCCCGACTGCTCGGGTTTTGGTTGCCCCGAAACCGCCGTCAGCACCGCCGCCTCCGTCATCATCGTCGATCTCCGGCGTTCGGGTGGCATTCGGCGGAGTCGCCCGCGCTCGCGAGGTCAGGCCGCTCGCTCCCCGAATGGCGACTGTTGCGTTTTCGCCCCCCCCCGGGCACGGCGGACCCTCCTCTTCCATTAACACGGCCCCCGCGCTCGCAGAGCCCCAGCAAAGATTTATTGCTTTATTGCTCCTAATAATGGGTCTCTTTTAATGTTGAGTAATGATGCTCAAGAGATGGGAGGGGGGCACGGGGCAAAGGGGGGGGAGGGATGTGGGTGGGGGGAGAGGGTGGTTCTCACTTTGGACGGAATTCAAGTGTATTTCGGGGGGGGGGGCTTGGGCGTTTTCATAGGGGCACCATTGTTTGGGCAGATGTGCAGGAATGTCCGTCTTGAAAAGTCCTCATTGTGCACAAGGTAAGCTGGGAGGCCGAGGGGCCATTAAGCCTTCTTTCCGCGGCGAGCTGCCCGCGTGAGAGCTGGACAGGGGCGCGTTCACTCGCCCCCCCCCCCCTCCACTGCAGGAGGAGGAGGTGGAGGACGGTTCAAAGATGGTGGTGGGGGGGGGCCTGGAAAACCAACCCCGTATCAAAGCGGCAGACTCCGTAAAGGACGGACGTCGCCGTTGAAACCTGGGAGCCTGGCACATCTTCAAAGGGCTGCCCGAACGAGCGACGCATGATATGACGGCGTCAATGTTCTCGGCTCCCGTGGGGGGAGGGGGGGGCGTGCATAACTGAGATGCGAATGATTCGATCGCGAGGCGTCGGAATTTGTGTACCGTGTTTATGTCTAGCAGGAGAGTCTTACAAGGAGGATGCGTAATTGTTTTCGCTCTGTTTGTTTTCCATTGTTGGTCTGTATTTGTATTTGGCTCTGGGATTTCGTGAAATAAAAAACAAAGGTAAAAAGCGATTGTCGGCTCGTGCGAGCATCGAGGCGTTGATGCTCAACTCCCGTTTGCAGCTCTGCAGAGGCAGTGGTGGAAAGTCCACATTCCTCTGGCAGAGACAAGTCTCTCCGTAGGGCGACCGTGATAGACTTCCCCACGAAGCGATGCCCATTTTACCAGAGGGACAATGAGCCGAGATACCCAACCCCTCCCCCTGACCAGGATTCGAAACACTCTACCGCTGAGCCGCCCGCTTAATTAAAGCAACAGCGCCCTAACTGCAACAGAACACCGCCCGTATGGACGAGACCCCGAAGTTAAAACAAATTTTCGAAATTGAAAACTCATTTCGTACGGACCGCCTTTTTTAGTGTTTAGTTTGGCGCCCATCCACCGCACCGCCGATCAGCACGGCTGGCTACGGGCGGTGCGAAATAAGTTCAACGTACGCGTCCATACATCGACTCGCGCAGGTCATCCAAGTTGGGTGGGGAACAGAACGTCCTTGAGATGAGCGTGCCGACCCACAGCGCGTGGACGCGGGAAGCCCTTGGGCGGTTCAGCGGAGACGAATGCGTTTGACCTGCGCGCGTGGGTCCACTGCGTGCCACCGCAGAGCGGTTTAACCACAGAGCACAGCGTGGTGCTGCCTGCCTGCCTGCCCGTCGCTGCCGTGCCGCTTTTTAAACGCCCTCCGCTATAAGTTGGTCGCGGCTCGCGGGATCCTGTGCGTCGCGTCGTCCCAGCAACCCCCACCACCACCACCACCACCCCCGCCCCGTCTCCTCCACCGTCAGCACCGTCTTCACCACCACCATCGGTATCGGCAGCGTCACGCCTCTTCTTTTTGAAAGGGTTGTTCAGGTTCAAGTTTGCTGCAGCTGTGGGTGGACACTGCTGTGGGTGGACACTGCTGAGGGTGGACACTGCTGTGGGTGGACACTGGGGTGGGTGGACACTGCTGTGGGTAGACACTGCCGTGTTGTAAATAGATCGAGTGTCCTTGCAATCCAGAGGTCGTCGGTTCGATTTGAACTCTCAGCGCGGCTCGTGAAATAATGGTGCAGGTTTTCTTAAACCGCTTCTGTCCACCCAGCAGTATGGTTGGATACACCCCAGTGAATCGGTCGGCAGGTCGCGTGTGGTGGGGTAAACTGTGGGTACTTCCACTCCTTCCGCGATGTTTGGCCAATGTGGAAGAGTTGGCCAAAATAACCTCTCAAGCTCCTTCTAGCAGAGGCCGTTCCACCAATTATAGGGCTCCACCTTTGCCTATTCACATTCACGCTCCTCTTCATTTCTACAGGTTTAAGACATTTAGCCAACTATTAGACCCGCTGAATGGGTTTTGTCTTTAAAATTCGAAAAAAAATCACTTCAGAATCAGAATTTAATTTCTGGAGAAATCCGATGAGCTATGATGCCCCTTTAACACAATACTTGTGGTCAGAATGCAAACAAAAAACATACTGATAATATAAGCATTGTCCTTGAAACTGATTGGTCCACACTAGAGGACGCCAAAAGGCATACTGCTGTACGCCTTTTGGCATTCTCTGGTTTAGCTCCGTTTGAGATGAGGCTCAAAAGAAAGCTGTCTCTGGTGTGGGCCAATCAGTTTCAAGGACAATGCATATATTATCAGTGTGTTTTTTGTTTGCATTCTGACCACAAGTATTGTGGTTAATGCAGACATGATTCCTTGTAAAAAGGTTTCAGTTTTGTTGGCAGAAAAAAGGACAAAAACCTATTCTAATTTTTTTGTTCTTCGGTAGTAAGTGTTATTTCCTAATTGCTTATGCCTCAAAAATACAAAAATGGCTATTATTCCCCACAAACTTGCTTTTGTGACCAGGACAGTGATATTTTGAAATGTACCTATTTTTCAGAACATTTCAGATAGATTCAGTACTGAGTACACTTGAAGTAACTTCTAGAACATTCTAGAACTTTCCAGTAATATAAATAGTAACATAAATACAGGGGCTGTAAGCCCACCAGTTCAGTTTAGCTCCAGCTGCCTAAGTGGATGCATATCTGCATCTTTCTGAGATGGCATCAAGAGGCTGCAAGCATCCGGCAGAAGCATTTTGCTATGACTGCGGCCAATTTATCAAGACGAGCTAAAAAGTATTCTGTGGAAGCATCTGCTAAGATGTGTGGGGCCTACAAGGCATATTTCAGCATGCCTGTCGGGGATCAAAACAAACCCTGGGCACCTCATTTCACCTGCGAGCAACGCAAAAAAAACTGTGGAAGGTAAGATGGACAATCGTTAATCGGAATTTTACGTGAAAATAAATTGTTAAAAAATTTAAAATTGTAAAAGTTTTACATTTTCAAATGTTTTACAATTTTCATTGTTATTGAAAAAATATATCATATATGAAAGATGTTGCGAGAATCTCTTACACATTAGTCATGGGTGACATAAATGTATTTGTGTAGGATGGTACAGAGGGGAAAAGAGAGCCATGAAGTTTGTTATCCCAAGGATTTGCCGGGAACCCACTGACCACTCAAGCAACTGCTATTTCTGCATGGTGGACCCTTCCAAACATCGAACTGGCAAGAATGCACCTGCTATCACATATCCGGACCTTCCTTCATCCATCGCCCCGGTGCCACACTGCCATGAGCTCCCCGTACCCACTCCTCCAGAGAGAGAGCAGCCGTCTTTAGAAGAGAGCAGCAAGACGGAGAGCAAGGAAGACGTTGTAGATCCAGATGACAATTTTAGAAGTGGAGCTGAGGAGAGAAACCAATACTACCCCAACCAAAAATACCTCAATGACTTGATTAGAGAGATCTTGGTCTCACCAAGTCCAATGCCGAGCTTTTGACGTCTTAGGCTCAAGCAGTGGAACTTGTTGGATGAACGTGTGCAAATCGCAGATCAGCGGAAGCGTCACCAACCTTTTTTAAGCTTCTTCACTCGTCAAGATGGGCTCTGCTTCTGCCACAATGTGACCAGTCTGTTCGAGGCAATCGGAATCGCCTGTAACCAGAATCAGTGGCGCCCCTTCATGGACAGCTCATCCAGGAGCCTCAAAGCCGTGCTGCTCCACAATGGTAACAAGTACCCGTCTCTTCCCCTGGCTCACTCGGTGCATCTCAAAGAGGATAACAACAGTATCAAGACCTTGCTGGACGCCTTGAAGTATGATGAGTATGGCTGGGAGGTCATCGGAGACTTCAAAATGGTGGCATTCCTGATGGGTCTCCAAGGCGGTTTTACCGAGTTTCCCTGCTATATTTGCCTTTGGGACAGCAGGGACACCAAGGCGCACTACCACAGGCGGGACTGGCCACAGTGGACCAGTATAACGAGAACATGATGGGAGACTACATTTGGGGGCTGATTCGTGAAAGTGATTTACAGTATAATAGTAAATCTCGAAAATCTACTCACCTCAAAATATTTCGTAGTCATTTTAGTATTACTTTCGTATAAATACATGTTAATTCTGACTTTATTTGAACGAAAATACACATTTGCCCATTTTCTCATTGAAGATAGGTAGATTTAAAAATTTCACAAAAGCAATGTTTGTGGGTAATAATAGCCATTTTCTATACTTTTTAGGCATAATAATTACGAAATAACACTTACTACCCAGGAACAAAAATTGTGTTACATAGTGTAATGATGACAAATATGAAGCACCTCTCATCGAGGTACTCAGAGCACTGTACAAGACACAGCAGCACTCAACATAACAATATTTTTTTTAATAATAAAGTAGTAAATACTACAATCCTTTTTTCTGAATTAATTAGTAGTTGAATAAACTAAAGTGGAAAAAACAAGTCTGTTTTTAGAATGTCTACAGACTCAGAAGAGCCTGACATGTTCGTACGTACTTTGAACTTCTTTCGCAACGGACGTAGCCAAACGTGCTCAATGTTGGTGCGAGAAATCGGAGGCGCCGGATCGCGGGGAAGAGAGTTGCAGGGATCCGAGCGGGAAAAAGTTCGGTCGCCCATCGACTGAAGCCTCTGTGACCTGGGATGTGTGGGTACAGCGGCATACCTCTGAGGTAGGCTAGGACAAGGTAGTTCAGAGCTGCGTAGGATCGCAATAGGACGTTGGAACTGAATCCTACGTGAAAATGGAAGCCAGCGCAGAGATGCCAACACAAGCAAAATGTGATCTAAAGAAGGTTTTCTGGTAAACACCCTAGCAGCCGCATTCTGATCCACGTTTCACCTCCTGGAATACCTTCAAAAGTGTTCAAATGCGAACGACTCATTGCACATAAGTGTGAATCCACTATCTGACATCACCCACCGCCCAGCACCACCAATAAAGACCACTTAAGACTCTCCCTCCTCATCAACGTCAATATTTGTCTTGCTGATCTCGTGAAGGAGCATAAACCATCACGGGAACTCCGGTCATCCTCGCAGCGGCTTTTGGTTGACCATCGAACAAATTCGGTCACCGCATCGCGCGCTTTCAGATGCGCTTCTGCGACCATCTGGAACGCTCTTCCTTCTGATATTAGGAAGCCACTGGGGCTATGCACTTTTACATAAAAATTGAAAAATAATTTATTTACAACTGCTTTTTTGTGTTTAGTTTGTTATCCTTCCCCCCACGCGCCTCCGAAGAGCACGGTTGGCTACGTATGGTGCAAAAGAAGTTCAACATTTAGCTGAAGAAGGCCAGGTGGCCAAAACGTTGAGTTCATCCGTCCAGTAAGTGCGGTTCAGTGCGGTTCAGTTTATTGCGGGCAAGGTCACATGAGCCAAGAAGCTCTTGTTCAATGGTGGCGACGCGGCCACAGTGGCTGAGACAGCAAAGGGCGACTTAAGGGGCCGTCCATAAATGACGTCACGCACCTAGGGGGGGGGGGGGGGTCAGACATTTGTGACGATGTGTGACGAGGCGGGAGGGGGTTGAGAAATGTGACGTCACATCAAAACGCGCAACTTTAAATTAACGTAGCCAACACGTTCTACTTAATTAAATAGACTTTTAAATAAATGTTTTCTCCTACAACAGAGTGCAGCGCCACATTAAATACGCAACACAATGACAATAGTTTAAAGCGATTTGAAGCATGTTTTTTTTTTGGGGGGGGGGCAAAGCTTTGTGACATCATATTTGAGGGGGGGTCTGACTTTTTGTGACGCCGGTGGGTCAAAAATCGTCCAAAATCGTGTGACGTCATTTACGGACGGCTCCTTTCATGGGGAGGGGAGGGTTTGCAGAGTCACTGGAAAAAAACATGATAGTGTAAAAAAAATACCACGAAATATTGGTTTTCATTCTAAAATTGTTATTTTCTGTGTAAGCAATTTGATAACCAATTGTGAATACTCCTCTTCATCTGAATTATTTTATGGCCGTATCTCAATCATCTTCGGGGAGGCGGTGCATCATAATAATGATTTGGCATTGTTTATCCTCATTAACATTATGATTATTATTATTCTCACTGTGCTCCTGGTGGAGCGGTGGCACAGTGGTGAGGACACTGCACCACAAAACCTGACCACGGCTAACGTCAGAGGTGGCCGGTCACCCCGTGGCGCCTTCCTCCTTCGCCAAAGCTTGGTGAAGTACGGTCACAAACAAAGCCCCCACGGTCATCTTCAGCGTTGGAGGGGTGGGGGGGGCGGCCTTCATCCAGCAGTGGATTGACAAAGGGGGCAGGCGTGAGTTTTTATCGTTGCCGTGGGTTTTTCGGGGGGGGGGGGGGGTGTGTGTGAACACGCGGTTAGGAAACGCAACGCGAGCACCTTTCCGACCGACCGTGAGTCAAATGAAAAGTTAAGAGATATATTTCCTGAAGCTCCCCTCGCTGCGTAATAAGCCGACATTTGTGGATATGCAAGCAAGCTCGAGTACAGACAATCGGCAGCGCGAGTCGTACGCTCGTGACGACAGGGCGTTCAGATGCGCCTCGTAAACTCATCCCGCCGATGTGTGTGCTCGTACGCATGTGGTACGTTTGTATGTATGTTTGTGTGTGTGCGTTGAACTTCTTTCGCACCGTACGTAGGCAACTGTGCTCGTCGGGGGAAGGACAGCAAACGAAACGCAAAAAGCAGTTGTTTACACAAATGAGTTTTTCATGTAATTTGAAAGTGCGTGGCTCTACTGGCTCCTGAATATCTGAAGGAAGCCTCTGAATGGATGAGCGTGAGCACCCCGGCTCCACATTAAAGGCGTGGGAGTCTTCCCTTTTATGTAATTTGTGCTCCAAACGACACACAAAATATGTTTTGGTCTCTAACGAAGGGGGGGGGGGGGGGTGGCGCAGAGTGTGGGTGCCCGGAGGGGGGGGGGGGGGAGTAGCAGAACCGCATCTCGAAATTACAAAGCGGCACGTTTACTAATTCCGAAATAATTTATTTCGGAGGGGGAGCGAAAAATGCCACCTTTTAATATGGTAATGAAAAAACGGGAAGCTGAGAGGTGGCGGTGGTGGCGGCAGATTTGCGAGTGAGCAAGGGCTCAGGCTCTCATTGTGATGATCTGGGCTGGAGTGGTAATGGGCACACGTGAAATTGCTGTGAAATGAGGTGTTGCCGGTCTGATGGAGTCATGAGATGAGCTGTCAGGCGCAGAAACAACCTGTCTCCCATCAGCCACGTGTAATTTGGGGGGGGGGGGGGGGGGGCGCTGGACAAGTGAGTCGAATGCGCCGGCAAGTGGAGTGGATCTCTCCGCCCTTGATTAAAGTTTACGGATTTTTATTTTTTTGTTTTATTATTCAGTTGTGGCAGAGCGAGGTTGGGTGTTGGGGCGGGGGGGTGCGAGGTTTACATTTAAAAGAGGCTAAATCGGCCCGCCCGCCTGCCCGCCCGTTTCCAGCAGCGCTCGGCTCCACCGTTAACCCCCTCGCACCGCCGCTGCCCCGCTGCTTAATTCCGTGCTCTTCTCCTCCTCTGCCATGGAGCATCTCTTGACTGCGAAGCTCTGCTCTTCATTGCAAAGCCCTGCTCTTCATTGCAAGGCCCACGGCCCATTGGCGGCCCCTGTTGGCCTTAAGTGCGGCCGCTGAGGTGCGGCCCCCGACAATACACAACGAGTGACAGCACCCCTTCCCCCATCATCATCGTCCTGCTGCTGTCAAACCCACAATGGTTTAAAATGTGTGGCGGCCCTCACACTGATATCTTATCGGCGAAAGTGGCCCCCCCTATGAAAATGAATGAAGAACACTGCTCTAAGCCGTCCTTATCATCATGTGACACAGTGGGAACACTCGTGCCTAACAGCAAGAAAGACCCCGGTTCGATTCCCAGATCGGGTGCCTTTCTGCGTGGAGTATGTATGTTCTCCTGTTCTGCATGGGATTCCTCCTGTTTCTCCAGGTTGCTCCCCACAGCTAAACACACACACAACGATGTCAGCGGCGTTGGCCAAACATCCCAATGGAGCAGGATCCTGCTGAAGTAGGACCTTCGGGCTCAGTGTGGCTTTCGTGGGTGAATAAGTAACGATCAAAAACAGCATCGTCAGCTGTGATGCACCCACCGCTGGATGAAGGTCTCCCAACACTGCCTCCATCCTTCACAGTCCTGCGAGTCAACATTCCATCTAGCACCTGCACACAAGCTGATTTCATTGCTCCATGTATGTGTGTTTGTTGAACTTCTATTGCACCGTACGTTGCCAACCGTGCTAATTGGAGGTGCGGATGAAGGACAGCAAACTAAACACAAAAAGCAGTTCGAAAGCAGTTAAGTTTTCAATCTATATTTAAAAATGCGTAGTTCCAGTGGCTTCCTAATAGCACGTGATGTGGTGAAGGTCTTTGTTCGATGGCGAGCCAAAAGCCGCTGCGAGGATGACGGGAGTTCGTGTGATGGTTTATGCTAAGAGCTGCATTGTATAGTAGTCGCTTATGGAAAAACCGAGTATGGCATTGCCATGCAGTCAGCCGCCTTGCCTGTGAGGAGCCACGCGTTGGCATAAAGTTGTGGAACAAATGTTCTACAGATCTCTAGATCTGTAAAGGTACGTAACATGGTTCGCAGGCTGGTTAATGTGGCGCGTGTACTCGCGTCTGCCGTGAGCAATCGAAAGCCGAGGCTAACGGGAGAACATTTTTACAAAGGTCAAGAGTTTTAGTTAGAAACTCAATACAGACAACTTCCAGTTCCCATGAATCAATACATTAACCCATCACTCCTCTCATCCCTCGCTCCATGCATCGCTTAATCCTGAAAATCCTCTCCGGAGCATTTATAATTCATGAGCAAGGAAGAAAGAAAAAAAAAACTTCCAGCAAATGACAAAAGCTAACGCGGATATTGTGGGAGAGTTGTTTGATTAAAATACAATTTGAAGTGTGGAACCGCATGCCCGGCTGATTAAAATAAATGAATTCAAAACGCGCGCAAACGTTCTCGTGGACTTTATCAATCAGGCGCCGCCAGTGCTTGGGAAAGTTGTAGTCTTTGGGCATTTCTCCCCCCCCCCCGCTCCAATCCCCTTCATCCTGAAAGATGTATTTTCAAATCGCGCCAACTTCTCGCCATCAATTGCGATGAGCGATCCGCGAGCGCCCATTCGCCCCCCCCCCCTCCACCCGGCCCCAGCGTGCGTCTCTGCGCGCGCCCCACCGCGGCACGCCGCCTGCTCCGAGCCGCGACAACGTGCGTGGCATCATATTCTTAGGTTTTTTCGGTAAAGTCACGTAGGTAAAACATCAAAATTAATGAAAATAAAATAAAATAAAAACACAAATCACGACGTTTCATTAATTTTGATGTTTTACCTACGTGACTTTACCGAAAAAACCTAAGAATATGATTCTTTGCAGTCACGAAAGCTTCAAATCTAGAATAAACGTGCGTGGCGTCCGCTGTCGCCCGGACTCGGTGCGCACTTCAAAGGCCCGCGTGGGTATCGCTAATCCACCGCGCGAGCCGCCGCTAATGGCTTTTTGGCCCCCTCGAGGGAAAATTATTTTCACATAATACCGTCCCCCAACGTACCCCCCACCCCAAATATATATAATGGTTCGTGCCAGCAATACAGCTGGAAATTAGTTTGTAAGTAATGGCGCTCGTTCAATGCACCGGGTTATAAAGCAAAGATCTGTCGGGGCTTGATGGACAGTGATCATTTAGGCCGGTTGCGCAAAGCCGCCACGCTCCGCCGTAGTTTTGAGATCGCTCTCTCGTCCAAGGCCCCCGCCCCCGCCCGCCCCCACGCCCTGCAATCTACATCGCGGACGAAGGGCGGGCACGTGTTTTTTCCCATTAATATTTCAGACACCTGCATCCTTTATCCGCGGCGGACGCCGATTTTTTGTAATATCCCCCCCTCCACTCCCGTCGCTCGCTCGCTCGCTCGCTCCAGCAAGCAAGAGCAGTTTCCACACAGCAAGAATTCCTTCCAGCGCGTCAACCACCTCGGCCGGAACCGCCATTAGTGAGCACGCGCACGCGCGCTCGTAGATTTTTTTCCAGCTCTCCCGAACGACACCGCCGAGTAATGAATCGGCCATCGCTTGCGACAACTGTTTGACTGGAATTTTTCATCCGTCCCTCGTATAAATTACGTTGATTGCACACTTCATTATTCAAGAAATGTAGAATGGGCCCTTTTTTTGTGGTTGCCGCCCGGCTCAGCCTTTTACTTAAACGCTCATGGATGTCGCGCGGGGCCGCCACGGCCGCCACCGCAGCCGCCGAGGGCCTCCGCTCAAAATTTAAGCAAAGCAAAATAGAGGAGGAAGAGGTGAGAAAGCAATTAACGCGTGACCGGCGTGGCGACCCCCACAATTACGCCGCATTTCCCGCGCGCGCGCGGATGAATCGCGTCCAGGCGTTGCGCGATTCGAGAGCCTCTCGTCCGCCCCCTCCGGAGAGGTGAGACGCCTCGTGAGGGTGCCAATTTACCCGCGGTCGTTTTGAGAGGAGCCCCACACGAGCAACGGAACGCGTCCGGGAGGATGCCCACCGAGCAGGTGGAGTGATGAAATCGGCTCGTGTACGGGGGGGGAGGGGGCGGGCTTGACGGATTGTTGCATCGCAGGATAGCGAGAGATGGCGACGGCTTGCAGGGGGCGCGAGATGGGGGGGGGGGGGGTGCTTTATCCAGCAGTGGGTTGATCAAGGCTGCTGATGATTGTGAGAATGAAAAGGTGTTATTGTCAACTCTATCCTCGCAGAATGCCTTGCATGCCACGTGACAAGGTCACACTGCTCGCGTAGCGCTCAGCAGCTTTGGTTTCGAATGGGCGAGATGCAACATTGCGGCGATTATAATCGTGAGTCTTATTGATAGCAAGGCCCGACATTGAAGGGCCAATCTTGATTTGAAGCTTTCGTGACTGCAGGAATCCATTCTTTTTGGTTCTTTCGGTAAATTCACGTAGGTATAAAATAAAATAAAAAATACCGACGTGACTTTACCGAAAAAACCAAAGCGTATTGAAGGGCCACTTGATGCCATCGCGTTGTACAGAAAATATAATTTGGGACTTTTTTAAAAGTTATCTCTATTTAAAATTTTCAACGATGCGCACGGAGCAAAGTAGACCCAGGATGCACGGGATCAACACAATCGTGAATTAAAGTTTGTCAAATGACTCTTGTATAACCAGGTGAGAACTCATGGGACCAGAATAGCATTCGGCTGCCAGTTGGGGGCGATGATTGCTGCTGTGTATAATCCCAATTACGACTAATATGAGCCAAGAATGTCTGTGTGTAACGCGCGTGACGTCACTCCACATGCCGCACCCCTCGTCATTAATATTCATGAGCGGGTGGATTTTTACTCTCAGGCAGAAGAAGGTCGAGCGAAATTTTTTTTCGCAAATTCGCTTTAAGTTTGACGTTTCTTTATTGAATGTGAATCTAATAAATAATTCTACGCAGCGACAAAGTGTATTTGGTGTCTTTATTTATTTCTTCAGCACTTGAGACAAAAGGTAAGTCTAATTTATACTTCTACATTTTGGTAAAATATACATTTCTCGGTGATTTTCCAGATATTGTATCGAATTCCAATTTATTTCAACCCCAACGACCGAAAGCAGGAGAAAATAAAGTATCAGAGCAGTAAATTTGAACAAATTGAAGGTCAGTTATATACAGTGCTACAGTGACATGAAGTGAGGTGTTTTATGACATAGTTTCGTGCAAGGTTCACTGCCATTAATACAGTGCTACAGTGAACTGCAGTGAAGTGTTTGATGACATACTTTCGTGCAAGATTCACTGCCATTCAATTTACACAAGATACAATTATATTATACTCTGCTCAATTTTTTAGTAAATTTTACAGCTTCCGTCCTAAGACGGGCAAGCAAGCTAGTTGAGTAATAAACATGAAACTACATGTGCCCTTAGTTTGTGATCTTCGGTAAAAATAGGTAAGTGGATGACAAGAGAGACGTATGCACGTTGCGCTTCTTTCGCGCCGTACGTAGCCAAACGTGCTCATTGGAGGCGCTAATTGGAGACAGAGAGAGGAAAGATCAAGAAGAGAGACTTTTGACTTTTAAACAACTTTTATTGCCGCCAGCAGCAAAAGAACTGGAGGCGATTTTGATATGAAATACACAGTCACCAGCAAACAAATGAAAATAAACGCTACAAATCCACGCGCTGTGGCGCTAAAAGCACCGCGCACAACACGAAAGAAAAGTCACGTGGTGGTGGTGGTGGTGGTGGTCATCGCGCACGCCACGGTGACGAGCGAGCGCTTCAGAAGGTGAACATGAGGGTGCCATCCACGCTGGTACAGAGGGCTTTTCCGGCTCCCCAGCGTTCGAAGAGGACGTGCACATCAAGAAGAGAGAGGGAGGGAGGAAGGAGATTGAAGAACGAATTTTGACTTTAAACAGAGGCAGCGCCCGGATCGACGTGTGCTCAACAACAGCGAGGGTTCAGAAGATGAAACAAAAGTCACTCAACTGACCGCGAGACGCCGCTTTACCGGAAATGCCTCGAGCGCGTTATCGCTAAAGGATGGGCGCGTGCATTTTTAATACTCAAATGAGGGGGGGGGGGGGCGGGAGTGGAGGTTAGCGATGTGTTGTTTCCGTTTGTCTGCCGACTGCGGCTGGCACACCTGAAAACATGTGAATTCTAATTGAACACCTCGCGATCCATCTCGCTGTAATACCTCTGACAAGTTGACTGATTACTGAGCGGAATGTTTGCATATTCGGCGCCCTTGCTAACGCAACCTAATTACCTGACAAAATGATCAACAGTAGTGCGGTAATATCCATGTATGTTCGGGTCTCTCCCTAATATCCGTCATTTTTCAGGCGGAAACAAATACCATTAAATTAGAATGAAAAAGATGCCCTTTGCGTGATGCGTAAAACAAAGTTCACTCTTTTTAAAACAACTTACCGAGGGGAAAGGAAGAGAGAGAGAGGATCTCCCCCTTCTCTCTGGCATTGCCTCCTCGGGTCCTTCATGGACGTACACCGGGAAGGTTTTCACGACTTGTGGGTGTGTGGAGGGCAGTTTTAATTTAGATGAGCGTGGAAGTTGCAGTTCGCGACAGTTTGGATAAATGCAGTGTCTTCAAGAGTGGTTTACAACTTTAACAGCGCCTTTTGTAACTGGCCGCTTGTCTTTTTTTGGTAGGCGTGTGCTCTGCATCTCCAAATGCTGTACATAAAACCGTGGGGAGAGATCTACAAGTGTACGTACGTGCCTCTCTCAATCCACTTCTGGACGAGGGTCTCCGCCATGCCACGCAGATCGCTGGGGCGGTGTAGGCGGGGAGCGCATCGAAGTACGGTACAACGACGTTTTTTTTTAATCTCCGGTCGCCACGGAGGCCTACAGAAAGCGGACGTACTTCGTGGTCGCCCATCTGCGTGCATGTCTGCGATAAAACCTCCTTAGCTTCAGAGGTACGACAAGATCGGGCGCATTGAGAGTGATTTGATCGTCAACATTTTTTTGCGCGGTAAACAAGCGAGCGAGTGAGCAAACGCGCATAAGCCTAAAAAAGTTCGAACGCCGAGACGGAGAAGCGAACGGGAGGGGTTTGCGCTGGACCAGGGAGCGGCGTTATCCACACGAGCTTCACGCTCGCCCACATGTGGGCATCGCTTTTGCCCGGTTCGAGCTGTCGCACGGACCGCGTGACACAGCGCTCGGTGTCACCGGCGGCATTCCGAACTTCTCCGTTTTTTTTTAACGGCGAGGCATGTAGCGCTGCGAGCGCGCGCGCGCGCGTACGTGCGTACAGACCGCGCGTGACAAACGCAACCACGATCGCATTCCGCCCCCCCCCAAACCCGCCCCCAGCACACCCCGCCGCCCCCAACTCTCACTTCTCGAGACCGCATCACGGATCGTTACGGGGAGAATAGGGGACTGCTGGTGGAATGATGTGCGTTTAAATGTGTTTTTTATTCCATCGTTAATACGTCAATCTGTGCATTCTTTCAAGCTAAAAACAAAGTATATGCTTTACTTTTAAGCGCAATTATTTTTTTTCGCTACGAAGGGCATCATCTATTTGGATAAATGAAGAGTGCTTAGGGTGTACTGGAATGCAGTGTGCGCTGGCGCGCGTGCATGCGTTCGCGTGTATGGATTAATCGGCATTTGGCTGAGAATTGCCAAGGTGTAATTTACAAGAGATTGTTTATCCTTTCAGCTGTGAAGAATTAGACGAATGATAGTCGCGGCAATTGTTGATGGCTGCCATTCGAAAGAGTAATGTTTGCGGGGCCGGGGTGTTCATTGTGGCTGGCGACAAAGCTGGCATCTGCATATGTATAAAGAAATTGAATGGCGCGTGTGAAAAAAAGAAAGGGCCGTTTACATTTATTTTAACGGATGAGCTAATGTTTTTTGGCAATGAATTGGGAAAAATGTAATCGGGCGTCAGTTAAAACGTCGCAAATTCTTAAATTGTACAGCGGTAAAAAAAATATATTATTGAGTGAATATCATGATGGACAGAGCTAAATGGAGGGCCGCGATTGTAGATGTCTTTGAAAAAGGCCTTGGCACATAGAGGGACGGAGAGAAAGAGAGAGAAAACACATCACCACAAACATATTCAACAAACGCTAAAGACACGGGCCTTGATTCATCCACTGTTGGATGAAAGACTCCTCAAGACCGGACCGGTTATGCAGGTTGTTTGACCATACTTCACCATGCTGGACCGTGCGGGTTGACGAAAGGTGGGGGGAGGGGGGGGAAGGTGACCCAGCAATGGTTTAGATGTCACTCGCCACTGATCTTAGTCTCGACAGGGACTCAAACGTTCGTCCACTGGGTTTGCAGCCCCGTGCGCAAACCACTGGGCCACCATCCTCTACCAAAGTATTATATATAAAACCCATTACAAGATGTTTTGATTTAAAGCTTTCGTGACTGCACGGATTCATATTATTGGTTATTTCGGTAAAGTCACGTAGAAGGGAAACCATAAAATAATAAAAAAAAAACATAATAAAAATGTAAAACAATTTTATTGTTTTATATTTGTCTTATTTTATTGTTTCCCTTCTACGTGACTTTACCGAAAGAACCAATAATAGCATTACAAGATGTAGCAATACTTACTCGTGCTGCTGAGCTCATTTTAAATCTCCCCAAACACTTGGATGGTGATGGAGTTTATCAGCCCGTGTGCAGGAGACACGTGGATCGTTGGACCAGCAGACCATGAGAGACCGGCGAATAGATTGGGGAACCCTTCATCCATCAGTGGATAGGCCATGGCAGACGATAATTACTTTGATTGGTGACCATGGTGGTGATGGCTTGGGGGGAAGGCCCTTTTCCAACAGCGGATAGACCATGGCTGCTGCTGGTGGTGGCGACAGTTTGGGAAGGCCATCATCCGACAGTAAATATACCTTGGCCACCGCCGCCGCCGCTGCTGGTGATGATGATTGATGGTCATGACCATGACGACGATGAAGTTAGCGACCACTCTGCCGGTTGCGTTCACGCCAGACGCGTGCGCGCGTGTTTTTCGCACAAGGAATCTTTTCCACGCGGTCGGACCTCGACTTGAGTGACGCCACCTCAAGCAGAAAGCACTGGCGTCACCGCGCCGATGGACGTTTCCGGGACACGCTCTGTGCGACCAGCGTAGGGGCAGTGGAGGGGGGAGGCCTCTGAAAGACGTAGCTGACTCCGCCGTGCCACGGCTCGCTGGCGTTCGGGTCCGAGGTTCGTGGGGGCACCCTCATTCTCTGGGAGGAGCGTGGAGGAGTGGTGAGCGGCGGCGGTGAGCGGCGGTGAGCGACGGTGAGCAGCGGTGAGTGGCTCACTGGTGCCGTCGCTTTTGGCACAGGTTCCACTCAGGTTCTGCTCTGGCGAAAGCAAAAAGGGGGGGTGGGGGGGGGGGTGGCGGGGAGGGTGGCTGGGGCTGGCCAGGCTGTTCGAGGGGGCCCCTGGGACCTTTCCTCCCAGCCTCCGGCCACTCATCCATCACCCTGCCAGCCTTTTTATGACACAACCGAGATGCTCAGCTGCGTTATCGGCAAATTGGACAAGTGCTTTATCGACAACTGAGATTCGAAAATACACGCGGCTGTGTGCTGGGCCTAATGTATAGGAATAAATATATATATTTCTACAAAAATGCCGCTTTTCGTTTTTTATTTTTCACGCGCCGTGTTTTATTGTTGTTGTTGTTATTCGCCGTGCTTTAGCGGCCGTGTCGATGCCAACCGAAAGGCGTGCGTCTGATGAGTATCACGGGCGCGTTCGTCACCTTATAGCGCACGGAGAATATTTACCGAAAGTAAAGCGTTTTTTTTGTTGTGAATCACCACGATCGTAACATTACGAGCGGCTCACAAAAATACACGCTCGTTCCGTTAAATGCTTTTACAGCTCCCCCGCAGTTGCTGGATTTTTTTCTCTCTCCCTCTCTCTCTCCTTCTTCTTCTGCTGCTGCTGCTGCTTCGTAAAATCCCGCATGGGTTTACTCGCCGGGCGTCAGCCGCCTCCGAAGCGCACCTGCAAAACGCCGCCGCCGCCACCGCGCTGCGATGCACAGATAGGGAGCCCGCCGCGCTGTAGCCCACAGGATCGGATGTCGGCAAAGTGACAGCGAAAAACCGCAGCGCCGCCTCGGCACAGCAGCGCGCCGCGCGCGCGGCACGCATCGAAATCTGCTTAATCTCTGAGAGGCAACCGCTGACAAGCGTGCCGCGAACGGCAACACGGACTTCCATTCCAGATAATGCACGAGCCTCCCCCACCACCCCCCCCCGGGCCGAAGTGTGGCCTTCTCAGATAAATATTTGACGTGATTAGTATAATTATTGTTGTTGCTGTTGAGATTGATTATTGTTAGGAGAGCGAATTAAGTGCTAAAGCAGTTCGAAAAATCGAATGTTTGTACGTACGTTGAACTCCTTTCGCACCGTACGTAGCCAGCCGTGCTAATCGGAGGAGTATCGAATGCAAAGTTGTTGAGTAATCACCACGGACAGAGCAAGACGGAAGGAAGGCCACAATCGCGAGTATGGACGCTGCACACATACGATTATTACTGTCGACGTCAGCGGTGCAGTGGTTAGCGCCGTGCGCTCGAAATCTCTCGTGAGCCGAGTTCGAATCTCGCCCATGGTGAACAGACTTGGCGACTGACATCCGAGCCGGGCTCCTGGGCACCCCAACCTTCGTCAAGCAGCACTGACCAGCGTGGTGAAGTATGGTCAAAGTAACGGACGTGACCCAACGCGTGCGTGCGTGCGTGCGTGCAGGGGGGGGGGGCATTTAAGCTTTAATCGAGCGGTGCGTTGACAAGAGAGCTGAACATGAACCGTCGTTTTTTTTTCAAAGCTCGAAATCTGAAAATCAACAACGGCACTTTGCGCTCTATGTTACGTACGCGTAGAGTTTGTGTTCGTCATAGATGACTTCAGTTGGGGTTTGTGGCGTTCGCGTGGGAGTCTGGGGGGGGGCGGGAGAATAAAAAAGTGGGTGGGGTGGTGGTGGCGGGCGGAGGGGGGCCTTGGACAAAAAAAATAGCTCAGTTTTGCAGCCGAGAGGTTAAAATGCTTTTTGTAAATCGCTTGAGGCACAATGAACACGAGAGGCACAATGGAGTGTGTAAGGCGGCTCGCACAGTGTGCGTGTGTAAGGGCTACGGGGTCACCGTCGCGGGGGGTGAGGGGGGGGGGCGATCGAGGTCGCCGCCTATGCTGGGATTGAGCCTGGCCTGAGACCCGCCGAGAGGAGGCTCGCGCACTCTCCGCTCGGAGGTCGCGCGCGCGCGCACTCCTCTCCTCCTCCTCTTCCTCCCCGTGCGTAATCCCTCTTCAAGGCCCGGCCCGGCCTTTTTAGCTCATTAGGAAGTCCGTCCCATGCCGAGTGTCTGACCGGATCACTTACAGGGCACGGACGCCCCTCTTAGAAACGGCGAGAAAATCGAAAGCTCGCTCCGTGCGTGCGTGCGCGCACGTGTTCAGGGTGTTGGCAGTTGTGGAGTAGAAGTGCTTGTGTTTTGAAATGACAACGCAACGTTCGTAACTGTTGTTTTTATCAATGTTGCTCGCACATAATGAAATGTGCAACAACAACAACAACAAATAAGTCATTATTGTTTCTATTAGTTTTGTCGGAGAACATTTTTTTGTTTAGATTTTAAGAATGTTTTTTTAGGTCGCGGAGATGGAGCCGTGAAATTGGCGTGCGTGCGTGGATCGTCGCCGTCGCCATGAGTGACGGCGACGGTTCGAGGAGGCCCCCCCATCCAGTAGGGGACTAATCACGGCTGACGATTGCGATTATGCTCTCGATGATAATGATGGCCGACAATATAAGTTGGTTTAACACGCAGTGGGCATTCGCGAACGATATTATCCATAATAGCGGTGTTTGGGTTAGATCGAGTGAATATAAATGTTGTCGGTAAACCCGCCACCACCCGATATAGCCAATTAGTAAGGTTTGTCACGTAAACAAAACATGCCAATTTGTTACTAGTTCAGCACACCGCTTGTGTGTTGGAGTGTAAAGCCACAACATTTACAACTGGAGTACGATGTTTCGCCAGTAATTACGACCATCATTATCGGGTGGACTGCCGGAGTTGTGGAGAAATCTCCTGCTCCGGTCTTAAATAGAGGGAAAAATGTGATGCCGTCAATTCAATCTAACCAGAAAACCATGGTGTCTGAAGTGTACATTTGTATAATAACACCAACTCTGTGGCTTATCCACGTATATTTTTTTTATTTTTACTGCTGCTGTTGTGGTTGTCATTAAATTTCCGCCATTGACCGCAAATTTCTGCTATTGCAGACAACAACGTTGGCAGGAGATCTACGGCAGGCGAGGGGTGCGATCGTTTGACGGAAAGCGTGTGCCCATCTCAAAGCCGTCTCATCCGCGCCGAGCAGGATTTGCAAATGAGCACGCGTCGCAGTCACCCGGTTCAGCTGTGGACGGGAATCAGCAAGGCCATAGATCTCATTTATGTCCGATTCCAGGGTGCTACCCAGTGGTAAGACAGTAATTAACAGGCGTGCAAAGGCGTTATTATTAAGCTCAAAGTGGCTTCCTTTGCCGGGGGTAAAACAAAAAAAAACCCTACACACGCACTGACACACGCACACACGTACGGACGTGTACGTACACATCAACTCACCACCACCCCTACCCCCCCCACCCCACACCTTCAACTCAAACCCTTGACAAGAGTAGCTACCCCCCCCCCTCGCCACCCCCCCCTACCTCACCCCCTCTTCTCCATTCCAGCCAGCCCAACACCCCAGCAATCGCCACATGCATTTGCCACCCACCGTGCTCGCTGGCCTGCCAGCTGCTCTGAGACGCAATAGATGGACAGGGCCCTTTTTTAGGTCCGTGGGCCAGAGCAGAATTCGGTCGCTCTCGAGGTGGCAAATATGTTAGCGATACCAGCCTCTGCGAATATATATGTGTGCCCACATAGATGCCTGCCGCAGGGGTGAGATGGGTGGGCGCATTCAAAGGTCGATTTGATCTCCATGCACAGCAGTTGGAGCATCAGTGCGGGTTTCTCAAATCCACCACCACCCACCACTGTCGATCGATAGAGAGCATGTGGTGGTGGGGGGGGGTGAGGGGTAAAGTGTGGATACACCCGGCTCTTCCAACACGTCCAGTCAACGTGCAAGAGTAGACCACACACTCTCTCGAGTTCGCTCTGCCAAAGGCCCCTTTCAACCAGCAGTGGCACTAGCGAGCAATGTGCCGAGCCACACCGTCAACTTTTCATTACGACTTTGTTATTTCACGACCGATGAAGGTGGATTACACGTGGAACAAATACGGTTATTGCACAATTCACTCCAGTTGGTTATTTAGAGGTGTGAGTGCGACTCAAGTTTTGTCATCTCTGGTGGAAGCAGCAAGTCAAGGATTTGGGCTGGGCCCGTGCCGTTGGCAGAAAAACGAGCGACGGCTCAATGTGATCTTTTGAGTGGCCCTCTCCTTCGACTTATAAACTCCTGGTGAGATGACGGAAGAGCTATAGACACGAGGCCGAGGTGAAATGCGGACCCAAAATAGATGTGGAGAGAAATGAGAGGAATGTAGACAAGAGACGATGCGGTTTGGTGATGGTGCGGAGCGTAGATGCGGGAGCATAGAAGTACAATGCAACAATGGATTTTGCTGCACTGCTCTCTGCTCTCCAACACGTAGATTCGAAGCAGCCTATAACACCTGTGATGCATGGTGGTCGTCCATCCAAGTGCACCAACCTGGCTCAAGCCTCATTAAAGCTTCCGAGATCTGACAAAATTGGGAACATTTTTGCCACTTTGATCATGCGCACTCGACAATTGACGCAATATAATTAGTTATGCATCTGAAAGAAGGTCCACCCTGGAAATGGAGTACTGAAATCCGCATGCGAGCAGGCGAATCATCACATCGCGGAACCATGAGAGATGGCGACAACTCAGGGAGGCCTTCATCCACCAGTCGATTGATGGTGGCTGACGACGACGACGATGACGACGATGACGAAGAAGAAGACGAGGACAATGTTACGCAAGTCGTAATATTGACGCGACACGCTTTTGAACATCTTAGCGCCTGTGCCGGCACGAGGCGTCATTCGCTGGTGCTATCGACGGGGGCCGGGGCGTGACGCCGAGCAGGCCCCGGTGAGAGGCGTCACCCTGACGGATGCCTCGCCCGCCTTCCCATCAATCAGCTGCCCCCCCCCCCTCTCAATTATGCAAAAGCTCCATCAGGCTAATTTGCAGTCCAAATTAAGACCAGCGGCATCCCGGTGAGCCGGGGGAGAGCCGGAGTCCCTCTGGCTGAGACAGAAGGCAAGCGCAGTAGCATGTCTGGCAGGAGGAACACGTTGGGCGCAGAGGCATCACATGTGTATGTATAAATATATACATGCATGGTTGACCTCATTCTTTCACTCAATAAATAAACATATAAATATGCTTTTACGCATAATTAACAAAAAATAACAACCGCTGCAATGTAAACATAATTTTTCTAATTTTTTTTTTTTAGCCCGAACGATTATAATTATTTTTATATTTAGCTGCGGCTGATCGCGCTCCGCTTCCCGGAGGGCCGTCCGCACCCCCCCCCCTCGCTCCCGCCGGCACAGAGAGATCGTCGGGGAGCGGCGATGTCAGTCGAGAGCAACGTCAAACTGTTGTTGGGGGAACGGCGTCAAAGAGAGGGAGCCTGCCGCCCCCCGAGCGCACGTCCTCCGGCGTCGGGACTGGTATAATTCCACCCCGAGCGGCGATGGGCCCTGATGTCCTGGCCCTTTGAGTTCCCGGCTCCGCACCCCCCCCCCCCCACCACGGCCCCCCTCCTGCAGTTTGGCAACTCAACTTGACTTTTTTCGTTTTTCTTACGTTCGTCTCCTCTTACGTTTTCTTTGCCGGCATATTTTTTTGTATTACATTTAAAAAAATGCATTTAACGTATCCCTTGTCGTTTTAAGGGGCCCGTTCTCCGCTTGCGGGATTTTTCGAGTGCTGTCCAAAAAAAAGAAAACGTGGCGGTTTCTTTCGGGGGTGAATTTCGCAACACGTGGAACAAATTGCTAATGCTCTCCCTGGCAAGGGGCCGAACGTTGACGAGTGCTGCTCATATAACGCACCGCGGTGTAGGTCCCCCCTTATCTCGCCGTTCTTAATGCATGTTGAAAATTGTCAGGTTCAATTACGCCTCTCATAGATACAGCTTTCACCGGTTTTTAAACATGATTGAGACTTCAATAGCGCATTGTTGCCTTTTATTTCTTTCGAGCGTTTACTTAAAAAGTTCCACGGTCAGCACTTTCCGCCAATCCACTGTTGGATGAGGGCCTCCCCTGCGCCGACTGGGGTTGTCGTCGGCGGGGGGAGGGGGTGGGGGGCAGGTTCGTTCAACCAGCAATTCAACACACCGCTCAGTGTGGGTTGGTGAAGGTGGGGGAGCATAGAAGTACCCTACAGCAAGATATTCCCCCCCCCCCGCTCTCCTTTTGTTGCCCATCGCGTACGCACAGCCCCGCAGCCACCAATGACAACCTTGGAGTGCAAGACGGTCGGCCGAATCACCGCTATATCCAGGCTCAACTTCCAAAAATCGGGCATATCCCGGGTCATTTTGCCATTGCGTGTGCACAGCGTACCCACACATTTGTACAGAGCAAAGGAACCCACACGTACACGAGTGCGTGCTCAGACTCTTCAAACATTTCTGGTTTCAAACTCCCAGCTTTTCTTTTTGGTTTGCTGCCAGTGGGGCACGGTTGCCCCCACTGCATTCTCGTCCGCGCGCGGTCGTACGTGCGCACGCGTGTGCGTGTGTGTGAGCGCATGTGTGTGTGTGTGCGCATGTGTGTGTGTGTGTGTGCATGTATGTGTGGGTGAACGCATGTTGGTGTGTGTGTGCGCATGTGTGTGTGTGCGCATGTGTGTGTGTGAGCATGTGTGTGTGCGCACATGTGCTCGCGCGTGTGTGCCCATCTCGCCAGAACGGTGCCGCGCTTAATATTCAAAGGGCCACCTCGCTCCAGCGCCGCTAATGAGCTGGCACGGGAAGGCGGCGCCGCGCCCGGCGATGACACCTGTCCATCTCGGTAGGGCGGCTCTCGGCGAGGAGAGGAGCGGAGCGGAGCCGCGCGCGAGGGGAGAGGCGGCCTTCCTGCCACGCCGCACGGGGTGGCGGAAGGCTCGGTGGGATTTGTTGCGGGGGAGGGCCGGAGCGAGACTCTGAGCTGGCTCGGGGAGACTGGCCGGGGTCAGGGTGAAGGTGCGTTGTGCCCCCCCACCCCCCCACTTTCTCTCAGTCAGTCCAGCTGGCAGGATACGAACGGGAGAGAGAAAAAAAAACATCCACAAGCTAAGACAAAACAAAAAATCTAAACAAACCTCAACGGAACTGAAGTGCGTACGCGCGCGTGCGTGTCGAGTGAGAATACTCCTTTGGCGACAGTTGAAACGCTCGCGTTGGCTTCCGAGTCCAAAAAGCTCCACCTCGGTAATCTGTCATATTTTACGGCGGTGTCACATTCGCACTTAAGCGTGATTTATTTGCGGCCGACGTTGTGTTGCGCGCTCTCGCAGCCGCCGCCACAGTTCGGGCGCGGTCACCTTACGTCCGCGCGCTCTCCATGCGTCGCGTCCGATGCCGACGGAGCGATTTTGGGGGCGTCGTCGTCGTGCTCCCTGACGTTAAGCGGTGGCAGCGGTCGGTATTCGATTCGCGGAGGGGTCGTTAATGCGCCGCGGCGTCCCAGCCACATTGCGACGTTGCTCTCACACTTAACGGAGCGCTCGCATTGCCGACAGATCTACGTAAGCGTCGCTCGGTTCGGAACGCGACGGCAAAACACCGGCGTCGTCAATGATGCAGGCCTCTCCTCTCGGTCTTCCGCAGGAAGGGGTCTCTGAAGGCCTTCGATACACTCCAGCATTCCTGTAGAAACTGTTCGCTGGCAATCTTCACGATCTGTCCGTCCGGCCAGGTGGCTCAGTGGCAGAGCGAGGGAGCGGCTCCCAATCTCGCTCAAATCCCCGTTGGCGGTTGGCTCGGCTCACGTTCCTGCTGGGCTGCATAAAATACCTACCCACTTTGTGGGGAAGTCAACCGTCGTCGAATGGATATACTCAGCCCCGCCGTATGAATGTGGAATTCCCACCACTGACTTAGAGATGTAAAAAGAACATCAGTGGGGGAGGGGGGGGTGGTGTGGCTCGGGAGGATTTTCACTGCCTCCATCAGAGGAGATTTTCCCTTGCTCAGGGCCGAACAGGAGGTTCAGTTACCGACGATGGCGGTGGTGCGGGCAACGATCGGCTGTGAAGATTGCTGGCGACCGGCGGCTTGCTTCCGATGTATCTTGCCCATTGAGCCTCCTCTATTTTGCAACGCATGTTAGCGAGACGGCGCTGAGATGAAGCCCACACTACGAGCAGCTATATCATGGGACCTTTTTTTCCCACTATCAAAGTATGAAAACTAAGAATAGGTTTTACCCTCTCCGGCAATAAAACAGGTGCATTGTGTGTGTACTGTTCGCCTTTAGGCGTTGTTCGCTGGTCTGAGACTGGTGAGACTAGGCCATAAAGAAGGCTGTCTCTGGTGTAAGCTGATCGGTTTCAAAGACAATGCAGATATTATAATCGGAGGATGTTTGCGTGTTCGCCACAAGCACGCGTGGTTAATGCAGACTTCATTCCTTGAATAAGGTACGTATTTGGTGTTTGAACGTCTTAGCAGTTGTATTGCCACAACAGCTCTTGGCTATGTAAGTATGTACGTTGAACTTCAATTCGCACCGTACATAGAGCCAACGGTGCTAATCGGAGGTGTGCAGGACAACAAACTGAACACAAAAATCAGTTCTAAAGAAATTCGTTTTCAATTTAGATTTGAAAGCGCGCGGCTCCAGTGACTTCCTAATGTCGCAAGCGCATCTGAAAGCGCGCGATGCGGAGACCGTCTTTGTCCGATGGATAGCCACAAGCCTCTGCAGGAGTTCGCGTGATGTTTTACGTGGACGTTAACAACAACAACAACTTATCACACAGGACAGTGCGTGCAAGTTGGAAACAAATAACAGCAATAATGTTGTATAGACAACAAAATGTTACGACCATCAGATCGGTCTTCCCATCATGCTTTACATCAGAACAAGAATCGTTATTTATACCGGAGGAATCTGATGAGCCATACAGTAGGGGCGGGTCAGAGAGTTACAACAACAAACAATACAAAAACACGACAGGAGTGAAAAGTATAGGAAAGGTAAGAAAATCACGAAAAACATTTAGGTAAAGCCCATTGAGCTATTAGTTTCCTTTTAAGAAGCAGCCTGGCCACAAATCAGAGCTCAACGAAGTGGTTTGTCACGTGGAAATGAATAGCGAAATTATCTGAATAATATTCAAGCAGATTTCAAATGTGGAGGGAAACACTGGAGGACCCGGATTACAAAATGATAATCTACATGACCATGCGGAGAGAGACATGCAAACTCCAAATATACAAGCGTCAGGGTCGGGATCAACCCCCCCCCCCACCTGTATACCAGGCGAAGTAGTTAACATCTCGCCACCGTGACACCACCGTACCGCGGGTATGGTGGTGATGGCGATGCACGTCTCTAATCCAGCGCTGTGCAGGCCGCGAGGGTTGGTGGAGGTTGTTGTGTAACTCCCCGTGGCTGTCGAGGTGCCATACCCTGGGGGGCTCGCCAGAAGAAGGTGGCACAGCAAAATGTTGACCTATGCCATAGAGCGTTGCCCCCTCGCATGCGTGGGGTTTGTTTTGTTTGTCTGGGTGCTCCAGTTCCCTCCCGAATGTAAGCACTCATTGACAGGCCGTTACCACCTTCATATATCGAGGATTGCAGAGCTTGAAGGGGGTGCTTGCCTCTCCTGCTCCTCTTTGAGGGGTCACCTCTCCCTTCGTGAGCGAGCAAACGCCGTGGGGCAGCGGCGCGTTCCAAGTTGAAATTATTACAATTACAACGCGCACCGCCTTGTTTTAGACCCCCCAGATGCCAAATGGTCATCGTGTTATAAGAAATGGGTTTTACCCTTTCTGGCAATAGAACAGTTGTTACCCCGAGCTCTCAATGCTCCTGATAGTGGCATTGTCTTTGTGCTGTCGGCCTTTTGGGGTCCTCTGGTCTGAGACTGTTTGAGACTAGCCTCTAAAGGAAGCTGTCTCTGGTGTGGAACAATCAGTTTCAAAGACAATGCATCATATACTACCAGAGCATGTTTTTTGTTTGCATGTTCACCACAGGTATATATGTGGTTAATGCAGACATGATTCATTGCAAAAAGGTTTCTGTTTGGTGTTTTAACATTTTAACACCTCCTGTTTTATTGCCGGAAATAGTAAAACATACTCTTATATTTGATACTGGCAAGGGAGGTCCCATGATGGTCATCGAATTATTTCAGGCAACGGTATGACAATGAGTCAAGGTGTCCAACCAGTTTCATCTTTGCTAGGAGTCATCGGTATGCCACGTGTGGTGTCTGGCTGCGAATCGCGATGACGAATCATAACGATTCGTCAAATCACTGCAGAGAGAGAGAGACAGCAATGCTGTGTGAATGTCCAACGAATGCATACATATCAGGGTTAAATCTCAATCACAAATTCCTACCTTTGTCAGAACTGGGTTTACATTAGGTGTGCTTAAATCCAGCGTCAACTGCACCACAGGCCATCGTGGGCTGTCGATTAATATCTCGATATATTTCGGAACACCGCGAGGCTGGCTTGAAGTAGGGATTATGATCGGTGCAAGGCACTGCCACTGGGATACAGAGTACGTCTATCCATGACGATGTCGTTGTCTTGCAGCACGTGTCCCTGTGCGTCCTACGAGCAGGGTTAGACAATCTAGATTTGGAATTTTCATGACTGCAGGGATCCATACTCTTTGGTTCTTTCGGTAAAGTCACGTAGGTATAAAATAAAATAAATTAAATCACGACATCAGGTGGGACAACCACAGCAATTGTTTTCTTGCTGCGGTTGTCCCACCTGATGACGGACGCTTGTGTTGCGCCCGAAACGTCGTGATTTAATTCATTTTATTTTATACCTACGTGACTTTACCGAAAGAACCAAAGAGTATAGGTTTAGACAAATTACAAGGACACAATAACGCGAGATGGATGCCGCCGAGAGCCAAAATAATTGCCCCGAAACAGCCGCTGCGGATTCTTCCGACCGAAATTAAGCACCGCTCCGAGCGATGGTGTGTTCTGCCCTTTGCCCATTGCGTCACCCAGTTACCTATCAGAGACAATTACAGCTGCGTGCACAACAGCTGTCTCCTCCTACCCCTCCACCCCCCATGCCCTCCCCTCTCCCACCACACCCCCACTCTGACATGTTTTGCCAACACTGAGTTGCTTTCTCTCCACCTGGGAGGAACGATTCGGCAATTTTCCTGCTTCTATTAGTCACCCCCACCCCACCATCGCCGCACCCCCCCCCCCACTACCTCCACCGCCCCCACATCCCTTTAAAGCTTTCGTATTAAAGTCGTGCTTGAGCATGCACTTGCAGACTGCTGTTAGAGGCCACATCTGCATTTTTAGCAGCGAGAGCTCGAGACGACGGTAATCCCCATTAACGGAGGGGGGGGGGGTGAAAAAAATAAATAGACGAAATAATGAAATTAGGATGATGTTCATTTTGTCACTGCTCATGAAATTTACGAGGACGTAGAGACGTCTCCTGAGCCCCACTGTCCGGGCGTGTTTCAGGGGGTGGATAAACCGTGCACCGAGGACATACCGATTTCTATCGGAGGTCAACGGCAATTGTTGGCAGGTACGTCCCTCAACTCTCGTGTGAATGCCGCCCCCACCCCCCCCCCCCCCTGTTCCGCCATGGGAATGTGGAATGTACACTTCTGACTCATAAGGTTGTGGAATACAAGAGGCCAAGCAAGGTCAAGAGGTCATCGTGGCCAATGCTGTTGGTGCCAACACACCGGCTTGCCACCAATGGCAGAGCCAAGATTTTCAGGTAGAGGGGGGGCAACCCCTCCAGCAATGAAACATGATAGAGGAGTTGTTAGTAAGTAAGGACTTGTCCCTTGCTTTTTATTCGACGCGTGTGCGGCGATAGAGCAGCCATCGATCGAGGGTCGAATTCGAACCGCGTTGTGTGATCGGCAACACGCTCGCTGAAGGTGAATGCCTTCAGGGAAGTCGTGTACTGTATACGCAACTGCACACAATTCTGTGAGTCGCTTATAACTGCTTTGCCGTTACTTATTGCCAATGATGGACTCAGACAATTGTCTTATCATCTCATAGAGTCCCTGGCACGTAATAATATAGCTACACAGTGGCAGTGGGGGTTGCAAAATGCCGATTTATTACTAATAAACCCCAATAATCCGATCGAAATTAGGGATTTCGATCGGATCATTGGGGGAGCACGTGCCACCCCCCCCCCCCATTTGCTCCGCCAGTGCTTGCCTTCTTTCTCTCCGCTCGCTCCTGTTGTCTGTTGCAAGGCTCTAGCTCAACGTACGTTTAAGCACAACAGGAGTCAGGTACAACAAGTTCCCTGATGCAGTTTAAGATGCAACCTTCTCCTGGCAACGTTCTATTTTTAACTTCAAAGTGGCCTCAACCACTCGTCTATATGTTGCAGCGGGCGTATCCCACCCATCACGACTCCTCCACTTCCCGATATTGCGTCTGCAAATCGTCCGTGTCACGGTCTATTCTGAACTTCAAAGTCGTTCACCCTCTCCTCCCACGACATTCCTAGCAAGGCCAGCCACTCGGCTCTATCCGTAGTCCGCGAGAGACGAGCACCCTATCATCGCCATCATCGCTCGTTCCAGCAGCGGAGATGCCGAATTTTCAATATAAACGTAACGGTATGTATGTTCAACCTCTTTCGCACCGTACGTAGCCAACCGTACTAATCAGAGGTGCGGGAACTGGAATTGGCTGCGTGGCTCAGAGGGCAGAGCCAGAGCTTTCGAGCTGGCAGCGCTTAGATTCTGGGTTCAAATCCAGGTTAAGCTGTCCTGTGGATAAACCGGGTTCTCAGATGGCAGTGAGTTTATGGTCGCAGCCCTGGTCACCAAGTTACCGCACACATTTCAATTTGGTTCCGCACTCAATTCGGGTAAATTCCGGATTTTTTAAATGACGGAAATATTCGACGAACGTTGCACTCTGTGAGCGGGTCGCGTGTAACAGTGCTCTGACCTCTACGATGAGGTCACGTAAAGGGATCTCGGAGGCAGCTCTGCGATATCCACTTCCGTGGGCCGTTCTCTCACGCCGAATTGTTACTTGCACTGCTCTGCGAGAGATCCGAATGGATTCTCCGTCTGGTGACGCGACCCACGATGGCGCCATGGGGGATAGAACCGGACGGAAAATGACGAAGACTTTAAGAAAGCAAAGCGACTGATGGGCGGGGTGAGTGAAGGGTCGCCCGCCGTGGGAGTGAAAACCGGCGTATCCCGTCTACTGCACCGCCACCACTGCTGTCTCAAAGTCTCACAGCCGCTGTGGCGACACAGCAGGTTCGGCGACACGGTTCTGTGCACCGCGGAGATTCCGCCACTCACCAACCTCCACGAACTGGGGCTCACAGTTACTCACCGTGTGTAGGATTACCCACTGTTTGACCGTACATCCCCACGCTTGACCGTACATCCCCACGCGGGTCAGAGTTGGGGAGGATCGGGAATGGTTTTAGATAAGGTAGGTCGAGTTCATAGCGCGGCGCGCTAACCACTGCACCACCGCTACCCCACTCTGCATTTACATATAAATACTGCAACAGCTATTTGTCAGTCCGCTGCTGGATGAAAGCCTCTGCACACGGCACGTCGACCATGTGGTTTGACCATACTTCACCACGCTGGTCAGTGCGGATTGGTGAAGTGGATGGGGGGTTGTGAGGGGTGTACGTCAGATTTCAGGGCGGTGCTGGAAATCGATCTGAGGATGGCAGACCTCATGAGCGCAGCGCGCTAACGCCAAGCGCCGCGCCACCGCTCTTCATGAAATTACGAACGAGTTGTGAGTGGAACAAAGGGGGTCTAATGGATCCCGTGGGCCGCGATGTCAGCATCGACACCTCAGAACGGCGCGAGCACGTGCGCGCCACAGCGAGCGGTACGTGCGGCGCGCACGGCAGCTGTGGCCACCGTGGCGAGAGGGAAGGCCGTCGCGACACTTCTCCCCCCCCCTGCCCGGCTGCTGGAGGAAGGGCACCTCGGACACTTGCGCGAAGACCCTCGCAGCGCTTGAGGTGCGCCGCTCGCCACTGGAAGGACTTTTGAAGATGAAGAAGAAGTGTGGCGTCGTCTCTCCGATGAGCAAGGTTGGCTATGTACGGTACGAAAGAAGTTTAACAACAACTGTCATTTGCCACTAAGTGGCGGTGGCTGACATCACCACGGCGCTTACGCACTTTAAGGCCACGTGTATGTTGAACTTCTTGAAAGAACCTCTTTGAAGAAGTTCAACAAACGGTGCGGAATTTGGTGTTGCAGCCCTTTTGCTGGATGAGGATAAGTCGTGGGCAGTGCCGGATTATCCGAGTAGCAAAAGTAGCTACACATGCTGCGGGCCCCTCACTTTCAAGGGCCCCGTGCTAAATGCTTTCAAGCTATCAATTCCGGTTCAGCGATTCTGCACTTGCTCTATTACTATAGTACTATACCGCCTTCAACCTTTATGAACGACTGGGTGTTTAGGGTTAGCGATTTGTCATATTATCTGGCTGTATAGCAAATGAAAAAATACAATTCCTTTACTATGCAAGTAATAAATGTATGTGTTTTAATATTTATGTGTTTATTTATGTATTTAGCCTCCCTTTATAACATATGCTACAGGCCCGCGCACTAGCTTAATCCGGCACTGGTCGTGGGCGGAGGAGCGGCGGGTCATCTTCATCCTGCACTCCTTATTCCTGCGTACGACTCATGTGGGGTGGCAGAGCAGCGACGACAACGGCACACTCAGGGTGGTTCCTGCCCTGGGAGGGAGCTGTCGTCCACTCCCGCTCGAGGTGAGGTTTGAACCCCAGCTCCCACTGCCTTTGCTGCCAACGCTATAGCGTCATCATTGTAACTGGGGACTGCCCGGTGACATGGTCCGGTGACACGGCCCGGTGACAGGGCCCGGTGACAGGGCCCGGTGACACGGTCCGGTGGTGGTGGTGCTGTAGTTAGAGCAGCGGTCAAATTCGTACACCTCACAAAATCATCGATCACAGATTTGCCCTCCCCCGTCCATTTTTGGAAGAGAGTGAGCGTGGCTTTGACTGAAGGGGCTTGTCTTTGTCCATATGTGGTTACGTGCATTGTGTTTTTTAACGATTGTAAATGTTGTGCATTTACACACCGGTGTGCTGTACTAGTAACGCATTGGCACGGTCCGTTTACGTGACAAACCTCACTAATTGGCTGTGTCGGGTGGTGGCAGGTTTAACGACGCATTTATATTCACGTAATCTAACCCAACAAAAACCTGTATAATGGGTGCATTTTTTTCTTTCTCATTATTTATGTATTCATCTTTTTAGTTTTTGATTTGCTAAGCAGTGAAGGTTGTGTTTTTTATATCAGTGTAAGGTACCGGCTAATTGATGTGCAGCGTTGTGGGATCGCAATTGCATGGATGACGCTCTATAACAAGAAAGTATTATTACTGTGGATCGTTAATCGAGAATAATTGTATCGATCTCGCTCAGTCGATCCATGATACAAACAAACATAAAAAAACACCGGGTTAATCGTAATTCTGCGGGTTAATCGCCGTGTCGATTAATCGCCCTTCGATCCGTGTGGATCCAGCAATGATGTGACAAGTAACACCCTTCATTTGATTGGCTAATATCCCCCGCGAGATCGGTGGTTCCGTGGCAGTCCGCTTTTGTTTTTACCACAGCGCCCTTCGCCGCTCGTTGCAGAGCTTCACGGTTCCAATCGAGCGGTGGCCCCCGATCAATACCGCCACGTGTTTTAACTGTAGTCGTAGCAGTACTAATCATCATCATGATACTACTGCTACTGCTACTAAGCGCTGTCTGCTTCACAGTGGACGTTAGAGATTCCGTGGCGTCACTCGCAAGAGTGGGTCGCTGTGTGCCAGCGGGGTCGACGGTTCAACTTTTTTTTTTCAAATTCGAACATCACAGCGTAAATGACTCGATTGGGATTATCCACAAAAAGACAAAGGATCCCCCCGTATAAGCCTTTAACAGACTGTTGGAGCAATGCTGTTAGCAAGCACCTCTTAAGGCCGGCATGGCACACGAGGGGTTCGGTGGCCAGGACCACGTCTGATCGCCTTTGTCTCCCCAGTGGCGATGTTTACACACTGCACCAGGTACTCATTTGAGGCTGAATCGACCTAGGGGAGGCCAAGGATCGGTCCAGGTATTCATCACTGGTGTTGGCCGTGACCGGGAATCGGACTCGGGTGGCCGGGTCGCCGGGTTTGTAGCGCAGCGAGCGAACCGTTACACAACCGCTCCCCATGCACACAGCGGTAACCATCGCCCGCCACTGACAAACTGATTCCCCGGGTCATCACTCTTGCAAATGAGACTCATCCTGGTCTCTTGAATGCTCACCAAGCAAAATAAACTTTAAACTAGAGCACACACGATACGTGTGCGCTCATGGCAAACTTACCACCGTGCAATAATAATAATAATACCACCACGTGTATCAGAATGACAATGTTTATTTATTCTGGAGGAATCCGATGACCTACGAAGAGTTCCAGACACGTGATCAAGAGAAGCTTGCAAGTTTCAAAATGTTTAATGGACGGGATAGTCACGCTGCTCACAGATTCACCGTAAAAAATATGTTTTAACAAAAATAAAACGTATTCAAATTCAACAAAAACATTAAAGTACTCATTTCAGTGCATTAATAATGGGGTGCGACGGCGGTGAGTGGGTTCATACGCACGGATAAAACACTCCGATGACATTCCTGGTGTAAAGCACGCGTACACGTATACACAACGTGCGTGAGTGCCACAATTAGCTTCGTGTCAACAAAGGATATAGCAAATGTGAATCCTTCTGCGTAGGAAGTCCTAGAGGATCTACAAACTATTTTTTTTTTACCAGGAAAGGCCCACTGAGCCGTATAGTTTTATTTTCGCAAGCGACCTGGTCACAAGTGATAGCTCAACGAAGTGGCTTATTATAATCACGTGGAAATGTATTGCAGCCAAATGCTCGAGACGCGTAATGTTGATTCCAAATGTGGAGGTGAAACCCGGAGGATCCGGAGAAAAATCCACGCGGCTACGGGGAGAACGTGCAAAGTCAAAATATACAGCAGGCGTCAGGGTCGAGATCGAACCCACGACCTCCTGTATACCAGGCGAGATAGTTAACATCTCGCCACTGTGGCGCCCGTCATGCTGCAGTAGTTGGTGCATGACTCGCAGTATACACAGGGCGTGGCGATGGGGATGATGGATGTGGTGTGCCGGGGGGGGGGGAGTAAAGGCATTTTATCCGGTTCACCTACCTGGGCAACACCTCCGGACGAATTAAGGCGTGTGGATACGGTAACATATTTTATTACCGCTGCTCCTTCAACTGCTCATGCCGTGCGACGTTTCGCTGCACGAGCCGGCAACTGTTATCAGGACCTACGTTCGCACCGGTGGACCGAAACGTCGGACATCCGCGCGGGAAAAAAAAACACGCGGTAGGTACAACCCGAATACACGTGGCATGTCCTTCCCTCTGAGAACCCACTGCTGGGTGAAGATCCTCCAGCGCCGCGTAAGATAATGGGGGCTTGTTTGACCACACCTCACCGCGGCGGTCAAGTATGCAATGCGGCAGCATTAGCGAGGCTCTGCTGCGACGGGGGGGGCGGGGGTTGGGTGGGTGGAAGTCCTCGACACGGAGCAACGAATCTCGCGCATCTCTTCCGCACGGAACGCAACGCGCCGCTGAAGTGTCCCGTCGGGCGCCCCAATGACCCTGGGCGTAACCGCGCTTCGCTTCGCCGCTATGGAAGACGAGAAAAAGAGCACCGGGAGTGTTGTGCCACGGTGGCGAGATGTTAGTTACTGCGCCTGGTATGCAGGAGGTCCGTGTCGATCCCGATCCCGACCCTGACGCGTGTTGTATATTTGGAGTTTGCGGTGTCTCTCTCTCTTCCCGTGGTCTTGCGGATGTTTCCTCCAGGTCCGCCGGTTTTTTTCCCTCCACATTTAGAATCAACGTGCGTTTTAGAGTACAGGGTGTTTAAAATGATGGACCCGATTTGAAATCGCTATATCTCTGCAACCACGAACCGCCCATGAATGAAACTCTTACCACTTGAAAGGGCGGGGCGTAGAGTTTAAAATGATTATTGCTCGATGCCTCTCCCAGCGCACAAACATCCCCTGGCCTCAGTCATTCGCGAGACGCGCTGCCTCAACGTTGGATAGGTAGCACGGGACCCCAAGACTTGGCGCTACACTCTTGGCCCCCAAGATCCCCAGACATCATCACACCCTGCCACTTTTCTTGTGGGGATGCGTCAAAGACCCGTGGTGTTTTTGTGCCACCATTAGCGACTAATCTGGATGACCTAAAAAACAGAATCACAGCAGCGGTGACTTCAGTGGAAGAAAACACTTTGAGAGGCGTTTGGGACGAATTCAACTATCGTCTCGATGTTGTCCGTACAGCAGGTGGAGGGCACATAGAGCATTTATAAAATGTTTAGTAAAACTTAATAACTCATTAAACCTTTTGAAACTTTTTGTGTAATTGTAACGTGTTGCCATCGTGAAATATACTGCTTTGAAATTGGGTGAAGCTTTTTAAAACACCCTGTATTTTGCTGCTATAGATGTCCACGTGATAAGCCACTTCGTTGAGCTATCACTTCTGAAACAAGAGCTTTATATTATTTGGGTCTTTCGGTAAAGTCACGCAGATAGAACAATAACATAATACACATAAAAATGAAAATAAAGTCTATAAAAATCATAATTTAAAAAATATCACAACGTTTCGATCGCAACACAAGCATTCGTTATTTTATTGTTATATCTACGTGACTTTACCGAAAGACCCAAAGAATATGAATTCCTGCAGTCACGAAAGCTTTAAGTCAAGATTTAAGAGCTTTATAGCTCAGTGGACCTTACCTGGTAAAACAAAAGTTGAGTTAGTTTAGTCTATATTCGGATTAGAAAAAAGGATGTTTCTGCCCCTTTGTTAATCAACCCACTTGCCGGGTGAAGCTCTTCCTTCCAACACCGTGTAGACCGTCCATCATGGGGGTTTGATTGACCATACTTCACCACGATGGTCAGTGCGGGTTTTGGTGCTTTCCTCTCTGTCTGCCACACTCCGTAGTGTAGTTTCGAACACCGGCCCAGCCACTTTCCTGCTCGCCATGACGTGTCCTGCCCAGGTCCACTTACCTTGATTAATAGTCAAACCGATGTCTCAGTAACTAGGGATGCCGCGAATCAGATATATATTTAGTTTTTTCACGAAACATTATTACATTTCACGATGGCTACTGTCGCGATGAGCAGTTCGCCGGTTGTAATTGTTTCCCGATATTATCGTTTCATTGCTTTGCGCATATTTTCATTGCTTTGCGCATCTTTTCGTTTTTGTTCCACGATCATGTTTACGATCCACATTGTCACGGCGCGTTGACAGACATTGATAAACAACATTCTGACAGAAAAACATGGTGTTGTACTTGATATTTCATTACCCAATCTGAGCATTCCAAACTCACTCCAGCCTGATCCCGTCCACCTCTTAAATCAGCTGTTGACTGCTGCCAGTCTGTACCTCTCCCCTCCTCTGCTCGGCAAATGCCCTCCAACTCCTCCCATCCTCTTCCGTCCGTCTTCCTTTCCTGAGTTGCTCGTGCCCAGCCGTGGTCTCCGAACTCTGTGAAATTCATCTCGCCGCCGTTTGCTCCCGCTCCATATCTCCCTCTGCTCCGCCTTCTCTCGTGGGTCTCCACTCTGTGGTTCGTGTTCGCTTCTCGTCACTCGTTCTCGTGACGCGTGCTGCCCATTGTCACGTGACTGTAACCGGTCGAGAGCGGTGTTTCGCAAACTTTCTTTGGCCCGCGGAGCACTCGGTCCGATGCAAACATTTCCGCGGACCACTTGATGACAAAACGCATTAATCTCTCTCTAAATACCACTCATACTAAATGATTCATGTTACTGTAATATAATACATTGCTTTTCTTAAACCCAGCTATCAGGGTTTTTTTGGGGGGAGGGGGCGGGGGGGGATGGAGATCTCAGGATTATAGGTAGTTAAATCGGGGTAGTTTACCTAACTTCGTTTTTAAATGAAATATCATGAGTAAAATATTAATCAATGTCCGAAACGAAAGGTGTAATCAACATCGTCATTATTGTCCGGATCAACCTGCGATTGTCATCACAGCCCCGGGGACCCACCCGGAGGACCGTCGCGGACTCATCGGTGGCACCGGGCACCACAACTCTGAGAACCACTGGGCTAGAGGGAGATTCGTGCAATTGTGTCGCGGACTCATCGGTGGCACCGGGCACCACAACTCTGAGGACCACTGGGCTAGAGGGAGATTCGTGCAATTGTGTCGCGGACCCATCGGTGGCACCGGGCACCACAACTCTGAGAACCCCTGGGCTAGAGGGAGATTCGTGCAATTGTGACTCATGGCCCCACCGTTCACGAGTCGCGGTCGCAATTGTGGCCGTTCGCCGCTCTCTCGCAGCGCCCACGCCGTCGCTAGAGGGCTCCCCTTTATTATTCCGGAATCGCCTTCTCGGCTCGCACGGAGAGAACATCAGACTCGCGTCCAACGCCTCCCCTCTCCATCCCAACTACCGCCACCACCCTTTGTAAAGTGGCCCACGTGCACACGCGCGCGCGCGTTACACGTTACCGTGGAGCATGCTGCGTAAAAGCTAATGCACGCCTAAACTCTGTTCTGTCTCTCCGCACAACTGAAACAAATTCTGCTTGTATTGAGCGGCTTTAGATACCAATATTATTTACAGCAAGTAAAGTATAAATTGGTTTCGAACTCGGACGTCTCATCAGCAGTCAGACTTGTTAAATAATTGCTGCTGAATTACGCAACGCTATTGAAAAGGGCACGCTATTTAAACGGCGGGGTCCTCTTTCAACCTGACAAAAAAGCAATACCATATACAAACTTAATTTTCGACTGCGCCAGTCGCAGGCAATTCGTTTGAAGGTGGAAGAACCCGACTCCCTATCAAGTTTTTTTTCTTTCTCACAAGTGTCCCAGCCCAATCTGGTGGTTAACAATAAGTGGAACATCGCGGAGGAAATTTAAACGGCTTAACATCGGAGATACACAACAAGGAGTTGCCTAGGAGCGTGGACAGCACAACACGTGTGTGTGTGTGGGGAGCGGCAGTGTAGTGTAGCGGTCAGTGCACTGCGCTATGAACCCGGCGACCCGAGTTTGATTCCCGCTCACGGCCAACACCAGGGACGATTATCTGAACCGGCCCTGGGCCTCCCCTAGGTCGACTCAGCCTCAAATGAGTACCTGGTGCGGTGTGTAAACATCGCCACTGGGGAGACAAAGGCGGCTGGGCGTGGTGCTGACCACCCTCGTGTGCCGTTCTGGTCTTCATAGGTGCTCGCTAACAGCACTTGCCCGAGCAGTCTAGGAAGCCTATATGGGGATCTTTGTCTTTAGAGCAGCAGTGCAACGGTTAGCGCGCTGTGTTACAAACCTGGCGACCCGAGTTTGATTCCAGCTCACGGCCAACACCGGTGACGATTATCTGAACCGGCGCTGGGCCGCCTCTAGGTCGACTTAGCCTCAAATGAGTACTTGCTGCGGTATATAAACATCACCAAGAGGGAGATGCATGTGGCCGGGCGTGTTGCTGGCCACCCACCCCCTCGTGTGCCGTGCCGGCCTTCACAGGTGCTCGCTAACAGCACTTGCCCGAACAGTCCAGTAAGGCTATACGGGGGATCTTTGTATTTTTTCGAGCCAGCTGTGTCAAGGTATACAGCAGCACAACACGACACCCCCGCAGTAGCCATGCAAATTAAGGAAAGGGTGACCACTTCGGTCCACTGGTGGGGGGGATGGGGTCGCGGGGCGGATTGTCTGCCGAAACACATGTGCCACGGTGGCGAGACGTTAACTACCTCGCCTGGTATACAAGAGGTCGTGGATTCGATCCCGATCCTGAAGCCCGTTGTATATTTGGAGTTTGCGTGTGTGTATCTCTCTCTCTCTTCGTGGTTGCGTGGATTTTTCTCCGGGACCTCCAATTTTTGCCTCCACATTTAGAATGGACGCGAGCTTAGAGTGTTTGGCTCCTATAAATGTCCACGTGATGATACGTCACTTCGTTGAGCTGTCGTTTGTAGCCCAATCGCTTCTGAAACAGAGCTACAAAGCTCAGTGGACTTTACCTGGTAAAATAAAACACAGTTTACATTGTTTAAAAGTTCATAATAATCTTCAGCTCTGTTCTGTCCAGCTCAGTGGGCTTTACCTGGTGATATAAAACGTAAATTTTCTTGCTGTGGATTTCACACCTGATGATGATTGCTTGTGTTGCAGTCGAAACGTCGTGAGAATTTGTATTGTTTTTTAAATATTTATATTATTTTATTATTTCCCTTCTACGTGACTTTACCGAAAGAACCAAGAATATATAAAAAAATAGTTTAGTTTTATTAGCATTTTTTTACTGATTTTATTACTTTTCCTTTACTTAGCACTCATATCGTATTTTTTGTATTGTTGTTGTGACGTTCTGACCCGCCCCTTACTGGACACCTGTGAAAGAGAGCTTTATTGCTCATCGGATTCCTCCAGTATCAAGACGTTTTCCGATCCTGATCAATCCACTGCTGGATGAAGGCGTCCTCAAGCCCTCGCTGCCCCTCGCCTTCCCGAGATGCAATATGCCACCCAGCTGCTGCGTGCACGCGGGCTGAGTTCACCATCGCTCCGCCAGTGTGGTGGATGGACAATGGGACGCGTTCCAATATCCTCGGCAGCCCCCGCTGCCCCCTTCCCCGAACCCTCCAACACACACAGACAAATGTATCCCAGTATGGCCGGAGCAGAATGACGGGGCAAATGCTGTTAGCGAGCGTCTATTAAGGGCTGGACGGCGAGCCGAGAGTGGTCCTGTGGCACAGCTCCGCGTCACGGCCGACCGCCTTTGTCTCCGCAGGGGTGATTTTCACACACCGCGCCGGGCACTCAATTACGGCGGAGTCAACTTAAATTAGAGACCCAGGGCAGATTCAGATACCGCCACTCACCATTCATTATCCGTGGCTGGGAACTGAACTAGGCTAGCCAGGTTCCTCCACAGAGGCCGATCTTGACATCACTGGTAGCAGTCATTGGCAGGTCCACTCAGCTCCAAATCCTCCCGTACCACATCATCCAATTTCTTCTCTAGCCCATGCCGCGCTCGTTTAGCCCCTACTATCCGGCCAAACAGAGGCTGCTTGGGCATGCGGTGGTTGGGCATGTGGGCTACATGACCCAGCCAACGCAGCCTTGACTGCCCCAGGAGCTCACTGATGTTGTCCAGATCTCTCAAGGATCTGTGGGCTCCACACAGTAATCCAGCCTGGCTAAAGCCAGGATGTATCCTAGACAGGCCAGACTGTTTCAAGCCGGCGCAGGTGTTCCTCTAAAGGGGAACCACGTTAAGGGTTCGATATGTGTGTGTGTGTACGCTTACTCAGTAAACATAGATGTAAACGTGGACCACTTTACAAAGACAAAGCTCCCCCATATAGCATTCCACAGGCTTTTCGGGCAAGTGTTTTTTTGTTTTAACGAGTAACGATTCCGCTTTAAAAATGCCTGGTGCGGCGAGCAAACATGGCAGGTGGGGAGATAAAGGTGGCCGTGCGTGATTCTGGCCACACCGTGCCCTCGTGAGATGTTTCGGCTCACCCCCTCCAGCCCATCCCTATCGACACAGACAGTGACAACGATAGAAAGGCCAAGGAACTCCATATAGCCTTTAACAAACACTTGGGGCAAGTGCTGTTCGCGAACACATGTGAAGTCCGCCAAGGCACACGAGGGGGTGGGTCGCAAACAACACGCCCGGCTTCCGTTGTCTCTCCAGTGCTAATGTTTAACGTATCCAACCAGGTACTCATTTAAGGCCGAGCAGACCTAGGGGAGGCCTAGGGCCGGTTTAGATATTCGCCACTGTTGTTGGCCGTGAGCTGGAATATAAGTCGAGTCGCCGAAGTGCGTAGCGCAGCATAATAACCGCGACACTAAACTATTTTATTTATGAAAAAAAAAGTACCAGCTAAGTGCCACTGAGTTGTATAGCTCTTTTTCAGAAGCGACCTGGCCACAAATGATAGCTCATCGAAGTGGCTAGTCACGTAAAAATGTATAGCAGCCAAACTCTCTAAACGCGTGCTGATTCTAAATGTGGAGGGAAAAACCGGAGGGCTCGGAGAAAAATCCGCGCGACAACTGGGAGAGAGACACGCAAACTGTTAAGGCAATCTTAATTTTGGAGCTTTCGTGACTGCAGGAATTATTCTTTGGTTCTTTCGGTTAAGTCACGTGACTTAACCGAAAGAACCAAAGAATGTTAAGGCAATATGGGGATCTTTGTCTTTTGATATATGTATGCCGACGTGGATGTGTCTATCGATACGTCACGTATACGCGCGCGTTCCATCGACGTGCGCTATTTTGCGATGGCCGTTCACCCAACGTGTACGTGGTTTGGTGGAGTTAACGCGGCGCGTGTTACGACGGTGGGAATGTGTAGCTTCATGAATGTAATGACTCGAGCAAGAACAGCTTAAGGCCAGCCGACGTATCTCCTCGCCACCGTGGCACACCACCGCTGCCCATCGAACACACAAGAGACGCAAGCGCACATCGCGCACCGCCTCCATGGAGAGAATGTGTGGCGGCTGATCACCGACAGACTGTGGCCCCGGCCACTGCGAGCGGTGCACAGCGCGCGTCGACACTTCGTGGATTACGCGGAACGCGCCCGGAGCCCCCGCGTCCTCATTAGAGGCGTTTACAGCGCCGCTCCGGCTGTGATGAGCGTGCGGGAAGTCAACTCTCTTCGACTCTCTTAGAGCAGCGGCAACAAGGAACAATAAAACGACGGAAACCAACCGCTACTCTCCCCCACCACCACCACCACCAACTCCTCCTGCCGACGACCAGAAATATACAATCCACACAAACAGACCGCCGTCCTTATCCTGTGGCCACACCGAGAGGAGGATGCGTGGTCCCCCGGAATGGCACGCACGGGTCTTGAAATGTGTTTTTTGATGCGACGGCGAGAAATGAGAGAGAGAGAGAGAGAAAAAAAGCTGCATTTAAAGTTGCGGCGGAGGAGTTGAGTCGTCGTTCTGTCACGACTCCCAGCAAGGTTGCTCCGTCACTTCCCATCAAAAGCTTTTAAATGCGCCAATTGGGGCGACGACGGTTTAGCGGCACGTTTGGTGGTACATTTTAAAGTACCGTTACTCCCCCCTCTCTCTTTAATAAAACCTAACATCGGACACCGCAAACTGGGTTGTAGCATCGTCATCATCAGCCATGATCATCCCACCGCTGAATTGAGGCCTCCCTCTCTAACCCGTCACCGTCTCTCGCCGATCTGCGATGCAACAGTCCACCCGTCACTGGCAACAAGAGTTCATCCAATGGCTCCATCTCCTTCGCTGGCCCACTGCCACTCAGTCGTTAGTCCGGCTCAAAGACCGCCGTTGCATCTGGCGACCTACCAAAGGCTGCTTTGCTTACTTTCGTCTAAATATTTCACGTGATTACGCCTCCTGACACTCTCGTCTCTCTGTGTGTGTCAGCGAAAACTCCAAGCAGGCGTGCACCTCTACGACCCGTGCCTCCTTTTGCACACCCCTCGGCTTTTGTTCCACGTCGTTTTCATCATCGAGCGGCGGCGACGATTTGCCGCCGCTCGACGCGTCGATGGAAAACATCGGCACGTGCTCCGACCGGCTCGTCAAGCGTCACCTCGCATCGTACACAAGAACGCTCACGCGTGTACTGCGTGGCGAAATGAGCTCAAGCCTGCCGTCAATCACGCGACTTCCGTGTGGCCATTCCCCACTCTCCACGCCCCCTGTGAAAACGCACGCCGCTCCGTGCAGCAGCGTCAATGCCCTGATGCAGCCCCCCCCTCGCTCCCTCCTCCTCCTCTCCCCCCTCTCCTCCTCCTCTCCCCCCCTCACCCCCTCCTCTTCCTCCTCCCCCCTCGCGGCCTCCTCCTCCCTCCCCCCTCGCCCCCTCCTCCTCCTCCCCCCCCCTCGCCCCCTCCTCCTCCCCCCCCTCCCCCCCTCCTCCTCCTCCCCCCCCTCGCCCCCTCCTCCTCCCCCCCTCGCCCCCTCCTCCTCCCCCCCTCGCCCCCTCCTCCTCCCCCCCCTCGCCCCCTCCTCTTCCCCCCCTCGCCCCCTCCTCCTCATCTTTCCCGAACCATTTGCTCCCATTTTCTCCGTTCCGTTTCCAACCATCTTTTCTTTTACTTTTCCAATTATTTATCTTCGCTCTTCCCTCTCCCGTTCCCTTTTTCTTTGTCACGCATTATAACCGCTTGACTCGAATGCCCTCTTTTTATTCTTACCGTGGAGTAGCCACCGTTTAAAAAAATAAACCGTCAATAAACAAAGTTGCGAGTTTAAAATGAATCCAAATGGCCCACCGCACAAACAATCAGGGGTCTCGTTTACCTTGCCAGCGCACGCGATCGGCGCGCGCTTTGAGGGTTAAAAAGCCGAGCCAATTCCCAATTATTACCAACTTCTGCGCTTAAATAAATGACTCCGGCAGCCGTGCACGCAGCGGGGGGGGCGGGGGGGGAAGGGGTTGGGGGCGGGGGGTGGAACGGGGGGGGGGGGGGGCGGGGGGGTTTGTGCCGCTATCTTGACGGCGCTCAGACGCCGCCGGTCTATTTTTACAATTCGTACTTTTCCACGAGAGCCCCCCACCCCATCCCCCACCCCACCCCATCCCCCACCCCACCCCCCACCACACCCCCACCCCATCCCCCTTTATTATCCTCTGTATCGCTTTGCAATAATCAATGCGGGCTAATGTAAGGCGTGGAGGATTTGTGGTTGTTTCGTTGTTGTTGTTGTTGTCGTGGTAAACTTTGATCTGTATTCTGTTGTTTTGATCGTCATCTCTGCTCGTGCTCGCGGACAAGTTGCTGCGACTCTCCGATTATAAAATGCCCCTCCACCGCTTGTTTCGTTTCTTTTCATTCTTTATTTTGGCGACGCACGACACTCGATGTCCCCCCCCCCCCCCCACAGGAAGAACAAAAAATTCGCGAATCCCATGGCCGGAATCCTCACTTAACCCTCCCCCCTTCCACCCCTTTAATTATCGGTGCTGGTCGTGTCATCGGACATAGCGTCCGTCGGAGTGACACAAAATCTTTGAAAGCAATTCCAGGCATAATGACGGCGTGTCATCGCTTGATGTAGCCGCACGCTTGGTTAGAGGGGCGCGTTCATTTGCGCGCGCGTGGAACCTGTTGGTGTCGCCCGGAAGAGAGCTCAATCACTCTCTCGCTCTCTGTCCGTCCGTCCGTGTAACGTGTCTTTTGCGTCTGTGTGTGTATGTATATCTGTGCGTGCGGAGGAGCGACGCTCACAACAACGAGCGGAGCGCCGGGAGGCTAAAGCATAGCAAGTTGTCACAGTAGGGGCACAGGTGGTGCATCAGCCAGTCGTCTCAGTCAGTCGACCCGTGGCACCTGGATCTGCCCCGTGACCTCCTGCCAGCGGTCGTTCGACACTTCACGTGGCCTCAAGGTGCACATGGCCTGGCACAAGCGTCGTGGTGACGTCACCGCCACTTAGTGGCGAATGACGGTTGTTGTTGTTGTGTGTGTCCAACGGTGTTTGGTGGGGAGCGGTAGCGGAGCAGTTAGCACGCTACGAACCCGGCGACCCGAGTTCGATTCCCGGCTCGCGGTCAACACCAGTGACGGATTACCCGAATCGGTTCTGGGCCTCCCCCAGGTCGACTCAGCTCCAAATGAGCACTTGCTACGGAGTGTAAACATAACTACTAGGGAGACAAAGGCGGCCCGGCGTGGTCCTGGCCAGCCACCCCCTAGTGTGCCGTGCCGGCCTTCATAGATGCTACTCGCTAACGTGCTTGTCCCAACAGTCTGTTCACGCTGTACGGGGGGGGGGGGGGGGGTCTTTGTCTACTTATATCGTACGCACAGTTGCATTGACCGCGTCATCCATTGTGATCGTGCGCCGGATGCCATTACCTAAATGTGACATTTGGAAGTGACTCGTGGCAACAGAAAAGTGCATGAAGGGCGGAGCGGTGGCGCAGCCGTTAGCGCACCGCCGCTACGCACCCGGGAAGATGCGTGCAATTCCCGAATCACGGCTAACATCAGTGGCGAGTGATAGCGTGAACCGGGCCGACCTTCCCCTACACCCCCCCACACCCCCCCCCCCCCCCACTTAATGTCATCAGCGTGATGAAGTATGCTCAGACAAGCCCTCGTGACCGACACGGCGTGGGCAGGGCCGTCATCCAGCAGTGGAGTGACACACAGGCTGTACCTTACTACGCATATAAACTGCATAACATACAGTAACTCATTAATCTCTGCGTGACTCAAAATTCCCATATCACCCTTGGCTGCAGAGCATGAATAAACGTCATCGAACTCGCATTCAATTAAATACAGCACATAGTACATCCTATATGGAAGTACACAGCACGATGTACACACCACTTTATACTAGCCTTATGTTTACATTATAGATATATTGCACGGATTTGTGCATAATTGCATCACATATATTGGCAGATCCAAATTAATTTCGTGTCGCTTCAACGCTGGCCCCTAAATATATAATCCAATGATAATCAAGTTGGCGTAAGTCCTCGCTATCAAGGCGCGATAATTAGATACAGCGGCTATTCTTAACCTGTTCTTGCTCGAGTCATTAAATTCATTAATCTACACATTCTCACCTTAGACTATATATTGCCACCGTCGTAGCACGTGCCACACTAACGCCACCAATCTACGTACACGTTGGTTGAATGACCATCGCAAAATAGCGCACGTAGAGGAAACGCACGCCTATGCATAACATATCCATAGACACACAGACGCCCGCATACATACATATATTAAAAAGACAAAGATCCCCCGTGTAGTCTTAACAGACTGTTTGGGCAAGTGTTGTTAGCGAGCACCTATGAAGGCCGACACGGCACACGAGGGGGTGGGTGGCCAGCACCACGCCCGGCCGCCTTTGTCTCCCCAGCGGCGATGTTTTACTATACACCGCACCAGGTACTCATTTGAGACCGAGTCGACCTAGGGGAGGCCTAGGCCCGATTCAGATAATCGTCACTAGTGTTGGCCGTGAGCGGCAATCGAACTCGGGACACCGGGTTCACAGCGCAGCGCGCTAACCACTGCACTACAGCTCCCCCCAACATACACACACACACATATACACACACACACGTGCGCAGATAAAGACGCATACAATTACACATCACGCACGTATAGTCACAAGCATATAGATACATACTCACATGCATACGGACATGTACATACATACATATACGCGCGCACATACATGCATATATATGCACACACAGACATTGCAGAGACAAAAATCCCTTGTATAGACATAAACATACTGCCGGGGAAAGTGCTCACCTATCAAGGCCGGAAAAGCACACGAGGTGGTGTGGCCAGCACCACCACCGGCCGCTGATGTTTGATAACCGCAACAGGTACCTAATTTAAGGCTGAGTCGACCTAGGGAGGCCCAGGACTGTTTCAGATAACCGTGGCTGGGAATCGAACGCGGGGTTGGCCGGTTCGTAGCGCGGCGCGCGAACCATTGCACACGAACGCTCCCCCCCCCAAGACAGACAGAACCACACGCACACAAAGGTCCCCCGTATAGCCTTGACGGGCTTTGTGGAGGAGATGTGTGTTGTTTGCCAGCACCTACGAAGCCCTGGACGGAATACGAGAGTGACCAGCGCCACGCCCGGCCGCCTTTGTCTCCCGCGTGGCGATCTTTGCACACCACACCAGGTACTCATTTGACGCTGAGTCGACCCAGGCGAGGCCCAGCCCCGGTTCAGATAATCGTCACCGGTGTTGGTTGGCCGTGAGTGCCAATCGAACGCGGGTCGCCGGGTTCGTAGCGCAGCGCGCTATCCGTTACACTTACCTCTCTCTCACCCCCCCCACCACCACACACGCCACACGGACGCACGCGCGCACAGATGCCCACACGACAGCACACACGTACACACACGTACACACACGTACACACACGTACGCACTCACGCGCGGGCACACGTTTGGTTTACGACAGCAATTGCGTGCAAAGTTCAACAACGTGCGGGGGTGACACACAGCGACGTGCGATACGCCAGCTAACGGGAATAGCGTGTGGCCCGGCGAGCGCCAGTGATTTCGTGAAGTTACTCAATTTATTCCAACTCATTTCGCCGGGCAGTTTCGTCGCAATGCACGGGACACGTATACGTAGCGCGCACGTGCATGCATGCATACGCATCTACATGTACGGGGGATTAAACTCGATAACGGAAGGTGCCACGCTCCCGCCGAGGATGAGCGCCGCGCGAATTTAAATGACGAACGTCGCTCGCGTTTTGATGAGTTATTCTGCAATCGCGTTTTTTTTTTCGCTGACACAGTAAATTGCTTTCGCCCCCCACCCTCCCCTCCTCCACCGTGCCGGATTCGCTCGGCGGCAGCGATCGCGCGAAAGATACGGCGACGACAATGTCACGGCGACTTTGATTTGTTTTATTTATGCAGTCGACGCGGTCATGTAAATGCGCACCGATAGAACGCATACGGCCCTGCCAGCCGCGAGCGCGCGCGTGTACCCTCGCGCACGTGCGCACGGACGTGCGCGCGATATATTAAGAGCGTTTCCCCAGCACTCGCCCCAACAGTCTGTTAAAGGCTATACGGGTGAACTTTGTCTTCATATATATAACACATTCTAATCGTGGGGAGCGGTATTGTGGTGGTTAGCCAACTGCACTACGAACCCCGCCGATCTTCAGTTCGATGTCCGCTTCCCACGACGACGAGCTGTGGCGAATATTTGAACTGGTTTTGGGCCCTTCAGCACTGGGGAGACGAAGGCGGCCGGGCGTGATGTTGTCCACCCACCCGCCTCCTATGCCCTGGCGGACTGAATGGGTGCTCGCTAACAGCACTTACTTCAACAGTCTAAACGAAAAACTACACCATTTTTATTTGACCAGGTAAGGCCCATTGAGCTCTATAGCTGTTTTTCAGAAGCGACCTGGCCACAAATAACAGCTCGACTTAGTGGCGTATCACGTGGAAACGTATAGTAGCAGCCAAATACGCTAAATGCGTGTTGATTCGAAATGTGGAGGGGAAAATCCGAGGACCCGGAGAAAAATCGGCGCGACCACGGGGAGAACATTCAAACTCCATATATACAACAGGCGTCAGGGTCGGGATCAAACCCACGACCTCCTGCATACCGGGCGAGAAAGTTAACACTTCGCCTCCGTGGCGCCCCACGGTGGCGAGACGTTCAAGGTTATACTGGGGATGTCTTTTGTATCTAAATAACAAAATTGGTGCTCGAAAACATATCTTACACAAACAGCCTGTGTAATCTATACGGGGGGGGGGGGGTATTTGTCTTTGTAGGATAAAGAAAAGAAACACGACACGTGATCATGGCCTCTCTGATATGAAGAAGGCTCATTGCCCTAAACGTCGCCTATTATAAAATGTCCCTCTTTAAGGGCTGTGTGATTTAGGAATGTGTTGATTTAGTTTTATATTTGCGTTCAAGCCGTGTGTCTGTGCGTCGTATTTATACACAGTGGACTTTGGGGGTGCTGCAGTTGCGAACTCCCGGCGCTACAACTCTTGCGACCCGAGTTCGACTCTCGGCCACGGCAAACAATCAGTGGCGAATAACTGAACCGATCCTGGGACTTTTCCCAAACCGACTCTGCCTTCAAATGATCACCTAGCCCTGGGGAGACAAAGGGGGCCGGGCGTGGTTCTGGCCACGCACCACCTCCTCGTGCGCCGTGTTGACATTAATAGGTGCTCGCTAATAACAGCGACCTGCCCCAGCAGTCGATACGGCTATAGGGGGCGTATATGTTTTTTTTTGTAAAATGTGCGTACGTGTATATTATGCACGTCCGTGTGTCTCCCCGGTGCTGTTGTTTACACACCGCGTGATCCTGACCACCCACCCTCTCGTGCCCCGTGTGAGACTCCATAGGTGCTCGCTAACAGCACTTGCCCCAACGGACTGTGAAAGACTCGACGGGAGATCTTTGTCGTTCTCTTTTTGTTTTCCGTATGCGGGTTCGCATGCGAAACACAATACACGGCGCAAGGATTATCAAGCGCAAAGTTTAGCTAGAGGTAGCACTCGAATGTAATTCGTGTCAATTATCCATTCATTCTGGAATTGGCGAAACCCCGCTGATGCAGCAATAACCTCCACAAAATGAATCCTGAGACTCAGTGTTTCGTTTCTGCAAAATGAAACAGATCGAATTGACGCCGCAATAATTCGTATTACTTGTATCATCACGGAGCATAAATGTAATCAGATTTTTTTACGTAATAAAATGGCAATCTGATATGCATTGTTACGTTTTAAAAAAATATTATCTATAATTTAAAGAATATTCCGGCGAAAGAATGACATTGATAGGAGTGCTAATTCAATAGTGAGAGCGATTTAAACATTCACCTTGGTCAGTCATCTCTCTATTCATTCCTCCCATCTCGTCGGTGTTGCTATTATTATTGCTACTACTACTTCCGAACTTCTTCCAGAGCAGAGAGCTAAAACTTTGAACAAAAAAAAAGTTGACAACTCAAAGTTATTTTTTATTTAACGTAGATATTGCTCATGATGGTGACATTTGAACAGTGCGTACAGTATACTTATAGACTGCACGTTGTGGGAGCGTGACGTTGCATTGCAATTTACAAGCGAGATTTGTTTGAACGCATCAGCGAACTGTGCGTTGCAAAGCGGGGGGAATTAAACTTACACTTCGCCATGCTGGTGTGCCTAGCTTCACAGTTAGCGGGTCAGGGACCAGTCTCATCAGATGTCATTCGCCACTGATGTCAGCCGTGGCCGGGAATCGAACTCGAGACGCTGGGCTCATAGAGCAGTGCGCTAACCCACTGCACCACCGCTCCTCCTCCAAATGAATAATTATTTTACTTAAAAAAAAATATGGATATTTAAAAGCTCCTTTGTTAATCCACCGAAGGCCTTCCCATACCGTCTCAGTTTTTTGGGGGGAGGGTAGGGTGTTTGACCATACTTCACTGCTCTGGTCCAATTCATGTTGGTGGAGCGGAATGCCTAAGAACCGGTTGAGATAATCTAGCCAACTTGATGTTAGCCGTGTGCGAGAATCGAACTCCCGTGTCAGATGCGCCTGGTTCACAGCGATGCGCACTAACCACCGCCTCCATCACTGTGCCGCAATTCCCCCTATCATGATGTGATATTGTTACGTGTACACAGCACTGTACTTTATACACACACACAGTGGGGTTCCGTGTGTAAAGACTTCGCAATGCGTGAGCGTCTGTGTCACGGCTTCAAGCTGCGACGCGTGGTGGTGGTGGCGGCGGGGGGGGGGGTGGAGGTTTGGCCAGTTGGTGAGTCGGGGGGAGCACGGCTCCCACCGTAACCCTCTCGTGACCCCGACTCTCATCCCCTCGCCTCCCCTACCGCCCGCGGCGTGGGTGCATCCCGCCGCGGCGGGGGAAAAGGGGGGGAGGCGAGGAGGTGATGGAGCCCCCCTCCTACCCAACCCATCCACCCCCTCCCTGCTCAACCCCCCACTATTCCCAATCTCTCTCCTCCTCTCCTCTCTCCCGCCCGCTGTTACACCCCCGCAGTCATCAGCGCAGGGGTCCGGCGGTGATCCCCCGTGAACTGTTGACCTCTGCTCCCCCCTCCTCTACAACTGTCCTCCCCTATCACTGCCCCCCCCCACCCAATCCCATCACCCCCACTCACTCCTTCCCCCCTCAACACACTCCCCCCATCACTCTTAATCAGCAATGCCCCCCCATCCACCTTCCATCCATTCACTCGCATTCCCTCCAAATACCCCGCCCGCCCCCACCACGAACCCAGTGTCTTCTACTGCCCGGTTACGCAGGGCCGTGCCGGATTTTGATACCTATCTGATTTTTTCGTGGGGAATTTTAGAATCAAAAACTCGAACGCATCGGCATGCAATTGTTACGTGTGCACCGAGTCACTTGAACAAAGACGACGATTTCACCCCCTCCAGCGTGGTCGCACAGACAGCTGAGCTGCAGCAGGACATTTATGTTAGCGAGCGCCTATTAAGGCCGGAACGGCGCTCCAAGGAGGCTCGCATGTGCGGCTGGCACCACAGCACTCCCGCACGACCACACGCACGCCAGGACCAATAAAGATACGACGTCACATCGGTGGCAGTGGCGTTAAGAACGCAGCCACAAACTCACCGTCTTCCTCGTACACTCACAGAACCGGCAGGCAATGGCTCCTCTTCACGCAAAAAAAAATACAAAGATCACCCGTATAGCCTTAACAGACTGTTGGGGCAAGTGCTGTTAGCGAGCACCTAATGAACGAGGGAACGGCACACGAGGGGGTGGGTGGCCAACACCCATGCCCGGCCGCCTTTGTCTCCCGAGTGACGATGCCTTCCCCCATCGAACAAGGTATTGATTTGAGGCTGAGTAGACCTATGGGATGCTCAGAACCGGTCCAGATAATCGTGCTGTTAGCGAGCACCTATGAAGGCGGGGACTGTGCACGCAAGTGGGTGGTGGCCAGCACCACGCCGAGGCCGCTTTTGTCTCCCTAGTGGCGATGTTAACACACCGCACCAGGTACTCATTTGAGGCTGAGTTGGCCTAAGGGAAGCTCAGGACCGGTTCAGATAATCATCACTGGTGTTGGCCGTGAGTGGGAATCGAACTCGGGTTTGCAGGTTCGTTGCGCAGCGCTACTAACCGCTACACCACCGCTCCCCACGCACACGCACGCGCTCACAGACGCGGCAATATTATTTGTCGCATCAACGGCATGACCAGCAATCAATGGTACATGACAATAAATAAAGACAGAGTAACACGACAATACAAACTATGGGGATACAATAGTGGAGGGAGATCTAAAAGCGTGTTCACCTTATTCGTCAATAACACTGTGGCTCTTAAAAATGAACATCTATATGATAGGCGATGTTTCGGGTAATGGTTATTGCTCACAGCACATACACGGAGAGGCCAGTCGAGAGACAGCGTATAATGAGAGTTGGAGACTGCACTGGTTTACACCATGGGTGGCTGGCAATAAATACATAAAAAAACAATCCTGATGCCAGTTTTTTTTTATTGGCGTATGAATAGTTAGATTATTAGCAGATATTGGGTAACTATTCACGTGTCTGAGCCTGACCACCTCGGCGCTAGGACCCACGGTGCTTTATTTCATGGAACCCGCATCGCGACTGCCTTATCGGCCCAAAACATCAACTATCCCCTTTCACCGTTTACTGCCATTATTTATTATTCTGTGCATTCACACACAACAACAACAACAATGATAATCACCACACGCATAGTCTACATGATGCAGTGTATACACAGTGCGGATGTGTAATATTATTAACGCAACTGTTTTTTTTTACATATCATGATATATGCACATATGTAGCTAAAATGATGTCCATGTAATTTGGCATCGCATCGGATATTTAACTCAATTTAATCGCCATTACATCAACGTTGGAGAGGCCTTCATCCAGTAGTGCGTCGATCACGGCTGATGACAATGTTGCAATGTCGATTTAAATGAACATGCAACGGCAATTCCTTTCCACGAAGTGAACAAAGATATATATATATATAGCTATTTGTCTCAGTCCATCAGCCTATGGGCCTTGGGAATCAACCAACGTTCTTTACCGACAGCAGATCAACAGACCCGCTGGTGACGCGCCCGCGTGCAGACACGCGCTCAAGTCGCGTACAGTGGGGGGGGGGGGGGCAATATTAATCACCCCTTTGATGCTTCACAATAACAACGACACGGATCCTGCGTCGCGTCACGAGCCGTGTAAGCATCGGCGTCACAAAGGCGTTTTGGAGTGGTGACAAAAACGAGCTCGTCGATTATTTAATTTGAACAGAACAAATATGTGCACGCAAATATAAGCGAGAGCTTCAATCGAGACCAGAATGCTGTTGTGTAAACGAGATAATTGTTTGATATTCTTGTAAACAAACAAAACACACGTGTGTATGTTTAAATAGATACGAGGTTGTCAGTGGGGGAGCGGTGGGGGAGCGGTGGGGGAGCGGTGGGGGAGCGGTGGGGGAGCGGTGGGGGAGCGGTGGGGGAGCGGTGGGGGAGCGGTGGGGGAGCGGTGGGGGAGCGGTGGGGGAGCGGTGGGGGAGCGGCTCTGTAGCGGTGAGCTCGATGCGCTACGAAACCTGGCCACCCGGGTTCGATTCCCGCTCACGGCCAACAACAATTACGATTATTTGAGCCTCAAATTAGTACCTGGTGCGGTGTGTAAACATCGTCACTAGGGAGACAAAGGCGGCCGTGCGTGGTGTTTGGTCCACCCACCCCCTCGTGTGCCGTACCGGTCCTTCATAGGTGATAAATGTCTTTGTTGTGCCGAGCCGTGAAAACACAGCATTTTGACAATGTAAACAAATACACCACATTTTCTAAAACCCAACAATAGACATCATGCTACACGTATATTGACACCCGTTATTATCATGGGCGCAGTGAATATCTGCACTTGTAAACATATACACACTTACACAGGTGCGTGGGTCACAAGTCAACTTGTGTAGGCGAATTCCCAATGTTTATTGTAACCTCAACACAAAGATCCCCCGTATAGCCTAAACAGACTGTTGGGGCAAGTGCTGCGAACGAGCACCTGTGAAGGACGGCACGGCACACGAGGGGGTGGGTGGCCAGCACCACTCCCGATCACCTTTGTCTCCCCGGTGGCGATGTCTTTACACAGCCCACCAGGTACTCATTTGAGGCCGAGTCGACCTAGGGGTGGCCCAGGACCGGTTCAGATAATCGTCACTGGTGTTGGCCGTGAGCGGGAATCGAACTCGGGATGCCGGGTTCATAGCGCAGCGCGCTAACCGATGCACTACCGCTCAACACACACACACAGACTCACATATATGTATACAACACAAGTGTGTGACAGTTCTACACAGACACGCGCATACACAACCTGCTTCTACACGAGTGCATAAAAACAACAAACATGAAGCAAACACACGTCTCGTGTCCCCACGTGATGTACACATTTATTAACCTTAGGCGTGATGAAATTCCACGCCGGGGAGGGCGGGGGGGGGTGGGACACAGGCCACCTCATTGCATCGAACGACATCACAGAGGCAATGTTTTTCGTAACACGGCACACATGAAACACTCGATTGATCGCGGGCGGAATATACGCGTTGCCGATTTACCGAGAATCTCTCTCCACGGTTCAACTATCGGACCGCGTGCTCCTCAATCGTCGACGGTCAGTGACTCGGCGACCACGTGACCGCAGCAAACATGTCGGAAAGAAGTAAACCGATTAACGTTAATAAGCGATTAAAAGCCACACACATTAACAGATTACACGCTCGACACGTTGACACCCTTACATCCCCTCCCGCGATAGATAGCTCAGCAGTAAATACGATTGATAGACTCGTTTACACGAGCGTTGGCATTATCCGTGTATTTGTATCAACCGGATCGTCCCTTGACATCGGATAATCGAGAGTTGGCTGTCCTTGAAATATCACACGTACCTTGCGTGATTATACGATTACGTCCATCGGTTATTGTACTCAATGTTTGTTACTGTCATACTGAAGCACGTTACGCAATGATAGTAACAAGAATATTATAATAGCGTTGATGCACATGCCAGTAGTTTCAATGCGATCATAATATTCATGAACGCAATGAAGACACTTATCACATCGTGTTGAAACAGCGTACAGTCTATTAATTTTACGCATTTAGTCGGCGCGACGCAGCGTTTGTTGCGCGTTCTGTTATCCAAACAATTTAGTTTGTCAAATAAGCCGAGGCGCGCCGATCGTTCGGGCTAGGGGAAGATTCGTGCACGCGACTGGTTGGTCACTCCACTGCTGGATGAGGGATACCACAATCCGTGTAATATATCAATGAGGCTACATATATACGCAGGCACGCACGCACGCATACAACAACAAGTCAAGACGTCCGTTAGTGGCTTTAAAATACAATTGTATAACAGGCGACGTTTCGGGCAATGGCCATTCATAGCTACGTACAATCATATATATGTACACACACGCCGAGTGATCCTTTTATATATACCCTCCTAAATAATAGGGTGGGGGGAAGGGACATTTCATAGAAAACATCATTATGTTAAAAACCCTTCTCCCCGTCTCCAGCCAACCTCAACACGACCTACTAAACATGTTCACACTTTCCTCCGTAATAAGATACGAAGCCATCGCTGCCACGATCACCTGTTGCGCAGAAAGTAAGACGGTGTTTGGACTAAATCGGTGGGCTATCTACGAATGGATCACTCCGTGTGTGTGCGCGCGCGCCTGTTGATGATCCCACGTGTTCCTCCCCGCTATAGCCGGGGTCCCCGTGACCCCCGCCAACCCCCCCCCCCCCCCGGGCGATACAATGCGAAGAGCGCTCGTCGCTTAGGGCGCGCGCGGCAGTCCAGCGCGACGTCGTTGTGCCGAACCGAGGCTTTCTTGCGTGGAAGAGATGGCGCGACGCGTCGCTCGCACTCACCGCCACACGCCAGCGTTGTTTCGCCTCCACCGTTGCGGAAAGAGCGACGGCTGCGCAACGCGCGCGGCAGGGTTGCCCTTAACGCGTGACACACAACCAGGCGAAACAAAAATCACCGGAGCAAAAATAACAACAATAACAACAACAGCGGCAGAAGTCGCCACCGTTCATTGAGAAAGATCTCCTCTCTTCGACGTAAACAGCAAGCGACTTTCATGCTATGTTATAATTGAACCCGATCGCTGTAATTGGCCAGGTCGCTGTGCACCACGCGGTCACTATTAGCGTCGAACTGCCCCACCGACCCGACCCGATCCGACCTGACCCTCGACCAGATCAGACCCCGACCCGACTTAGCTCCCGAATTCCTAGCCGACACGTGGATCGGGACCCGACCTGACCCAGACCCCCAGACCCGTGCCACCACCCCAAGCTCCGGACTCTCGGCGGCGGCGGCCGCGGCGGCTGCGTCGTCTCTGCGCGTGTGCCGGTTGTGTCGCGCCGTCCGCACGGGCGCGCTGGTTATGATCGCCTCGATAAAGTGACGTGTTTTGTTTGCTAAGAGTTACCGACGTCGTGACGGTGCTCGCCCCCCCGCAAGAGATGTACGGCGCATGTTGTTGTGCAATGCGCAGCCATCGATTCATTTGCAATAACCGAATCAATATCCCGAGAGGTTCTGTCCGGGCGGCTGGTATTAGTATTTAATATTTGTTTTCTAGCCGTTGATGTTTGTTGTTGTTGTTGGTGGTGGTTGGGTTGCTGCTGCTGCTGCGGCTGTGTTTTGTGAATAGAGCTCGCTCCATTGGCACGCATAAGCTGTAAAAGCTCGCGACAGCTCCGCAAAGCGCACGTGAGTTGCCTTCTTTATGCGACTCCGGTTAACGCGCAAATTTATGGCCACAATCATCGGGCGTGTTTCACTGGTGTCGCGACGTTGCTTAGAGAGAGAGCCAACGTGATTCATGCTCCCAATGTGATCTTTCGAAGGTGTGTTTACCGTGCTGGTCGCGAAACGCAGGAGACAGAGGAGAGTGTGCGAGAGGGCAAGAGAGAGAGACGGAGGATATAAAAACGAAGCGTTGCCCATGTTGAGCCAGGCGCCTTTCTGTTATGAATATTCGGCTGCGGGAGCTAAGTGCGACTTTCCGTGCGTTCTCAAGTTACCGCTTTTGCTAATGCACTCATAGCATACCCCCCTCCTCCTGCACCCACCCCCCGTCCCCCCGTCTCTCCGCCCCTCACCGGCGAGAAAAGGTCCTTGGAAAAAGGCGATCTGAATCTGGGGGATGTCAAAGTTTCCGGGTTGTATTTCAGTTCAACAATTCGAACAAATGGACAGACATTCATTGTCATTTGCTTCATACTCTCGTCGTAAACTTAGTTACGCGCGAGTCACCCGCGATTGATCCAGCAGCCCCGGCTGTTAGCGACTGCACGAACAGGCAAACATAGCAAACATAACGCAACTCGCGAACTGCGGTAGACGGCCGGCATAGCACGATGAGTGTGTGTGTGTGCGCGCATCGCGCCCTCGAATCCTGACGCGCGCGGCCGCGTGCGTGCGCTCCTCTTGCGCGCTCAACCCCCGACCTGGTGTGCGGCACGATTTTTGTTGTTGTCGTCGTTCTGCCCTCGTGTCGCTCTACTCCCTAGTCGCTCCTGAGAAAGAGAGCGAATCTTACAAGACAATGAGGCGCTAATTATTATTTCCGAGCTTTGTGGCCGGTGGCTTGCGGCGTCTGCACGAACCGCGTATCTTCTTCCCTTTGCTCCCAAGCGCATTGGGCTCAGCCGAGCGCTCGCACGATCCACCCACCCCCCCTCCTCCACCGCAACCCAGGAGCCCACCACCCCTACCCCCCACCACTTGAAACAGTCCGCCGGCCCTGTATAACTCCCAAACACGAGGCATGGCCACCGCTATTTGCGAGTATCCGTCATTGGAAAAAAGAGCTCAGATTCTTTGAACCCACTCCGTGTGTGTGTGTCTTGCACTCCCGCGGCTGCTGCTGCTACTGCTGCCACGGGAAATCGCCGCTCTAGGTGACATATCCGAGCCCCACGGAAACCCCACGCGCTGCCTGCACTGCCGAGGCCAAGCATCGCGCGGCGACCAGTCGAATCGCGCGCCGGATCATCACTCATTCAGTGCCTTGACAACGCGGTGGTGATTGACAGCTGGAGTGGCAAAAAGCCATGAGCCCCGCTCGGCTCCGGAGAGGCGCCTGTTGACGGCTTCACGCAGCCCGAGCGCGCGCTCGGTCCCGCCTCGGATCGTCCGCTGCGACCGGGGAGAGTCCCGCGTCTCTCTCGGGGAGAGGGGGGGGGGGTGCTGCGAGTCGGGATCGGCTGCGGGAGCCGCGGAGCCGACGTACGGGGGGGGAGAGACGGGCGGGCGGGCGGGCGGCGTCAGCGGAGGCGCTGGGAGCGGCCCGGGCTTTTGACGGCGGCGGAGGCGGCTGGGAGAGGAGAGCCCGAGAGCGCGGACCCATGGCGCAGAGGGTAGGTTCATCCGGAGTGCTCACCCTTCTCGCTCTCTCTCTCTCCCCCCCGTCTCTCTCTCGCACGCACCACGCGTGCTCGCATCCCGGGCGCTCGGCTCCGCAAGCTCTCGGCTCGCGGCAGCTGTCGGGGTTCGCAGCCTCCGCCGCCGCTGCTGCCGCCGCCGCTGCACTTGTGACGTGATGGCGGCTCAGCGGTGCCCTCTCGGCTCTGGCGGATGAAAGATAGACCCTGTTTACGTGTCTGACACGTCCAGTTGGCGGCGTCAGATCGTGACGATAGCCGGCCGCTCGGCAGCCCTCCTGCCCGTCGCCGTTTCCGCCGCGGTTATCACCGCCCGAACAGCGAGTTGCCGGAAAAACAAACACACACACACAACAGGCTATCTCTCTCTGTCTCTCCGTGTCTCTTTCTCCATCTCTCTTCCCTCTCTCCCCGCGCGCGCTGTGCCTACTGTCTGATGCAGTACGATGAGCTGGGCCATTACGGCGGCATGGACGGGGTCGGGGTGCCGGCCTCCATGTACGGGGACCCGCACGCGCCGAGGCCCATGCAGCCCGTGCATCACCTGAACCACGGGCCGCCTCTGCACGGCCACCAGTACCCGCACCCCGCGCACGCCGGCGTCATGTCAGCCGGGATGGGCTCCCCCGTCAACGATGCGCTCAAGAGGGACAAGGACTCCATTTACGGGTACGGGCTCCGACGAGCTTAGGAGCAACAACAACTCCAACAGCAGCAGCAACAACAGCAGCAGCAACAACAGCAGCAACATTGACACCAGAAGCTACGGGGGGGGGGGGGGGGGAAGTGACTCGGCAACTTTACCTGGAACACGTGCGGTATGAATGTGCCAAATCATGCGGATGACACCTTATCAATAATCACGATCATCATCTCGACGGCGTTAGTGCGACGTGTTAAAATTGCAGCGGCCGTAATGTTCGCGGCGGGCGGTACGGGCGGCGCGCTGAACGTAACGCGAGTCGCGTCGCAAGCGCAGCGGAGACGTCGACATGCCGAGGAACGGCCGAGGGAGGCCCCGCAATGGCTGGATGCGTTACTTTCGCAATTACTTTGAAGCGAAGGCTCGTCGAGTTTTTTTCTGGGGGGTTTGCACACCTATTGGCAAAGTGACTTTGAAAGGGAGAAAAGAAAAGAGAAGCCGATTTAACCAAGCGTCTTCATAATGCGCAATTTCCGTTCGATTGTTGGGGCGCCAATTACGGACACTTTTTTTTTATTTTGACAATCGTTTAATTATGAGCATAGCCGGCGTGTTCCTGTAAGGAGTCCAGTGTGTGTCCCTATGTTGTGTGTCTCTCTGTGTGTCTCTGTGTTGTCTCTCTCTCACTCTGCTTGTGTGTCTGTTTGTGTGTCTTCGTATCTGTGTTTTGTCTCTCTCTCTCTCAAATGTAGTCCTACCTGATGACGACTGCTTGTGTTGCAATCGAAACGTTTTATTCTATGAAATTTATTTATTTTCTTTCTACCTGACTTTACCGAAAGAACCAACGCGTGAGTCCCGTGTGTGCCCCTGTGCGCACGTCCACGTGCTCTGCGCGTGCACGTGGAATGCCATCGCCTGCGAGCACGATGCGATTTGTGTGTTGATTTTTAAAAAACAGGCCCAATGTGACGGCACGTCACGGACACGATACGAAGTAATAAGAAGCGCGTTATGATGAGCGTGAATCGGGATATTTAGTTTGCGGGTTTAGCGTGTGCACGTGTGTAATGTCCGCGAGTGTCGCGTGTGTGTGTGTGCGTCTGGCGTGTGCGTGTTGGAGTATATGTTCATCGTGCGTAATGCATGCGACGAGTGTAGTATATCGATGTATTTGGAGTGGGTGTGTATATATGTGTGACGCGTGTGCGGTGTTTGTGACTGGTGCATACGTGTGGTGTGTAGTATAGGGTGTATGAATGTGTCTAGTGTAGTATATATATTTGTAGTGTGTGTACATGTGGTGTGTATGCGTGTGTTGTGTACGTAATTGGTGTACACACTATACGTGTGTGTGGATTGTGTCTGGCGGTATGTGTACATCTCGTGTGTCTGGTGTATACACGTGTGCAGTATGTGTGTGTCTGTATATATATGTGTGTGGGTGGTGTATGTTGTGTATACGTGTGTAAGCAATACGTGGATAATGAAACTCATTCATACAAAGTTACATGGTTTGAAAGCAATACAATTTACGCACAATAATTACACTTATTTTACGTCCCAGAAAATACACACACACCAAAAACAAAACAACCACGTCCTCGCATTATCATCATGCCATTATCTATCCACTACTGGATGAAGCTTCCCTCCCCCTAAAAAAAATTACCCCCCCCCCCACTGTGATGCAGACATCCGCTGTTCCCGCTGCTGGCCCTCGTGTTTGAGAAGTGTGAGTTGGCCACCTGCACCCCGAGGGAGCCGGGAGTCGCGGGGGGAGACGTTTGCTCTTCCGACTCCTTCAACGAGGACATCGCCGTGTTCGCCAAGCAGGTACGGGAATGGTGAAGTATGGTCAAGTGGAAGGTGACGGGGGGGGGGGGGTAGAGAATAAACGCGCGGCGCCATCACCAACACACTTACGCGACATGCGGTCACGAAGTCGTATTGATTATAATTATTTGAACTACCATTGGCAAGTAAGTATTGTTATTAAAACACACCTTTACCCGTGTCGTTAACATTGTTGGAACACTCCTGTAATTGTCCTAAAACCTATTGTTATTTGCGCTAAATCGCTGTTTTGCATCGTTACTAAATTACTATTTGCGGCAACATCGTGACCGCGCAGTGCAATATATTACTGTAATGCAGCAAGTGTGGCTGTTGGTATAATTACTTAATATTATGCCTATTATAGCTTGTAGGCGTCATGTGTTGTGGAAGTGTGTCTAACTGTGTCTAACTTAAATTTGAAAATGCAACGGTGAATTAAAGCGAGCAGCGTGAATATTTATTCTTGTGATGTTAACAAGGCTGCAGCTGCTGTGTTATTGCTCTCGCAATGAATGCGTTAATTGCCTGCAATTTAATTAATTCCCACCGAATAATTTGCGTACGCTTTTGCTCACCTAAGACAAATAAGCCTTGCGTGTGTGTGTGTGTGTTTATATATATACATACACACAGTACACGTATTGTGGTATAAGTGAATAATTGCAATACCGTAGAGACAGACGCGATCCAAATATTACTCAAGACAAATTTGGGTAACCAGATAATCAATTACATTATGAAATACACGAACGAGTTTACATATATAAGTAATGTAGGAATTGTAACTTACACATTGTGTTTGTGTGGACGACATAACTCGCGTTCGACCTGGTCACAAATATCCTCCGGAGTTGTAGAGTAATAATAATAAACAGAATGATATTAATTAATTAACGTGCGTTTTAGCTGACAAATCGTGCAATTAATAAATCGATCGTCCATCAATTAAAATGTAAATCGTTGCAAGATAAATGATCCCGGCTCGTGACGTCACGCGACAAATGAACCGGCGTGTTCCCAGCTTAATATAGCGGCTGTCCAAAGCTATGCGCACATAAGACAAAGATCCCCCGTATAGCCTTCACAGACTGTTGGGGCAAGTGCTGTTAGCGAGTCGCAGCACCTATGAAGGCCGCCACGGCACAGGATGGAGGGGGGGGCGGTGGGTGGTCAGCACCACGCACGGCCGCCTTTGTCTCCCCAGTGGCGATGTTCACACACCGCACCAGGTACACATTTGAGGCCGAGTCGACCTAGGGGATGCCCAGGACCCTGTTCAGATAATCGTCACCTGGTGTCGGCCATGAGCGGGAACCCAACTTGGGTTGCTGGGTTCGTAGCGTAACCGCGCTAACCGCTACACTTACCGCTCCCCACACATAAAAACATGTGTGTGAAGACATACACACACATGGTTGAATGTGTATCGTAATTTATCATGAAAATATGATCCACGGTATGCGTAACAGCTTTTACGCGGCTAAATGCTACATGATTTATAGGAGCCGTGCGATTGTACCACATCGTGCGACAAACATAGCAACGTATGGTGCCTTACGAAACAACACGGAGGATCAATTTACAAACGTCCAATCGACGCTGGTACACGTGGCTTGTCTGTAAATATATACGCACACGTAATTATCTACAGTTGTATGTATTATAAGCATCTTAGTATTTCTATTTATATATATATATTTTAAAGTATATAAACACATATCCTGTTTTTGCTATCAATATTAAGACGTTCCAATTAGGTGTGTCACTTGCTTAATCGTCTACTTTTGCTCTCACACCTGGCTAATTTGTGTGTTTTTTTTCATTCGCTGCAGGTGAGAGCAGAGAAGCCATTGTTTTCATCCAACCCGGAGCTGGATAATTTGGTAAGTAGTTCTTTGTGATGAATATCATCATCATCATCAATTACTTCTAATTCATCACCACAGATCGAGTTGCACTGCTGTCATGTTTCGAGACACTCATACAACGGATGACATTTCCTGCAGATACACACACACACACAGGCCTGTATCCATGCGATTGTGCGTGTGAGTGAGTATATTTTATCGAGAGCGGTAGTGTCGTGGTTATCGCGGCTACCCTACAAACCCGGCGAACCGAGTTCAATGCCTGCTCACGACCGTGCACCAGTGGCGATTGTCCGAACCGGCCCTGAGCCTTCCCTCGGTCGACTCAGCCTCAAACGGAGTACCTGGTGCGATGTGTAATCGTCGCTACTACATTCGAAAAACAAAGGCGGCTGAGCGTGGTGCTTGCCACCCACCACCCCTCGTGTGTGCTCGCTAACGGCACTTTCCCCAAACAGTCTAAGGCTATACGGGGGATCTTTGTATTGTGAATGTGACTTATCCGCAAATTGGTGGTAACCCGGCGCGGTTTGTTAAACATCGGCAGTGTGCAGACAAAGGCGACAGGTTAGCCGGGCGCTGCTTCTGGCCACACCACTCGTGCCGTGAGCCCTTCCGACCGACCATTTCTTCATCGGCGGCTCACTCGCAACACTTAGCCCCCCCAACAGCCATCTTATGAATATTCTTTAACGCGGCTACGCGGGGCCGGTGGACAGGTGGAGAGGGGGGAGGCGGAATCTTTTCCTTCGGTGCGCGCGGTGCCGTGTGTGGTGTGCACGTGAGCGGCACCAGCAGCAGCAGCAGCAGCAGCAAACAACAATAGCATCATCATCATTGTTATTATTCAGAGACACAGCGCGCGCGCACGGGGATGCCCGAACCGTGGCAGCACACCGATCGCTAAGCCTTCGTGTTGTGAAAGCATCGCTTTTGTGTTCTAACGCGCTTGAGCTTAATCCGCCGAACAGAAGGATCGGGAAAAGAAGAAAAAAACCACAAACACACAGGGCGATTGTTGGTGGCTTGATGATCGCTAATGCCCGCGTGCCGGATTTTTTTTGCCGGAAGATCAAAGTGTGGGGGGGGGGGGTGCCTCTTACATTTTAATTGGCCTCCGTGCAGCGCGCGCTGGCCGCTAATTGAAACAGATGTGTGCGGAAACTTTGCGCTCTCCCGTTTTCTCTTCCAAATTGCGAGATGTTTTTTTTAAGTATCCCTCTGCTCTCTCTCTCTCGATCCTCCCACTCTCTCTCACTCTCCCAAAGTCTGTAAAACGATACTGTTCGGCGAGTTTGTTGAGTTGTTATGTATTGGCGATGCTGCTTGCTGGTGATGATGAAAGTCCGCTTGACTTGGTATAACATAGCCGCGTCATTATTTTGCGTCGCTTGTTGATTTTAATTTTAGAGAGTCGATCGGAATTGACACTGTAGCTTGTAAAGTGTTCCTCGACGGTATAGATACATACCTATGTCTATTTGCAATGCCCCGTATGTGTGTGTATATATATGTGGGTGTGTGTATATGTATGTGTGTGTATATATATGTGTGTGTGTGTATATGTTTGTGTGTACGCTAGTGTAGTGGAGAGCGGAAGCGCAGTGCTTATCGCACTGAGCTTCGAACCCGGCCACCCGAGTTCGATTTCCACCCAAGTTCGATTTCCGCCTGTACCTCCTCTAGGTCGACTCAACCCTAAATGGGTATCTGGTGCGGTATGTAATCCTCATGACTGGGGATACAAAGGCAGCCCGGTTGTGGTGGTGGTCACCCGCGTACTCGCGTAGCGTTCCGGCCTTAATAGGTGCTCGCAAACAGCACTTGGGATCGACAGTTTGTTGAAGGCTATACTGGGGACCTTTTGTGTATTTGTGTGTGCGTACGTGGAGCATAATCGATAATTGAATAGTTGCGGGGTCGCTCGCAGCCTGAAGTATCGGTGGCAACGTGACCACAGTAAATACACACAGCCCGTATCGCGTGGTATACTGGGTGTGGTGTGCCGCGTATCGAAAGGTTTTCCCGGGTCTCCCCACCCGGCCAGCATTTGGCTGAAATGAATCCCTGTTTATAGATATGAGACAACGATCACCTGTATAGCCTGAAACAGACTGTTGGGGCAAGTGCTGTTAGCGAGCACCTATTGTGTGTGTGTATATATACATACACATACTTTGTTGTATAGAAACAAACGACAAAGATTCCCCGGCATAGTCTTTAACAGACTGTTTGGGCAGTCTGTTGATGGCCGGTAAGGCATACGAGGGGGTGGGTGGCCAGAACCACGCCCGGCCGCCTTTGTCTCCCTAGTGGCGATGTTTACACACCGCACTAGTTACTCAGTTGATGCACACAGTTACACACACACACACAAACAGATACACAGCTGATGCGTGCAACTGTGTCAATAACGTTGCACCTATGAACGCTCATGAATGGCAGTTGTCCAAAACGCCAAATTATCCTAAAACATTTTTTTCAATCATTTTCAAGTTAGCGCCTGCTTTTGTCCTATATATTGCACATATACATTCACGCGTGTTCAATTGGAACACTCTTACGTACTGTAGTGCGTCATACTATATTTGCGTGGCAATGTGTAGTAATATACCAATTGTCAATACTGCGGTTATTTGTAATAATGTGTGTATATGTGTAGAGGATGCTGCTCGCGAACAGCACTTGCCGCAACACTATGTGAAGGCTACACGGGGAGCTTTGTCTTTGTCTTGTGTGTACGCCGCGTGGCGCAGTGATTAGCGCACTGGCCGCTACGAACCCGGCGATCCGCGTTCGAATTCCCCGCTTACGATAACAAACAAAACATCAGTTACGAATATCTGGTGTAAAACATCACCACTGGGGGAGACAAAGGTGGCCGGGCGTGGTTGCTTGCCACACCTCCCTCTCATATGTCGTGCCGTTGCGGCCTTCATAGAGGTAGCTCGCGAACAGCAGCAACTTGTCACCCTCCCCCTATTACTACAGCCTGTTGTTTAAAGGCTACATGGGAGTCGTCTGTCGTTTGCACGCCGCGTTCGTGTCCGGCCGAAGAGGGAGCGTGCTGGTATTGGATGGCGACACGGGCAGGCAGGAGACAATGAGGACGTTTGGCACGCGTTCCGCCATAGTTGGCCCATTGATCACGAGTCACGCTTAATCGATGAATTTTTTTTAATGTTCATTTGTTTTTTGTTGTTGTTGCAGATGATCCAGGCGATACAAGTATTACGGTTTCATCTCTTAGAATTGGAGAAGGTACGTCATTCCCCGTGTGCTTATCAAGTTTTCACGTCGCCGTCGCTTACACACACTTGACGTACACTATATATATTTATCGTCGTCTATATATTTTATTCAATGTAGATGTAATAATCTCGGTAGCTCTCTCGCTGCTGTGTTTTTTGGCACATTGCTTTGCGCGCTGCGCTACGAACTCCGGCAACTTGAGTTGGGATTATCGCTCACGTCTAACATCAGTGGCGAGTGATACCTACTCTGCCCCACCAAATACCCTCATTCCCACCCCCTCCCCCTCCCCCCGTGTAGCCTTAACAGACTGTTGGGGCAAGCGCTGTTAGCGAGTAGCCCCTATGAAGGCTGGAACGGCACACGAGGTGGTGGGGTGGCCATCACCACCAGGCCCGGCCGCCTTTGTCTCTCTAGTGGAAATGTTTTTTTTACATATCGCCACTAGGTACTCAATTGAGGCTGAGTCAACCTAGGTGGAGCCCCCCACACCCAGACCCTTAATCCATCCAGCAGTGGATTGACACACCTGCAAATTACCGTCGTGATTGCTATTCATTGTTAGTATCATGACGATTGAATCGACGTTGGGAAAACATCCCGACGAACGTGAAGAGAACAACGACCGGTCACAATCGATACGTGCAGATGCGAATACGCGCACACAGACACGTGGAGCGGTGGCGCCAGTGATTGGCGCACCGCGCTGGTGTCACCATCATAATGACGACGATGATGATTATTATTACTGCTACGACCATTTAAACTAATGAGCCTGGCGCGCGTTGTTTTATGACAACCGATATATATAAAGTGAACGATGTATTTCATTTTATTTCAAATGCGCGGAACCGCGACCGCACGGCAGGGGAGGGGTTGAGCGCGAGAGAGTGCGCGCGGGGCATCGTCCCCCTGAATAATTAACTTAATTAATTAATAATTAACTTCGAAACCAGTTTTCTCTCTCTCTCTCCTACCCGCCACGAGTCGACTCGAGCAATTAAAGCTCGCGCGCGACTCGACGACAGCGCCGCCTGTACCTACTAACCCCCCCCTTCATCCTCGCTAATTGTCCCCGGTGTGACAAACGCGGGTGGCGTGGTGGTTGTGGTGGTGGCGGCCCCTGTTCTTTTTGTTGTTGGTGCCGCACACTAAAAACCAACCACACACTCGCTCGCTCGCTCGCACGCTCGCACCCTCGACAAAGTTTGCTTGCGCGACAATGAATTTTGCCCCAATTTTCAAACAAAAAATATCGGTCGCAGAATATTTAATGTGGTCGTCATATTAGGGGGTTGGTGTGAGAGAGGGGATGGCAAAAGGGACCCCCACCCCCCTCCCCCAACTCCATCCTCCTGCGGCGGTCTCATGAATGCGGTCGATCGGCCAAAGGAGGAGGCGATACGGAGAGATGAGATCCAGGGGATTGGGTGGCGGTGTGGCGTTATGGGAATCATTGCTCGAGTTGTGTGCGCATCAGCGCGCGCACATGGCTACACGCGTAGTACACGTGCGTGTGTGGCCCCCTCTGTGTGTGTACGTCAGGCTATGTGCGCACCCGACGTGTATGTGTTTATAGCTTTTATATACGGCCTCTGTGCGTAGCCTAAGTATGTACATATCGCGTGAAAGTAGCCAGTATAAGTAGGTTATATATGAGAGACTGATCTTTAGGGCCAGGTGAGAGCCAATTGAGACTCCAAGTCAAATTTTTAACTGATACCATGCATTTACTGTATACATATATATGTATGTCTTATTCGTTAGCCAGGGTCAATCCACTGCTGGTCGAAAAAGCCTCCCACAAAGGCGGCGCAATCCCTCCACAATCCGCGATGGATCAATCCACCTCGCGCCTGCTCACGAGCTGATTCCATCGCTCCATCTCCTCGGTGGATGACCTATCGGAGCGCGTTCCCTCCTTTCACTGCCACTCCGTCTTTATTCTGGACCATCGACCATAAAACCCTCCCAGCGACATGTAGAGCCCTCACACACACGCACGCGGTTTATGTGGGGAGCGGGAGTGTAGCGGTTTGCGCGCTGCGCCACCAACCCGGCAACACGAGTTCAATTCCCGCTCACGGCAAACACCAGCCACGTTTATTTGAACCGGTTCTGGGCCCCCCCCCTAGGTCGACTCGGCCTCAAATAAGTAGCTGGTGCGGTGTGTTCACATCGCCACTGGCGAGACAAAGGCGGCTGCTGGCCACCCACTCGTTAACAGCACTTGCCCCAACAGTTTATCAAGGCTACGGGGGATTTTTGTCTTTGTATTATGTAGTAAGCGATGTGAAACATATTCTCATGTTTAACGTGTACCGTACCTAATTAAGTCATACACGTAGACATACATCGATGCCAGCGGCAATCTCGAGTTGGATTCGCAGCCACGGTTAACATTGGTTTCTGTTTTCAGTTTTCAGTTTCATTTATTTGGTATAGCCCTGTGAGCCATTCGGCTCTTGAATCGGGTGCAACCGCAACAAACAAAAAACATGAACAAGAAAACATCTTAAAGTGACTATGCGCAAACAGAAAAAATCCAGGAAAAAACTGCAAAGTCTTCCAGGCCGTGACAGAGTCTTAAAGTGTAGCACCGTCATCGGTGCGGTGCGCAGACGTCAGCACTGAGGGAGACAAAGGCGGGCCAGGCGTGGCGAAATGGCCACATGCCAACCTCATGCGCCGTTCCGGCCTCGATATGTGCTCGCTAACAACACGAGTGTTTGATACTTTTGAAACCTGTTCATTGTATATACCTCAATGTGAGTTTTGTGTGTGTACGTTTTTGTATACACGCCTATTCGACAAACGTAATTAACCCTGAATGGTTTCGTATACATGCCTATACATCATAATTCGAAAGCTAAGCAGGTTTGAACTTGACTGTACTTGGATGAGGGACCACCAGGATTGAAACAGGTGTTATAGGCTTCGGGATTACGTGATCGACGAACAGCGGAGGGGCAGTACATCAAAACCCATTGTTGTACTATACTGCTATGCTCCAACGTCTTTCTATGGGCACCCCCCCCCCTGCTTTCAATCCGCAACCTCCCTGACACGCAGGCTGTGTGGGAGACCTTCATCTAGCAGTGGATTGAGAAATGCCTGCACAGTATTATACTTGTTCATCTCTCCATTGGCCCTGAGAGTTTTCTCACGAAGCCAATGTGAATATCCGACTCTCTGTGCGGCATCCGGAGCTTCACGTAGAATATTTTTTTGTCCTCGCAGAGCCACAGGTCCTCAAAGATGCCGAGCGGCCAGTCGCGAAGTTGCGGAGCACCGTTTGTTGGCGCTCGATAAAAGAAAAGAAAAAACGTTGCCGCCGACGACGCCGTCGTGAACGACGATGGGTGACGAATCTGCGACCGTGTCCCATTTAGGTTCACGAACTCTGCGACAACTTCTGCCACCGGTACATCAGCTGCCTCAAGGGCAAGATGCCCATAGACCTGGTCATCGACGACCGGGACGGAAGCACCAAGGGCGACGACGACATCTCGCGACCCTCCTCCAGCAGTCTCGCCGAACAGGTGCGAGGGGTGTGGTGATGATGATGGTGGTGGTGGTTGTGGTGGTTTTGACAACCCCCCCCCCCCCCGGCGTGGTGCTCTGTGTGCGTGACGTGCTGACCAGACGAGCGGGTCGAGCGAGCGGCTCGGGTAAACGAGTTCCCTCGGGGGGGTGGGTGGGGGGGGCTAGGCAGGTGGGCAAGCTCTTTCAGGAACTAGACCAGAGGGGGTCGGCCTGCAAACCTGCGACTCCGAAGCTGCAAGCGGCCCTTCAAAGACTGCCTCGTGTGATTTCTGTTCACGCGCATTGCGGCGGCACTTAAAATATTGAGTTCGTTTTTTTGTTATTTTAGTTTTGCCGACCTCTGGGTCAGACGTATGTATGTGTAGAAATACTCACCCGACTTCGGACTGGTCAACTCTTTGTATATGTATGCATGTTGTGGGGGAGAGGTAGTGTCGCAGTTCACACACTGCACTACGAACCCGGCAATGCGGGTCAACACCGGTGACGATTATCTGAACCGGTCCTGGGCCTCCCCTAGGTCGACTCGGCCTCAAATGAGTAGCTGGTGTAGTGCGTAAACTTTGCCACTGGAGAGACAAAGGCGGCCGGGCGTGGTGCTGGCCACCCACCCCCTTGTGTGCCTTGCTGGCCTTCATAGGCGCTCGCTAACATTACTTGCCCCAACTGTAAAGTAAGGCTATACAGGGGGGTCTTTGTCTTTGAATGCATGTTGAATTTCTTTCGCGCCGTACGTAGCCAACCGTGTTGATCAGAGGTGCGGGGGAAGGACAACAAACTGAACACAAGAAGCGCAGTTGTCAAGAAATTCGTTTTTTCAAACTAGGTTTTTAAAAGACAGATGTGTGTGAGCCAACTTTACAGGTTCGGGTCGCCACCTGAGGTCCCACAAAACCGGGACATTTCGTGTTGAAGATGATTATCTCACAACATTAATTCTAGATTTGAAGCTTTCGTGACTGCAATGATTCATATTCTTAGGTTTTTTCGGTAAAGTCACGTAGGTAAAACATTAAAAAAGTAAAATAAAATAAAAATCACGACGTTTCGGAGGCAACACAAGCTTCCGTCTTCAGGTGGAACCGTCACAGCCACGACAGCTGTGTTGCCTCCGAAACGTCGTGATTTTTATTTTATTTTACTTTTTTAATGTTTTACCTACGTGACTTTACCGAAAAAACCTAAGAATATATCTCACAACAGCCGAAGAGGGGGTTGAGGAGGAGGAGTTGGCCAGTGCGAAACACTCCTGCTCGGCTTGCATGGACTCGGGGACAGTACCACTAGAGTACGTAATAATGATATATATATATATTTTGTAACCTATATTCCTATAATTATATTGAGAGGTTTAGAAAATATATGAGGACGAAGCAGAGCAATATCGATGTGGCATTCCAGAATGATTCCCAAAGCAACGTTCCGGACTTCCAGCTGAAATTAATCACCGGATGTACAGGACCATCATTGCTATTGTAATGCGACTGACATTAACTGGGATTTGCAACGTTCCCGGGAAGACTTACAACATTTCCCAGGGGAACGGCTACCATCGCTCATCTAGGGGGGGGGGGTGAGTCTGCTTAAAAGCAGGTCAGGTGGGGCAACCCTAACGCCACAGAGCCAGCCAGGTGAGGGATCAGCTCACCTTGCTGTGATCTCGTCGAGGAGCATATAAACCATCACGCAAACTCCGGTCATCCTCGCAGCAGCGGATTTTGGCTGGTCAATCGAGCAAAGGCGGTCACCGCATCGCGCGCTTTCGGGTGCGCTTCTGCGGCGGTCTGGAATTCTATTCCTTCTGATATTAGAAAGCCACTGGGAGCTGCGCACTTTTAAATACATTTTGAAAATTCATTTATTTCGAACTCCTTTTTGTGTTTAGTTTGTTGTCCTTTCCTCCGCAACTCCGATTAGCACGGTTTTGCTTCGTACGGTGGTAAAGAAGTTCAACATACAGTACGTACATACAAGTGAGTGATGCCCTCTTGACATTCTTGAGTTTTGCTCGGGGCCACCTTGGCTTGGTCAGGGAGGGGGGGGAGAAGACCTTCGGGAACTCCCCGGCCGTCCGCTGCTGTGAGGGTCCCGCGGATGAGACGAGCAGGGCCCCCACGTGGGTTTGGAGCAGGGGGTCCCTCCTTATCGCCGCCGGTGGATAGAACCAAATGAAAGTGAACGCGGTGGCCGCTGGCGACTCGTGGATATTGAAATGGCGAGTAATTCAATCTGGCTTGAGTGATCCCAGTGCGTTTGCGCTACAGGGCCTCTCGAACCACACCGTGGCTATTATCATCGTAAGTGAATATTGAATTGCCGTGCGCGCGCATGTGTGTGTGTGTATGTGTGGGTCTGTGTATTAATATTTTACTTTATTGGTGAACGATTTTATATAGTTAGTTGATTAGATTGTTTCGCTCATTAGTTTTTTGGTTATTTAGATCGGTGTGCCAGTTTATTCAAAAATGTACGAGCGACTTTTGTTGAAAAGTACAGAGACACAAAAAATACTATTATTATAAAATGACTAGTGGTAGTTGTATGTGCATTCGTTAGTTACCTAATGTGTTTGTTTTGTTAGTTAATAATTTTGTCAACTAGTTAATTCGTTATTTGGCTAATTCACACGTAGTGATTTGTATGCGTGAAGCACATACATAGGGATTTCACTCAATTTATTGATCAATAACTGGTGCTCGTTTCGTGTGCATTTGGTGCCCCGTAATGCCACTGTTGCGGTAAACAGCGTGGATCTGTTTAGAAACCAAACAACGGCACAGGACTTGAGACTTTACAGACCCCAGACGGTGCATTGCCTTTGGCTTGCGATGCACAAGCGAGTGGAGGTGACGTGTGCACAGCTGCTACAGACCCACTGCTGGAAAAAGGCCTCCCAATGCCGTGCTGGTCTTTGGGGGGGGGGGGGGGGGGGTTACATGACCATACTTCACCATGCCGGTGAAGGCGGGGAAGCATAGACGTGGGACCGTATAAGTAAAGTCCAACACTGTCTGCCCCGCTTGCTGATCGTCACATCAACCTGACATGCAGAATCAAGATCTGAATCTTTATTTAGACTGCAGCAGGAATCCGATAACCTATGAAGCTCTTTTTCACAGATGTCCAATAGGGGGGAAGGGGGTGGGGGGTGGTGAGAAAGTTACAACGAGACGAATTGTGCCATCGATCACCCATGGAAGCACTATCCAGGCTCAACCCCGCTTAATTTCCGGGAGTTGTCGAATTAATGGGCTTATTTCGAGTGATTTGCTCATACGCTCGGCTTTACATACGCACATATATCACTCCTTACATAACAGCTGGGGTGGAGCGGTGGCGCAATGGTTAGCGCAGTTCATTCTATAAGCCCTGTGACCTGAGTTTGAATCCCAGCCACGGCCAACATCAGCGGTGAGTGATTTGCTCCTTCACCAACCAACCAGCCCTCACTGATCAGCGTGGTGGTGAAGTGTGGTCCAACACCCAACCCTTCCTGTACGTTGAACTTCCTTAGCATCCGTACGTAGCCACCCGTGCTGATGGAGAGGCGCGGGCGAAGGACAACACTAAAGAATTGAGTTTTCAATTTAGAATTTTAAAGTGCATCGCTCCAGTGGCTTCCTAATCCAGCAGTGGATCGACAAAAGGGGCCATACAAGTGTGTGTATATATATATAAACACAACAACAAATTGTGTAACGGCTGTAGCTCATGTGACGGGGGGGGGGGGGAAGCGGGTGGCTGCACGAAATAAGGGTCTCTTCTCCCTCTGCCAGTGGAATTTTGGCTACTGTAGGGCTCGAGAAGGGGTCTAATTGGGGATGCAGAAAAAATCAAGTGGTGTTGCTTGTGTCAAGTTACTGGCGGCAACGGTCGGTCAACCCTGTGGGCTCCCACTTTAGGCAAACGGTAACCCCCTTTTCCTGCCCCCACTTATCCAAAAGTATTCTTTACGTTTTAAAAAACCAAAAATCACACCAGGAGAAGGCGAGTTGGGGGGGGCATGGGGGGCATAGGGGGGGGTGGCGGAAACTTGGGTTTGGTTTCTCTGCGTTTTAAACAAGTATGCGCATCGTGTTTATTCGATACGTTTTGTAGCGTTTAAAAAAAAAAGTATCTGCCGCTTTTGTGCGTTGAGTTCGCTGTTTTAAGGCAACCCCCGTTATGTTTTTGTACCTGTCGATGTTGACTTTGGTTATGACCTTCCAGCCTTATAAGCATTTCATTTATATTTTTCAACTTATAACTTTTTGCCAAGGCAGGGCCAATGACATCTGCTAAAGCGGCAGTGTTTGTTGTTTCACAAGCCTGGCTCTGCTGATGACCTCTGAGAGAGCGAAACCAATCCGGCGTGTGCGTGTCTAAAAACACAACTGCTGCTTGAAATCCACGAGGCCAACTGACTCGAACATATTTAATTTTGATGCGGAGAAAGTGAACGTAAGATATTTTCGATTCAAAGCTTTCGTGACTGCAGGGATTCGTATTCTTGGATCTTTCGGTAAAGTCACGTAGAAGGGAAATAATAAAATAATAAAAATAAAACATAATAGAATTCTCACGACGTTTCGGCCACAACACAAGCAGCCCGTCCTCAGGTGAAGAACAGAGCTGTCGGAAAGACAGCGTCCTAATGAACACTGCTAAGCTTGGCAGCATATTTTAAGCTGGGTGGGAGGAGCAGAGCGCCTTGACAAAGGAGTTTATTACGTTTTATTTTTTATTATTTTATTATTTCCTTTCTACGTGACTTTACCGAAAGATCCAAGAATATGTAAGATATGTTATTTGTTCAGGTCGGACTAGTTTTCTGTGCTACTGCCCCGCAGTCTCTCGCGGTCGTGCCGTACAGCTCTGCGATTTGTGCTTTCGGCTCGTTCCGCGTGTTGATATTCAAGGTTTCCCTTCCACGTGCTGGGAGCTTCTTAAGGAACTAAACCGAACCTCCGAGCTACCTTCGTTTGTCGAACGGCACGTGGTACAGCCCGAAGGCATTGCCACGGAGCTGGAGCCCTTGCAGGTTTTTAGGCTTTGGCTACTCGGGGCAGATGCGCGGCATGGACTTTGGTGTGTGAGGACCACAAGCCCCATCTTCTCTCTGTCGGCAAGAGGAGATGCTTACGGTACTCTCAGAGGCCTGATCGGTCGAGTCGATGGCCTTCCCTTCGCTCAGCTCATCATGTGTGTGTGTGGGGGGGGGGGGGGGACACACTTAGCCATGAGCGTTTTCCGTGCCACTTAATGGATCCGTTTCAAGGTAGTCTCAAATTGGCGGCAAGGTCCAAGCATTGGATTTTGTATTCGTGAAGAGGATTGTTTTTATTTTCATTATATATTTTTTTGTTTGTTTGTTGGGGATTGACGGGTTATTGCACGTAACTTGTTCACCTTAATCTGGCAGCTTGCGCGACTGATGTTTACGTGATGCCAAACCGTTTCGACTGAACGAGACGGGCGCACATAGAATTGGATTAAAATGTTTAGGTTACAGTTTTGCTTACGTTACCAAACCCCCCGTGCATAGCGTTTCAAATTGCCACTCTGGCATAATTTTCGTTGGCATTCTTTTAAACTCGAGCAGCGGAGGAGTCGGCCGGGGGGTTGGGGTCCTCATCGCCTGCTGTCTTTCCGCCCAGCTCATTTTTATTGACAGTGAATGCTGCCTCTCTGCCCTTTACGTGGGCAGCTGTTTGGTAGGGATGCGCTCCCTATTTTTTCTTGTCCGTATTATTCCGATAAATTCAAAGGTCAGGCCGCGAGATGTGACATTTGGGACGATCCGGACGAAATAAAATAAAAAATAGTTTTGGATCATTCGGAAAAGTGTAAGTGACGTCACGGTTGCGGCGTCACCAATATGATGTCACTCCCGCCGTATTCCTGCCAAAGGTGTCAGTCACGTGGCGTTGGGTGACATCTCTCTCGTAAGCCCGAACACGCATCGTGTCCCGACAACACAAATCCGAAGCTCTGACAGAGGCTTTGAAATTTTCCTTGAAGATCCGAAATAATAAAAATGCAAAACTCATCCCTAGCTTGTCGTGGAGCCAGTGGTTGTGCAATTCGAGCACTTTGCTTGGTATGAGTTTCTTTCTGCGCTGCGACCATAGCCCCATCCCCACCCTCGTCCCCTTCACCCCGACACCCTCCGACCCTCCCTGTTCTTTCCACCTCACCTCTTCGCCTAGGCTGTGATGGCTTGGCAGGGATCATTGCCCGGCCTGCGAGGTTCATCATTTGCTGTGCCATTAGTCAGAAAGTCCATTAGCTCACGCTGGCTTAATGGAGAGAGGAGGCTTCTCAGGGCCAGCCAGCCAGTCATGGCCAGGCCATGTTCCATTAAAGCCTCCGCAGAGAAGTGCCCTGCCTCATTAATTAGTCCTTATTTCCAGCCGCCAATCCCCTCGCCCCCCACCCCCACAAGTCTACTTTGTAATGGATTCTCTTAATGCAGCAATATTGTTTTGATCATTTTCTAATTGAGTTTGACTATTTTTATTTAGTGGATAATATGCCTCCCGTGGAGGGGAGCTGCCACAGTGGTGGTGACGGTTTGCGCACCCGGACTTTGCAATGCAGAGGTCGCCGGTTCAACCCCATCTTCCAATGGCGGCAGTTGAAACGACGGGTCAAGTGTTCTAAAATCTTAAAATTCTCCCCCCCCCCCTTGCTGCCCCCACTCCGTCTCTGTCCATCCAGACGCAGTATTAGTGGGTAACTATCGGCAGTGAGTCACGTTGGAAGAGTTGACCCAATACCTTCAAGAGATGGAGTGGAGGCCCTTCTGCCAGCAGTGGGATATGAGCAAGCACTTGCATGGCTGCGTCTTTACCTCGAAATCCCCTGTGCGTGGGGTATATGTTACAGGGGCGGGGCAGTGTTGTGTAGGTACGATCATTCTAATGTCGTGTGTTGGTGACAGAAAATAATCAATGCCGCTGCTTTTAAGGCACAGGTTAACGTCAAATATTGGGGTCTGTAACAACTAGCTCAAAAGTATTCTCCCAAGTTCGGCGTGAGTCATTTATTAACACTTTAATTACTCTCTTTGTAAAGTACCTTTCCAAATGAATATTTTGTAATGGGTCATTGTTTGTATGACTTAAAAAAAGGATTTACAATTTCTATAGACATACAAAGACAAAGATCTCCCGTATAGCCTTACCAGACTATAGGGGGAAGTGCTGTTAGGGAGCATCCACGAAGGCCGACATTGCACACGAGGGGGTGGGTGGCAAGCACCACGCACACACACACACGGGCAAAGTTGCAACGATTCTTGCGTAACTCTTGCGTGCCACAATCTGTCCCGAGCGACAGACGCGAGCGTCCATTATACCGCACAGGAATACCCGGAGCATGATTCGACGAGTGTGTTTTTTTTTCACGGCGCAAGAAACAGAGTTTGGATTATTTCGGAGTGAAACCGTATACATTCGCGGTGGCTCGGGCTCATAAATCAGAATGTAATCCTCTGCTTTGCTCCGATTTATACCGCTACGCTTTGTTAATTTCTACATCGTTTCAGTCTCTTGAGCCCCTTACGCCATTAAATTAAAACCTGAAATTAAAATATTGCACAGCTATTGTGCTAGCGAGCACAGCACTGCCGCACGAGCTCAATCGGGTGGATAATTGCCGAGCACAAATGTCTTTTTAATGGCAGCAAGTACAAATGCGCGGCTCCGTTGCCAAAAAAAAAAATCCGCTGGATATTTTAATACATATCAGCGGATTTTTCAATTATAAGTGTTACACACACTCATTAGAATAAGCTGTTTATTTTTATACATGCACCCCCCCCCCCAGTGCTGCCCCCCCAAGTCACTTTATGCACACATGACCACGGAAAGCTAAAATTAAATGCGGACAGATTTTCCCTTAAAGCCGATCCGTTTAAAACGCGCTATCGGTTATGCCGCGCCATCAATATTATTTACACGTTACTAATGCCTGTGTGTGTGTGTTGCGTTTTCGAAAAAAAAAGCAGCTGTAAAAGCTTTTGTCAGCTCAAAGCACTTCGCCAGGCCGGGCGAGCGGGGCCGGCCAGCACGACCCCACTCGACCGCCCCTTTCCCCGACTCCTCCTGCGCTTTGCGGTTTGCGAGGTGCACGGGATGGCTGATGATGATCACCGTAATTTACGGCCCTTGTGGTTTGCCTTCTTTTTTTTCCTCTCCTCCGCTTGCAAACGTGAGTGGTGATGAGCGGGGGCTACAGTGCAACCTCGCCGCCGTTGTTGCGAGCGCAAGGAGCAGACTGCCGATTTAGTTATGCGCAGATGAGCCACGTCACCCGATGCCTTCACCATCACGACATTGCCCTGAGCGGGTACGGCCGTGTAGCTGCGCGAGGGGGGTGGCTGTGCCGTGTTGAGAGGGCGGTGGTGGGGGGGTTGGGACGGAAGGGAGGGAGTTGGGGGGAGGTCATGGTAGAGTGGTGGGGGGGGGTGCCAGGCGGTGGGGTGAACGGGGAGGTGGGATGGTTGTGGTGGTAGTGGGGAGCCGAAGTATAGCGGTTTAGCGCGCTGCGCTACGAACCCGGTGACCCGAGTTCGGTCCAGTCCTGAGCTTCCCCTAGGTCTACTCAGCCTCAAACGAGTACCTGGTGCGGTGTGTAAACATCGCCACTGGGGAGACAAAGGCGGTCGGGCGTGGTGCTGTCCACCCACCCCTCGTGTACCGTTCCAGCATTATAATAGCTGCTCGTTACCAGTACACTTACTCCAACAGTCTGTTAAAGACTATACGGGGGATCTTTGTCTTTGCTGGTGGTGGTGGCGGTGGGTAGAGGAGATTATGGGGGTAGGGTTGTGTAATATTTTTCAAACGCTTCCTGATTGTTGGTCGCAGTCGCATCAAAATATTCTGGCACCGGATTTAAAATGCGGCGACATAGAAAGCCGTGTATTTTTTTTACGTCTCCCAGAGAGACGGCATAGCTCAGCGCAGAAACAACAGTTCAACCAAACACGTGTTGTGGCGTGCACTGGGCTGAGCGGTGCACTTTGGGAATTGTAAAAAATATAGTTTAACCTTGGAGCATTTTGGGCGCTTTCTTTTTTTCTATCCAGGAGACGAAGCGAACCACGTTTTGGTTTAACGCATAGGCTTTCGCGACCAATATCATCCATAATAGAGGTTTCTGGGTTAGATCGCGTAAATATATCAATGTGTCGTTAAAACCCGTCACCACCCGACACAGCCAACTAGTAAGGGTTGCCACGTTAAACAGAACGTGACAATTCGTCACTAGTAAAGCACACCGGTGTGTTGGAGAGCCAAGCCACAACATGCAAGAGCTCAGAAGCGTGGTCAACACATCTACGCCTCTATATAAGGAGCGAAACAGGTGGACTTCTCCACAAATCTGGCTGCCGCCTGATGAAGCTAGTTGTAATTACTGGCGAAACGTCGTACTCAGATTGTAAATGTTGTGGCTTGGCTCTCCAACACACCGTAAATGTTGCCAAAAGGTGCGTGTGAACTGTGTGACAAATTCACGCCACGGAATCAAAATGACGCGACGCAATCACATGACAAAAAGGACGTCGAACAGATCTCCGTCACGTCGCCACGTCACAGCAGAACGTGGCTCGTGCGTACGAGCCGCGCTCTAAACATGTTTGTGACACAAGAAACCCCGGCTAACCACGTGTGTGTACGTTAAATACCACCGTGTTGGTGTCAACACCAAGGAGGGATGAAATGTTCTTTGTGGCAGATGGATCGGAACCGACCGCCCCCCCTTCCTCAAACCCCTCCGCATCCACACGTGGACAGCTCAGCAAGGCCCTGCCTGGTTATTCAGCACGAGCCGTTAAAAAACCCGCCCAGGTCGGAGGTTTATCTGGAGCGAGCGTCGACCGTTAATACAGTCGGTGTTAGCATGTTTTAGTCAGCCATCCAGAAAGCCGCGCGGTCAGAGCCACTCGAGCATGCAAATGCCCAGAGCCGCAGCTTCTGCCGCGGCTTCTGCTGCTGCTGCTGCATCCACCAGGGGCAACTCGATGGGGCACTGTCCCCTGGCTCGGCTCGCAGGACGGGGCTGGCTCCCTCGATGATCTCCGCTCGTTCGATTCGCATGTCTAACTTTGTTCGGGTATGGCCGTGCGTGTGTGACTGGGCATCTGTAAAAGTAAAAAAAAAATAGTCCGCCACTCATTGAACCCCGGATGTGCGTCGACCCACAAAGGTCAAGCGGCGAATGAGTGGTAAATGTCAACCGACCAGCGTGCGCAGTTCTAAAACTGTAAACTTGATGGCTTGTGTATTATCATCAGCAGCAGCAGCAGTGGCCTGGTGCGTGAATGCCTTGCGCACTTGGTCAGAATTAACGAAAGGTATACTGCACTTGAGAATTGAGTTTTGTTGTTTTGGTGGTGGTATTGGGGGGGCCTTATTCAGAAAATGATGTTTGGGGGTGCAATCCTTTTCATTTGAATACAAATCATAAATGAAATATCAAAAAGAGATATGAACAATAGACAGAGATGTCGTGATATTACTGAATTCTATACATAGAGATACGGAGATGTAATATAAGATTAACGATAACCAGAGAGAGATTAGAGATATGAATTGGATGTTTCGTGTTAATTAGCGCGTGATGCTAATTAGGATTTAAATTTGCGCTCATATTTGGTGCACCCATATTTTTTCGTGAAGTTCATGCCCCTTGAGCTCCTTGGAGCCTAACTCTGCTGCTTTGTTTGTGCCAAGTGCCACCAGTGTTGCAACGATGACTTCATTTCCGCTGGGTCTCTCCTGGTCGACGACCCGGGAAAATATTTCCACGCCCGGCACGCTCACATCCAGTATCCCTCTCGCTCTGGCTGTGGCTACCGCTCACGTGTCCACCTACCGCAAGTCTTACAAGCACCCCGAGAAAATATTCGGCGGGGAAACATAACCATTGTACGCAATGTTGTATAATTCGCTGGGAATTGTGAGTTATAATTGGGGCACGTTTTCCGAACCGACTTGCCGACGCGAATTGAAACGGCGCGCGGATATACTCCATGGTGCACGCTTGTTTGTTTATTTTAGTCATTCGTGGTGAGCGGGTTGCTTTGTGAAGTTAGACGAAGAGGTTGCCAGGCATATTATTGTTACTACCGAAAGTCTATTGGAGGACACTCAGAAATGAGAGATGTTTTTCTCTCTTTGGTCATCATCCCAATGTCTTGATATCTAACCCTTGCGGTTATGGTGCTGATTCAAAATTCACTAGACTAGGAGATCGGCTGGCTAATAGTATCACCATCCTACGTCAGACGATAATACATTTGTTATTTTGCTAAGGGGCCTTTAATCTCGAAATAATTATTGACACTTTATCCTGCGTGCATCCTCATTCTTACTACTGCGACATGTGATAGCATTATCACTGTGAGTTTATATTATTTGCACAGCAGAAATATTATACGACGCGAGTATGGCAATTACGACTTTCGCCTTGAGCCCTTTTCAAGCAAGTAAAACACAAAATAAACAAAGCCGCTGCCACCGGCTATTGCATCGCTGGAGATACCGTGACGCGATGGCGCGACTGTTGATACACGTTGAACTTTTTTCACACCAACGCACGTAGGCCAACCGTGCAAATCGGGAGTGTGCAGGGGGGAAATGACGACGACGACAAACTAAACACAAAAAGCGGTTCTGCTGAATGAGTTTAGCTCTGACGCAGACTCCATTCGCTTCTTTCAAGACCAAAAATTAAAATTAACCCGTAAAAACAAAGTTTTTCACTCTAAATCCTTTATATGCGTGGCGGCTAGAGTCCTCTCGTCCTCTGGCTTGAGATGGCTGCCACCTGTGGGTCAGATGATTGTCTGCCAGCATTAAGCAATTGGTAATTCAATATTTAAAGCATTTTCCCTAAACAGTGTCAAATTTTGGAAAAAGAAATTCACGAAAATTAATTGTCACGCACAACGAGTCTGTGTGGAAAATGTCAGCTCGATTGGATCACGGGAAGTGTGTTAAAAAACGACCGAAAGATTTGCACGGTCGTAAGCAAGCAAGCAAGCACGCAAGCAAGCGAACTTAATATAAAGGATTTAAAAAGAAACACCGGGCCGGTTGATACGAGAGCCCTCTTTCGGGTTCGCACCGTAACCACGGCCCCACGGCCACTGCCAACCGACCTCGCCCCCCCCCACCTCCTCTTGCCCCGTGAGCGAATCGCCGCCGTCTCCTAGAACACGAACGAACCGCCCCGCTGCGCCGTGCGCCCAGGGTGCGGCGTGCGGCACGACTGGGATGATCAGGCAGCACCCCCCACCCCAACCGCTCCGTAGGTCGCTCGTATTTCGATGCGCGCCTGGGCGAGCGTGCTAACAGCTCGGTAATTATATTTTTTTGGGGGTGGTGGTGGCGGGGATGGGGGGGGGCCCGTCCCCGGATAAAATATGAACGTGTCACGGTTTCGCTTTGAAGGGCACGCGTTGCAGACGGATGGCAGGGAGGTAGGCAGGCAGGCAGGAAAGGCACAGGCCAGACCTTCGTTTCGTCCTTTTCTCTGCGTCCGAGTTGAGGTTTTAATCCCGCGGTGGGCCTCGCCCGGAGATGAATAATCGGTGGACTTGGGGAGACGATGATGGCATGACGCCGTCGGCTCCTGTGTTTTCTAGCCAATGATCTAACTTCTCCGGGACCGCCTATAAATAACGACGAAATGGAAAATAGTGTGGGATACAAATCATACATAATAAATGTTACGCTCGTAAAAGCCGCACCCCACCCCCCCCAAATATGACAGGACTCCGTGCGTTAACGGCACAGTATATCTATACTGTATTTATTTAATGCACACCTTATGCCACAACATGCACGCTGACGCCGCACATCTACTCGCGCACGCACTGCATGCATAATGCAGTGCGTGCGTTATACATAACACATACATACAGTGCATGCAAACGTGCGTTCACATATTCATAATTCATAGCACAAATGCCAAGAGCGTAAATACCCCATGTAATATGTATAGTGCTTAAAATGATAAGTACGTTGTTGGTACGTGGTGGCGGCGTTGAGGTTGGGAGTGGGGGTTTTCTCCCCCCCCCCCCCCCCCAGAACCCATTTTCCCTCCAGTTCCATCAGAAACCTCCTTCAAACTCATTCGAGTCCGTTTCATTTCTGGAATGGAACGCTGTTTTCGCCACTCTGAGCTGGGGGGGGGGAGAAATGTGGGGCACCGAGGCCTGGCAGGAGAGGATGGGCCCGGTGGAAGCTCACGAGGCAAAATCTCTTCACGCTAAATTAAGGAGGATCAAACCATTCCCGGGATGGCTTGATTATTCTGCAAGGGATGGGAGAGCGGGGGGGACGGGGGGGTGCGCACTATGGCTGGCATCCTCCGTCCGTGCGAATATGCAAGTAAATAAATAAAGCAAGCAAAAGGAAACTAAAATCTTCTTTAGGTCACTGGGCACAGAGGAGCTCTTCCGCTCACACCGTGTTCTGAATACGCCAGCAATCGTCGTCACGCCCGTGAACAGTAATGATCTGTCCACTGCTGCGTGAAGGCCTCCTCTCCCCCAAGCCATCTCGCCCTGCGAAGCAACGATCCATCCGTCGCCTGGCACACGAGCTGATGTCATCGCTCCATCACTGCGATGGTCGTGGTGGCGAGATGTTAACTACCTCGCCTGGTGTGCAGGAGGTCGTGGGTTCGAGCCTGACCCTGGCGCCTGCTGCTGTATATTTGGAGTCTCTCAACCCGTGGTCGTGTGGATTTTTCTCCGTGTCCTCCGGTTTTCTCCTCCACATTTCGAAGCCGCCACTTTTTTGAGCTATCATTTGTGATAGCCAGGTCGCTTCTGAAAAATAGCTTCATACACTAGCTCAGTGGGCCTTAACTGGTAAAATAAAATAAAAAATAGTTTCGAGTGTTCCCTCTTTTGGGCTGCCACTTTGTCGTCATCTCGCGTCGCGTCTCGGCCACTGCGGGCCATCATCCCTTCCAAGGACGACTTTCCTCAAAGGTCGGTCGTGACATCTTGATCTTGTGTACATTCTACAATCTGTGCGTTTCCCTTTCTGCCTGTGACTCAATGCAATCCCAAGCATCTCTCCGTGCCTTACATAAACAATGTCGCCTCGCTGCTATTGCCATTACTTGGCAGGGGGAGAAGGTGGAGGCGGGGGGTGGCTGCTTGAACAGTTGCTCGACCCTAGTTCGCATTTAGCCGCTGCCAAACTGCATTATTATGCGTTCGTTTGGGGGAAGGCAATTCTTGTTTTTTTTGCGCGTCGCAAATGCGGCCCCTTTATTTCTTCCCGAGTTTGTCAACAATTGGGAAAGTCTCGGCTATTCACTCATTGCGTCGGTGGGGCTGGGAACGTCCGCGGTTTATGATGGCGTTTAATCTGCTGCGCCGCATCTCCGTTGAGTAACAACTGGCACCGTGGGTGCATTAATGAGTTGTGGACCCGGGACTGGCAGGTAAATGAAGTCTGTAGATCATGGCTCTCTGGTGACAGCCCCAGCAAGCCCTAGCCATATTGTTTCTGGCTTTCAGATTAATTACATCGTACATTATCAGCTTATGCATCTCTGGACCGGCAAATAGGCCCCGTGGCTCCTCTGGGAACGCGTCCCCAGTCGGCTGGCAGTGCGGTCCACGCTGTGTCCCCTGCATTATTACGCCTTCTCTCCCTCTCTATCGCTCCGTCTCTCTCTCTACGCCTCTTTTGCTTGCTCGGGCTCTCTGTGTTCTGGCTGCCTCCCAACGCAAGCTACCCCCCTCCCCGCCACCCCCACGTTCCCCACCACCCCCCCCCCTGCCCCACGTCCACCGCCCCTTCCCTTGTCATCTGTGGATTGAGACTGCAATTTTCTCTGGCTCGTGCCCCCCAGCTCATTCATTGTCATGGGAAATGTACCTGGGCCGAACGGTGGTGCGGGCAAGTCCGTTCTTGCACGGAGGCCCCGACTATTATTAAGCCGGCATGGCACAGCCGTCATTAGGGCTCGTTCAATTAAGGAGGAGCAGACCAACAACAAAAAGAGATAGGGAGGAGGGGGGGGAGTTATTGCTCTCTTAGCTTTGCTTGCTGCAACGCCAATAAGCCGGCCACGAGACGTAAAAATATATTCCTATAAAAAAGAAAACACACAGTGGCAGGACTCGCGATTCAAGTGCTGCCCCACCACATGTCCGTTTTGCGCTGGAGTTCGTCGCTGGTGGTAATTAAGTGGCTGGGCGTTTTTGCAGCAGGGCCCCCATGCAGAGACTGAGGGAGGCAAGCGTTACGTTTTCTGGCAGTAACCCGAGTAAGAAAAGATGTGTTTATAGAGATTCCCCGTCGAATGGGTGGGTCTCCCCGTAGTTTATATGGAGTACTCTTGCCAATAACATCTGGTAACCCCAGCAGCATTTTGTTTAATAAGCTCCGTCTCTGCTGATGAGACCCAGAAGGTTGACACTCAATCCAGAGTTGTGCTGGTTTGAACAAATGCCCGCTGCTTGATAAGACCACGAGAGAAAGCCAACAGGCTGATGGCCTTAAAACATATTTGTATGTGGAGACAGAACGGAGTTGGAGTTCAGATTATGCAGTTAGGTATATGCCTTCGCCCACAATGCTGCACGGCAATGCATAAGGAATTCGAGTACAGTTAAAATGCATGTTTATTAACGTTCACGCAGATTGTGTGCGGTTTACAGATGAAAACGTAGTGGGTATTTTTTTTATTAATCTTTTGGATTTTTTTTTTATTCCTTTCCATAACTGGTTGAAATTAAATGATTCCCCCTGTCCACGCGAATGAATGAATTGTCACAATTCAGGGGGGTAACTGGCATGGTCGCCCAAATACACCCCGATCACTCGCGTCGGATCTAAGAAGCTAAGCAGGAGAGGTTTCGAGCCTGGACAGTGCATGGATGGTTAGCCACCGTGCACAAAACAAGTCGTTATAGGCTGCTGCGGATGCTGCATTGCGGTCAGCAGAATACCGTGGAGCAAATCCCATTGTTGGACTCTGCTTCCACAGCATCACATCTACGCTTCCCCGCCCTTTGGGAGGCAGGAAGTAAGGCCCACTGAGCTACGTAGCTCATTTTCAGAATCAACCTGGTCACAAATGATGGCTCAACGAAGTGGCTTGTCACGTGGAAATTTATAGCAGCCAAATATTCTAAACGCCTGATGTTGATTCTAAAAGTGCCGGTAAAATCCGGAAGACCCGGAGAGAACATTCAAAGGCCAAATATACAGGTGTAAGAGTCTGGATCGAACCCACGACCTCCCGCATACCAGGCGAGGCGGTTAACATCTCGCACCCGAGCAGTCGATGACAACAACAACAAGAATCGACTTCACCGAGTGATCGCGCCGGCTCCAAGCGGCGACGGCTCTCGCTTGTTCGGCCGCGGCGCATCGCAGCGTTTGATCGGCAAGCGTGAATTTTTGGGCGTTTACAAAAAAATATATATTTATATCGTACACGGCTCCCGTCGCCACTCGAGGCTCGCGTTTAAGGCAGCTGCTCGTAAGCCCGGGGTCGTGACCCCCTCTGGGCACCCACCCCGATGTCCCCGCTTGCCTGGGGTCGCGCTGTCAAAGGTTCTCAGTCACCGGTTTAAGGGGGCAGGTTGAGGTTATGCTCCACCGATCTGGTTAAACCCGTCTTGGCGACAGGTATCGGCAGGCGAAATTTGTTTTGGACTCCGAGGTCAATCATGACTCCGTGTTTGCAGTCGCCCCGCAGTGTGAATTAAACGCAGAGCGCGTGGCTTAATGATTCGGTTGCTTTGAGCGCAGCATTTGAGTGCGACAGACTCGTTGTAGGAAGGTTAAGGTTACGAGATCGAATCCCTGTCGCGGGGGTCACCTCCGTCATTCATCCCTCCGAGATTGGTCAAGTGAAGACTATTCTGTGGAGAACAACGCACCCTTTGCCCCCTATATATATTTTAAATCAGAAATTGTGAGATTCGTTTTATGATCCGGCAGATGTGTGTGTGTGTCTGTGACCGGATGTTGTTTAACTCGATTGAAACCGAGCACAGGTTTTTTTCGGGGTGCGTCTTATGATCCGGAGAATTCGGTAACCACCACTTTTGTAGCGGTGTCAACAGGGGTTGTGATCTACGCAAAAAGACTTCACCCCTGCCATAGGAATGTCGAATGTCCACCACTGCTTGAGGGGCCGCAAGCGGGAGATGGGCGCCGCACCCGCGCTCAATTGAGCAGAAAACCACTCCGGCTTAACGGTTTTAATAATTTAATTGTCAGCGGCGGCCGTTGGCAGGAAACGCTTTGATTCTCGAAGTGGGCCTGAAGATGCTGCTGCTGCTGCTGCCGCGTAGAGTGAGCGAGCGAGCGAGAGAGAGACGGATGGCTGCGCGGTGTCGGGGCAGGCCTCGCCGCTGTGAGTGATGCGGTCACTAAGGGGAGCAAATGTCAAACGAGCGGCGAGGACCGAGCGTGTAAATTTTAAAAACTCCGCAACAGCGCGCCGCCGGCACACGTGTCCCGCTCCGCGGTGCGGCGCGCCTTAGCCGAACTGTCGCCGATCGTCGCCGTTGTATTTTCCATGTCGGGTATTGTCCTCTATTTGTGGAGTGGCGGTGCGATGGTTTAGCGCTCTGCGCTGTGAACTCGGAGAGACCGAGTTCGATTCCCCCCCCCCCCCCCCCGGGGTACGCCTAAAATCAGGCCGCCTTTGACCCCTTTGTCAGTCCGCACTCACCAGTGCGGTGAAGTATGGTCAAACAACCGCCATTAGTGGCACGGCACGGAGAAGCCTTTGCACAGAAATGGACTGACAAAGGGCTGTAAATTCTACTTTCATGTAATAATGTCATAAAGAAGGGCCATGACCCAAAACGTCGCCTATTATTCCTATATATGTTTAAGATCACAGTGTTATTGACGAATGTATTGATTTGTTGTTGTTGTGCACTGCGCTTCTGCACCACTGCCAAAGCAAATCCTTGCGCGAGCACATCCGAGTGCTTCCCGTTGTGTTTTGGCAAGTTGCGAAAGCGCGAATGATGATCGCGAGCTGATGGAGAACGTCGGCGGCGATCACGGTGTCTGTTGCGTGTGCGCCGTGTGTGTGTGTGTGCGCCGTGTGTGTGTGTGTGTGTCGGTGTGTGTGTCTGTGTGTGTGTCGGTGTGTCTGTGTGTGTGTGTCTGTGTTTGTGTTGGTGTGTGTGTCTGTGTGTCTGTGTGTGTGTGTCTGTGTGTGTGTGTGCGTCTGGTGCTGTATGTAAGCATCGCCACTCTAGGGAGACAAAGGCGGCCGGGGGTGGTGCTGGCCACCCACTCCCTCGTGTGCCGTGCCGGCCTTCATAGGTGCTCGCGAACAGCACTTGCCCCAACAGTCTGTTAAGGCTTTACGGGGGATCTTTGTCGTGTAGTGTCTCTATGTGTGTGTATGTCTATGTCTTTGTTTTGTGTGTGGTGTGCGTGAAACCTTGTGCAGCGGTTAGCACGCTTGCGCTCCGAACCCAGCGACCCGAGTTCGATTCCTGCTCCCGGTCAACACGAGTGACGATTATCTGAACCGGTCCTGGGCCTCCCCTAGGTCGACTCAGCCTCAAATGAGTACCTGGTGCGATGTGTAAACATCGCCACTGGGGAGACAAAGGCGGCCTTATGTGGTGCTGGCCACCCACTCCGTCGTGTGCCGTGCCGGCCTTCATAGGTGCTCGCTAACAGCACCTGCCCCAACAGTCTGTGAAGGCTACACGGGGGATCTTTGTCCTTGTTGTGTTGTTACAAAAACACTTTCCCCGTGCCACTCGTGTGCACTCAGTTGGTGGAAACGGAGGTGTTGGGGCGAGGGCATTCACATCTGGGTATTGGAGAGGGGTGTGATCCGGGGAGAGATTGTTTGTATACCATTAACACCGGCACAATACCGTGTATCATCTCTTCTTCCCACTTCTAATTACGAAACGCGCTCGCTCCGTGGTGGGCTATGACGGGAGAAGTGTTGTTGGGGGGGGTGGGGGAGGACGGGGGGCGGGGTCGTCTAAGTAATGTGACATCAATGTATTCATCTGGTTACTCGCTCCTTGTTTATTTTTTTCGTTGTTAAATTGCTCAAATTGTTTAGCGAGTAACATCAAATTTGCACTGGAATCCTTCAGCTCCTAAATGGTTTCTCGCCCGCGTGCCAAAGGTTAAACGAGACGCGCCAATTACGCCAGTGTTGTCTGCTCCTAATTGCGAGATAATTTGATTGAATGTTTTACATTGGCATATTTGAGGAATTAATTTTAATGAGATCAGTCTGAAAGGCTGCAAGGAAAGAGATTTGAAAGGATACAAAACTAAAGGGGGGTTCTATCCAACGAGTGGAAATTATGTTAAAAATAAGGCCTATTACAACAACAAAAAAATCACAAACCCACTTAAATAGTTCTCCATATTTTCCCAAGAGTTTAACACAAAAAAGAACAATCTTTTATGATTTAAAATCGAGTTCATTGTGTATGGCGGGAGTGGTGGTGCTATTGTTCACGTGCTGCCCAATGTTCCCCGGGTGACGACCTCAGTTTTGATTCCCGATTCAAGCTAACGTCAGCGGCGAGTGATATCTGAACTAGTCCCAGTCGCTCACTTCACCGACCATCCGCTTCACTGATACGCAGTGACCAGCACGGTGAAGTATGTCACGGAGGACGGGTGGGGGGGGGCAAAAGGAGGAGAGACCCAGGGTGAGATATGAGGAAGTTTCGGAATGAAATATGCGGACTAGAGAAGAGGGACAGAATCGACGCTCACGGAGAGATACAAATCTGACCAGCTGACTCCATTCAATATTGGAACTTGCGGCTAAGGAGAAGCTCCTTAAGTCTATGGATCTCTCTATAAGTCTATGTATGTGTATGGGTCTCTATGCAAGTCCCTAGATATACAAATGACATAACAGTGGATGTAAGAAAATAATATAAGCTCGTGGACAAAGAAAATCCGAGCAGTCGACCGACCTGCAGCAATGGAGCTCGGAGGACGCGTACGCGCCCTAACGCCCCCCTCCGCTCGCTCCTCTGCCATCCCCACGCTCCCGCAGATGCAATCGTGGAACCGGGACCACGATGACGTCCTCTCCACGCACTCCGGCGGAACTCCGGGGCCCTCGAGTGGCGGCCTCGCCTCGCAGAGCGGCGACAACAGCAGCGAGCAAGGTCCGTTGTGCCGTGCAAAACGTACGCACATGCACGCACGCACATGCACGCACATGCACGCGCATGCACATGCACGCACATTGCACGCACATGCACGCACATGCACGCACATGCACGCGCATGCACGCACACAGCTTATGGCCTTTGTTGTACGACAACTTGAATGCACATGATCTCGGAAGCTGAGCAGGTTTGATCCTGGATAGTGCTTGGATGGGTGACCATTTCATCCTGCGACCCAGAAAATATTTCCACACCCGGCACACCACATCCAGTAAACCTCCAACTGGTGTTATGGATACTACTACCAGTAGTTCTGTGCCACATACTCAAGTTTACCAGCGATCCGTACAATATTCAGTCAGAAAGTAAGCCCTGCCAACCACCACGCACAAACAGGTTGTCATAGGGCTTGCGGGGACATCGTAGTGGGTGTCAGAGGGGCACTGTAGCAAACTCCATTGTTGTACTGCACTTCTATGCTCCCCGCCTTCACCACTAGGGTCAGATTTGTTTTGTACCTTACATTGCGTGACAATCACACGGAGATGCTGCAACTGTCAGAGCTGGAATTTTTTCATCGTCATCATCATGATCATGAGTGAAACGCGATGGGTTTTGTCCGTGTGGTTATTGGAAGTGGTGACCGGTTGCACACTTGTCAGGCAGCTGACTTGCTGCGCCACCGTTCCGATCGAGCGCCACTCCCAACACTCCCCGCCGCCCCCCCGCTTCTCAAAAAGCTCCTTCAGTGCCGCTCAACGGCAAAAAAAAAGACTTAAATAAATTAACTTTTTTGTTTGGATTTTCTCTTCTTCTTTTCTTTAAATTTATAACAAGAACCACCGCATCGACTTGAACCGAATTCTTGCGCTACAGTGAAACAAAAGCTTAAATCCCGTTTGTGCGTCTCATTCAGGGGAGTTGGCCTGACAGAAAAGGAACATGCATTTAGTTTTAATTAAAATAACTCTCTGCCAATGCCTGCGCAGCTGCTAGGGTTACCTGCAAACTGCGTTTTGCCCTTGCAGGGCTCCTGCATTGTTCCCCCTTAAGACCAGCAGCCGACCTTTTTTTTGCTCAAGGGTATCTTGCCCCAAAAAACAATGTGCCGCTGGAAAATCCTCACTTAAAGCGTTTTGAATAGTTTTCGCCCTAAAACTAATAACGGTGGTGCTAAGCTGCCCGAGATGGAATTTCATAGGGTAGACACAACACACCTGAAGGCCGATCGTACGGAAAGCTCCACCTGGACATTTGAAACCGGTCGGGTCTCATACCTGCCGGTGACCTTACCACGAGTATGGTAGGCCTCGGGCTTCGGAGGCTCGCATTCCCAGATGTCACTCTGCCATTTAGAAGCCTCCCGCCGGCAACACCATGGCGATTTTGCTCACGACTCGGCAGGCCCAGCGTGGCTTTGCGTCGGCCTTGCCCGCTTTAAGTCACCTCTGTGAGAGGGAGCGAAGGATTGAGATTGAGGTCGACGGCGAGAGAGACGCGCAGCGCCGGCGGGGTGCCTTAGTCTGGGTTTACACCGAGTCCGTGCGCTGCGCTGGCCAACTCGGAATTGGAACCGTCGAGGGATAGAGCCACCTGAAATGTGAGAGTCTCCTTTCTGGGTTTAGGGAGAGAAGGGTTTGCCAAGCCCTTGTAGGCCCGATGGCTGTCTCACGGCATTGCTGGGGCTGCCACCGATCCTGGTTTTAATCAGGATCATCCGCTTCTTGTGCAGGCACCTGCTGTGTTGGGGAAATCCATACATCTTCCCGGGACATTTATTAGTCCTGGAGGTTTTTTTTCTCAGTTGTGTAAGAATAATAATAATAGACTACTCAAGACAATCCATGTACATGTAGTTCCTCCCTCTGCTGTTATTTTGAAATATTCTCCTTCCAATGATTGTACGACAGAGGTTTGCAAGTCCAGGCATCGCAATGGATGCCAAGACCCCTGCTCTTGGCTACTGGAAGCTGCAGATACAAACTTAATTGATGACATAATGGAAGCCCCCAACTCTTGCAAGCCATTTACGCTGTCAGCACCAGGGCTATGTGGACAATATGCTTTTAATCCGTAAGAGTCTTGTTTTTAAATCCTTTATATTAAGTTCACTTGCTTGCTTGCTTGCGCGCTTACGACCGTGCAAATCTTTCGGTCGTTTTTTAACCCACTTCCCGTGATCCAATCGAGCTGACATTTTGCACACAGACTCGTTGTGCGTGACAATTTATTTTCGTGAAAATTTTTTTCCGAAATTTTACACTTTTTAGGAATTTTTTTTAAATATTTAATTACCAATTGCTTAATGGTGGCAGGCAATCATCTGACCCATAGGTGGCAGCCATCTCAAGCCAGAGGACGAGAGGACTCTAGCCGCCACGCATATAAAGGATTTATAGTGAAAAACTTTGTTTTTACGGGTTAATTTTTTTAACCCGTGAGAGTCTCCGGTTTTGGTACGTTGCTGGCGTTTTTCTTTTGCTTGCCAGCAATGCACGATTCTCTCTTGGTTTTTATGAATACATATTTCACCGCTGTGCACAAGTCGTCGGAGATGACCCTACGGACGACGGTGTCCGTGTTGCTGGATGCCGAGCGAGACACGGGCGCGAAGGGGTTGGCCTCCTGGGCACGCTCGTCGTGCCGCAGGCTTTTGTTAAACTCGCCCAGGAAAGTGACCACCGGCTTCTGTGCCACGGGAATTGCTCCAGCTGCCAACGCCTGAACGGCTCCGACGCTGTCGCGCACCGACATATTCCGACACGCGATGCCTCGGCAGCTCCGCCGCGCTGTCTCTAAACACGCTTGGCTCATGCGAAGCAAGATAAAAAAAAACAACAACCCCGAGGGGATAATCCCGGCAGCGTGCGGTGGTAAAGACACTGAGATCACCAATAACTGGCGAGAAAAACCTCAAAATTCCAGCCCCGCGCTCTGCTCTCTAACACAATCCCCACCCGCCCGCGCTCCCCCTCACCCGCCAACCATCCCCCCAACCCCCCCCCGGCTGTCTCGCAGTCTCGTCGGCGCATCCCTCGCCTGGTTCCCCCCCCCCACCTCCACCCAGTCTTCGGCCTCCACATCCACCGTAGACACCGCCGCCTCGCCGTCCCCCCCCCCCCCCCCTAAACGGCCACAGTTAATCCCGTTGTCCATGGGTTCATACGCGGGCTGGAAGATCAAGGTTAGGCGCAGGCTGGATCACGCAGGCTCTCACCTGCCTTCAGGGATCTGATCCCATTGTTTTTGTCGATCACCGTGTTCGGATTAGCCGCGGCCTCCATACCGCCGCGGCTTAGCAGGTGGAGCGGCCGAGCTGCGAGCCGATCGGCCCGGGGGCTTGCGGAGGCGGGACGTTGGGGGGGTGAGGCTTACGCGCCAATCGCGTCTTCAGGCGTGCGTTTCTCCTGGCTCGGGATTTACCGCGACCATTCCTCCGAAATACCGAGCGTGTCCCGCGGGTTCTTGGCTCCGTCGAGCGCCGCCGTCGTCATTGTCCCCGAGTTGTTTTTTTGGCGGCGTTGATTTTTAGCGGCGAGGGCCCGGAAAGTGTGGCTCGTCAAAGCGCCGTAACCTCGGGGACTTGTCGCCGAGGTTACGCCGCAGAAACTCCCTTTGAGCAGCCACTTACATAAACTTCTAATAAAAACATCGCCATTGGCCATGATCAGTCCACCGCTGGGTGAAGGCCTCACCATGCCCACCGCCATCTCTTACGGCCTTGCGATGTAGTGACCCATTCGAGCACCTGCACACTGAGCTGAGTTCTTTGTTCGATTTCTAGTGAACATTTTTGCCGGAATGTTTCCCTCCCTTGGCTGCCACTCTGTGTTGGTCTCAACCTAAACTGAAAAATATATTTTTTATTTTATCAGGTAAGGTCCACTGAGCTACATAGTTCTTTTTCAGAAGCGACTTGCCCACAAATGATAGCGGAACGAAGTGGCTTATCATGGATACATTTATAGCAGCCAAATCATTTAAACGTATGTTTCTAAACGTAGAGGGAAAAACCTGATGACCCGGAGAAAAATCCACGCGACCATGGGGAGAACATACAAACTCCAAATATACAGGCGTCAAGGTCGGGATTGAACCGACGACCTCCTGCATACCAGGCGAGGAAAATAAAATCTCGTAAAGCACGCACCCAACCACCAGCCATCATCCCTTCTGGCCATGATACATTCTGTGCAAGCCCCACTTACTTTATTAACAGCAACTGCATGATGACTCTAACTTGCATAAGTCCTCCAAATTATCTGTTCATTTTTCTGTCCCTCAAGTGTAGCAGTAGCTACTAATCGCAAAGTTACATTTTGAGATGGGGACTTGACGCATATTTGTACTGATTATATTATTGGCGAACATTATAGCTATTGATGAGGCCCAAAAGGTCTAAACCAAATAGAGAGTTTACTTTTTTAAACAATTGCTGCTGGATAAACACTAAGTCTGGCAAGGTCATGTGCTGATGGAGTAAATATTAGTTTTTTTGTACTTGGACGAACACCCATATGCCTATTTATGTATCCTAGTATACAGGCATACATTGCTACAGCATCATTTATCATTATCAGATTAGCATAATATTCGTGATCAAAACAAATAATTTGACATTCTTAGAAATCCAGTATTTCTTTAAACAAATATAGTGTATGATGCATAATTATTTTGGAGTAGATTGTGTGAATATTATTTCAGTTTTTGTATTTAACCATATGCTGGTTGTCCATCCCCAGCACCTCCGGTTAGCACGATTGGCTACGTACGGTGCGAAAGAAGTTCAACGTACATACATACCCGACAGAGCCAATGAAATGAAGTTGTCGCGACATTTTGACAGTGTTGCTTGGGATTTTCAACATTCTGGCAGTTTGCTGAAAAACTAAAACAACAATTGGCACGTTTTCCCACGATGAGACAACTTGATTTGGTTTGGCTCGGTTGGGTGGTGGAGGGTTATAGTTAAAAATAAATTATGTACGAATATATTATATCTTCTTGGTTCTTTCGGTAAAGTCACGTAGAAGGGAAGTAATAAAATAATAAAAATAAAACATAATAAAACAATTCTCACGACGTTTCGGCCACAACGCAAGCAGCCGTCCTCAGGCGAAGAAATAAATCGAAAAAGAATATATTATACCTACACGATCTAACCACCCCCCCCAAAAAAAAAAAAAACATCCTTTTTTCGAATCATAATATTGGTTGAAAAAGTAATTGCAAAATGCAAACCATTAAAACATAACCTGAACGCATGTCCATGAATCCGATTGTCAATTTTCAATATCCAAAGTCAAATCATCGCCCTGTGGCGTTTTGCCATCCTCAAATTTCGATCGCCGTGGGAAAAAAAAAGTCTCCGTTCGCCATGCCACACGCAGACCCCTGTCGTTTGCTCGGGGCAACGTCGGGTGAACATCGCCTTTGTGAATCATCAGCATTGCCACCACGATCCCCGCCACGCACGATACGTTTCTAATGGTGCCCGAGAAATAACCAATATATGGAGGGAGGAGGGGGGGTGTGTGAGATGGCTCGAAATGAGACTCGGGGAAAATTCTATTGACCCACCGAAGCCCGACCCGCAAGTGACCATCACCGGTGCAATTTCGTCGAGTTTCGGACAAATTAGGCAGAGGGGGAAACAAATTGCGGGGAAAATCGCAATTTCAAAATGGTAGCTGGGCCGGGCAGTGGTGGTGGGGGCGGTGGGGGCGGTGGTGGCTTGGCCCGGCGGTCGGTTGCGTGGGGGCGGTGTTGGTGGGGGCTTGGGGGGGGGGGAGCTCGGCAGCTGTAGAAATGTTAGCGATTGGAGGTGGGGAGTGAGGCTGGTCGCAGGGGGCCGCACGGGGCACAATGGCATCAGCGGCCTGTCGAGAGAAAAGGCCCAGTGGATGTTCCGGACCCAAAGCTGGACGGACAAGATAACGGAGGCTATTAGCAGGTTTCGTTGTCCGTGGGAGGCATGGCTGAAGCTGGGGGGATCCTTTTTGTGTGTGTGTGTGTTCTACCCGATCCTTCGATGAACTCTGCCTGAACCCGGCGGGGCGGGGGGGGAGAAGACAAAAAAAACAACAAACAAATCTCGGGGTCGCCTAGAAAAAACATTCCTCCGACAGGCCCTTCTTGACCTCACCGGCGACGCGTTTTTACAGCGGCAGGCGAACGAGGTAAAACACTCGGCAACACTCGGCCGCGTCTGTCTGTCTGTCTGTGCGAGGGACGCTGCAGCAGTGGGGGTAGGGCAACTCGAGCTCGCGAGGAGATTGAGAAGTTGGCAAGGAGGGCACTGGGGGGGCGCAAGCCCTGCCGCCGAAACAAAGAGACGGTAAAGGCTCTGTGTGGAGAGAGGGGAAGGGTTCTTCAAATGGGGGGGGGGGGGGGTGGTTGAGCAAATTTCTCCAGCGAGTTCGTTCGTCCATTAGCGGGTTCCTCCACAACAAAACAGCACGCGTCGGCATTAACAAGCCACCTATAATCACCGCGGTTTTGCGCAGCACGCCGTCGACTGCAGCCGCCACCACCGGCGCGGCAAAGAGCGGCGGGAGCCAGGCTGGCACTTTATCACCTGCCCTCGTTTCCCGCCGAGATAACGGTGGCGAGGAGCCCCACTCGGACTAGCAGATGCCGGCGGCCCCTTCGCCAATCTAGCTAGGGCCCTTTCCCCTGCCCGGCCTGGCTCGGCCCGGTTCGGCCTGCCGTCAAATCGCGCCGCAATCAGCCGTTTTTTTTGGGGGTCTGTGGTGTTTTACGCCGCCGTTTTTATGAGGCTCTCTAGTAAACCTCCTGAAGAATCGATTAATGAAATTGCAGCGGGGCGGTTGGAGAGACAGAGTGGTATAAATCATGGGGGGAAGCAGATGAGCTGCCAGCAATTCAGTACCTCCATTATCTGCCCATTGATTTTGCTGTTTTGGCTGCAAAGTTGGGTTGACCCCGGGCAGGGCACGGGAGCGAGAGAACAAGATATAAGAACGGACTGAATTTTTTCCCATTACATGGTCATGATTTTATAAAAGTAATAACTTTTCCCGACTGACCTGATTGTTGAAACATATTAGCCTTTTACAACTTGTCTTGCCCATCCTGCCAGGATTAATGTATAGTGTGTTACGTCATTTCTGAGTTTGAATGGGGGGCGGAGGTTGGGGAAGGGGGGGGCGCTGGCTTCCGATATAGTTTTCTTTCTCACTTCCCTCCCCCCACCCCACCTCGCCCCCACCCACCCCCCCAAGATTTTATCCCAATCTAGCTATCGGCGCGCGTCCTGAAACGGCGAATCCGTTCGTAACTGACGCAGATCAGTGCCAACCATCGTGTTGGAGAAATGCCCTGCGGAAGTGGATATTGCAGAAGTAATTCTGAGATGGCTTCAAGTGACACCCTGATCCACACGGTCGGGGTAAGCGCTTTCCCAACCCACGTTGCCACGGAGAGTAACGCTCGCCGCTTGATAGTCAAACAGATTATTTTTTATTTCTCTGAGCTGGAATTTAGCCAAATTAAGTGCAAAACCACTTTTTTTTTCTGCAGCCATTGGTGACCGGGCTGACACCATCAACTCGCCGTGCTCGAGAGCCCAATTTAATCGCAGCCCTGTCTGTGCGAGTTCTCGGCTCTCGCGACGTGAACCTGTGGGGCGTCTCCATAATGAGTCATTGCTGGACCGTGCTGAAGCCATCAACTCCGAGAGCCCCAGTTGCAATCACGGCAGCTGAAACCCAGAAACCCAGTTCCACAAACCCAGTTCCGTGATTGTGAATTATCGTGCAGAGCGGCCTCGGCTGCGAATGCGACGCCAGTTACAAAGGTCGGCGTGCGGAGCGTTTCTGGGAATCGAGACCCAGCGCCGCACTGCCGACACCGCAAGCGCCGCCGCCGCCGCTGTGGCGTTTTGCGCCCCAGCGCTTGCCTAATGGTCGTGGCATGGCTGCGAAAGCTGGTGCCGCGTTAATCCGTCTGATCCCACGGTTTGTTTTGGGGTCTCGGGGGGGAAAGATGTGAGAAGCCCGGCTACTTGTCCTGGGGGCCGCGTGCCCTCCCACGCAAGGCTGCTCCCGGCCCGATACAAATAAATATAGCAAGGCCTTTGCCTCCGCATGCCTGGCCTGTCATCACTGTGCAGCTGCAAGTTTTTGTAGATTCGCTGACTCATTTTTTTTTGTGTGTGGCAAGCTGCTTAATAGCCGTGTGTCGGTTCCAATGGCAGAGACTCCCCGGCTTGAGCCAGTGTGCTGTTTTTTGTATCGGAACAAAATTAATTATTTGTGTCGGGACAAAAAAAGTCAGTGATTTTCTGCTCCAACGAGTGGTGAAGTGGTGTATCAATCTCCTCTTTGAACCCCTGACCCAGTGGTGGAAATTCCACATTCCTGTGATGGACAACCACTACAATGGGACAACCACTACAACCATTGTTGGCTTGCCCGCAAAGTGGCATTCATTTTATCGACCACGGAGGGATGATGGGGTTAAATCAACCGCCCAACCAGGGTTTGAACTCTCGACTTTCCGACTGTGAGCCGCCCGCTCTACCGCCAAGCAGTGTTGGCCAGAAATCCTCCTTAAAATATTTCTGATTCGACCGGAACAAAACAACAGATTCCACCCCCCCCCCACGTCGCATAATAAAAAGAAAGAAAATAAATGGAGGCAGCATCAAAGCCGACTGTAATCTGTTCTATGGCCAGCGGTCCTGTGACAACGTTCGGCGTCCTTGCGTGCGTTGCTTGCGTTGCGTGCGTGTGTTGCGTGCGTGCCCTTTAAACGCGGCGCAGATGTAAACCGTTGCCGATCTCGCATCGGTGCTGCTGCTGCTGCTGCTCCTCCTGTGCCGTTCCTAAGCCTGCACGCCCCATTGCTGTGATGGTAGTATTTAAAAACATCGAGGAGTTAATGGGAGATGAATTGGCTTTTTTGGTAGACTCATTAGGAGCGAGCGAGGGGGGGGGGGCCTGCAAGAAGGCACACGCAGCAGCAATCAGTTCAGCTCATTGCTCCGTGCCCGCGGGCTACACTCAGCACTGCGGTTAGGCCCTAATGAGAGACCCGGGCACATTCCCCCGTTCCGGCGCTTGATTTGTTGATCAACAACATTTTCCCGGTGTTTTGATGTGTCTCCACCACCAAGTGTTCCCCGCACTGCGTTAAACTTTAGGCGGTTTATTTAGGGCCCTCGTTATGCATTTATTTCATCGCCGCATCCCGCACCCCTTGACGTTTGTAAACACGTCCCCCCATAAATGTGGCGATTCACGAGTCCCGCGGAGCGATGGCTACGGTCCAGGGCGCTGGAGAAGGAACCGGGGGGGGGGGGCCCGCTGTTTCCGAACGGCGCGTCGGCCGTCGCGTTTTTGGTGAACCGTTTTTAATGGGCGCGGCTTCCGGCCCGCGAAAAAAGGCAAGAAAAGAAAAAAACGGAGAAGAATATTTCGGTGCGTAAACATGTGAAACCAATAAAAAAAAAGTACGTGGATTAAAAGAAGAAGAATCGCAAAAAAAAACAAGGCATGTGTCTAATCCAAATGAAGAGGTGAGTGAAGGAACAGAAAGAGGAACCCGTGGATTAGTGAACATACGAAGGTTAATTATATCATCCTGGCTGCTCACAAAGAAGTAAAAGTGCGGCTTGGATGGCCTACGAGATGGCAATAAGAATCCGCTGTGGCACACAAGGAATGAAATGGATCCTGGGGGGGACGCCTTCTGCGGAGACGCAGCAAACAAAGCGGCTCGCGTGCAGGTGCTGAGATGGTGACAGCTCGGAGAGGTCTTCGTCATCCAGCTGTGGAGTGACCACAGCTGGTGGTGACGATGACAACGGGGGGGGGGGGGGGCCTTTGCGCTCGATTCACACCACCCATGAGTGGAGCGAGGGTAATAGATGTTCACGGTGACGCCAAGGGTGGAATCTGGCGGAGGGGACCATATGGGAAAGCTGTCCTCCCAGCCTGCTCCTCCTGCGGCCGCCACCGCCGCTAAATGTGGGAATCCCAGACAAAGGGGAGACCCCCGCTGCTCCCAACATTTGGGCCCATTGAGCGCCGACTGAATGCGATAAACGCCGTTTTGATCCCGAAGAGCCGGGATGAAACACGGGGAGAAAGTGAGGGTTTAATCCTCGGCAGGAGGAAAAAAAAACCCTTGAAAGGACCCTGCGGTGTTGTGAGGCCGGGGTACGGCCAGGGGGTAAAGAGGGTCACGAACCCCCGAGCGGCCCGCGGCGGGGCAGGCCACGCTCCTAGGCCCTTCTGGCCCGGCACGGGGGAAGTTTGATCCCGGTGCCCTGAGAAAGATTTTTTATTTTACGCGGCTTTGCAGTTGCTGCTGCGCCGGTTGTAAATGCGGTATGCGGGGCTACTGTGACGGGGGTGGGGGTGGGAGGGGGGGATATTTGGGGGTGGGGGTGGCAAACAAAAAAAGTGTAGCTTGTTCAGGTTGTGCGGTACAGCCCGAGCACGCCGCACAACGGTACAACGACCGACAACGCCGTCGTTTTCTCTGTGCCCGCTTGAGTGAATTGAAAACAATTGTCGATGATTTCTTTGAGATTCATGACGCCACGTTTCTTTTTCATCGTTGGTCTATATTAATTACGGCCGTGCTGCGTCCGCACAGTACGCTGCGGCAGAGTGTGATAACCGCGTAAATAATCTGCGTTACGCACGGCGCGCGTAATTGTTTAATAAAATTAAACCGACGATCGCAATGGCAGGGATCTCGTGCAATTACGTGCAAATTAATTAAACGGCGATGATTACCGTCGTCTAGCAGCGGTCGGCTCTTGGCGTATTCCGTGCGTTTTGGCGGCGTTAACAAAACTTCCGCTGAACGCGAGCGTACCTCTTCACTTACTCCGCGCGCGGCGTAACGGGCACGGCGCACAGAATAACTCCGGCTCCGTTTCAGCCACGTTCGATATTGAGTCATTTCCCTTCTAAGGCACGACGAGAACATGAACATCCACAAACTGAGCGACGGAGAGAACCGCGAGAGAGCGGTCGGCTGAGCGAGCGAGCGAGCAAGTGATTGATTGACTGAAGGCAAGGAAGGGCAGTGGAAGTGGGGTTAATCTGCATGGAGGAATATTCAAACGTGGCCTGACGTTTGTGTGTCAAGTGAGCACCGGCTTTTTATAGCGGGGGGGGAGGTGGGCCCGCAGGGGTGAGCGGCCGTCCCTCACCCGCGGTGTCTCTGCTGCGCCGCTGCTGCCCCTAATTGGCACGCGGCCCCCAGGACCCCATGGGCAGAGACTCTGACATTTCCCGTGCCTGTCGCGAGGGAAGCGGTGCGCGGGGGGGTGGTGGGGGGGGAGTTGGAGGAGTGGTGGGGGGGGGGGCTCGGAGGCGGTGGCGCGGGTTACCGCGTCCACGTTTCCAGGCGGCCGTCAGAAGCCATTAGCCGTCGCGTGGACCTGCCCCGCGGCATTTCCTCGCGGTATCTAAGCCCGGCCTGGAAACCTGGGTCCCCGCGCCCGCGCCTCCGTCTCTAATGAGCCTCCACAGTTGTTTATGGAGGACGAGGAGGCGGAGGCGGCGTCGTGAGCCTCTTGAATTTCTTTTTCTTCCTCCACATTTTCGTTTTTTGCCCGCACGTAGCCACGCTAGCTTCAACCGAGGCCTGGACCCCATCCTCCGGGGCTAAGGTTCGTCCGGGGATAGGTGTTGTGCGGTGTGAATTAAAGAATAGTAGAAATGAAAAACCGAACCACCAAGGCATCGCAGGCATGATTTATACACTCATGAGTGTGACCAATAGGCAACATGTTGCTTTGAAATGCGAATGCCAACAAAATAAATCCTTAAGATTTTGCTAAAATACATTTTCACGTTTTTGATGAGGTGGGTTTGAAAAACACGCAAGTTTTTCGTGCGATAATGTGGCGTGACAGATCCGAGCAGCAGAAGTAACAATATTTGGACGAGTTTTATTTTTCTCGCGTGACTTGATGGCTTATCCTTTGGTTATTCAAAGGATTCTGGGCCGTGTGGTTTGTGCTATTCCCCAGGCTACAGGGCGTAAGTATGCAGCAACGCAGTGATTATATGCGTTGGGCTTTTCCGTGGCTTTGCGAGTATTGTCCTAATTAACGCCCTATCTTAAATTACAAAATAAAGTTCCAGACAAAAATGACAGCATCGTCTGCGCGGTCCCAAAGGCAGATCCATTTTAACTTTCATGTCGAAACCATATACTTTCATCATAACAGCCTTTTGTGCCCCCTTCCTCATAAAGTTTCAGCCTGTCACATGGCTAGGGCTGCTTTTATCTTTAAAGCAGGAAAAAAATACCCCGAGCTGTTAAATATTAATTCTGTGATGCTATTTATCCTAAATGGATAGCGGAGCATGCTTGGCGACTGTGGGCTGGGGGGTTAAAGTTATGGGAACGCCAGCCTGGGCCCATTCCCTTCCCTGGAGGGTAGAGTTTGCTCCATAATTTAGAAGGCCCGAAGGCAGTCACTTTCAAGGCTTGGCTTTGCCCCGGGGCTAGGGGAGGCAAGTTGCTGCCGCCGGGGGCAGGCCTTGACGCCCATCTCCTCCGCTAATGCACCTCTCGCTCGGGCGAGGGCACAACGCACGGCGTTCCGTTCGCACGCCGTTCCAGGCGGGGGTGTCCGCTGTAGCCCCCCAACCCCCGTGAGGATCGCGCCAAACGAAAGGAACGAGAGAGATGAGCGGCGGTGGCGGCGGCAAGATGCAAGGCGGCGCTTTGATTGCCCCCCCCCCCGCCCCCCGCTATCTCTCGCCACCAACCGGGCGGCTGTTGCCGGCGTTGAGGAGCCGCCGCCGTGATTGCGGCGCTAGCGGAGGATGTTTAATTGGCAGGTGAAACTTTGTGCGGTGAGGTTTTTTTTTCATAATTGTAAACTTCGGTAGTGTGGTCAGGGTTCGCAGCGCCCCCCCCCCTCCCCACGTGACGTGAAGCCGGGCGAGCCGAGTTTGATTGGCGGCCACGGCTAACATTGGTGGCAAGTGGCGGCCTGAAGTTCTCGCTGGGTTTTGCACGTCCGCCAACCCCAACACTGACCGGGGTGGCGAAGTACGGTCAAATAACCCCTCCCTCCCGCCGGTGAACAACGGCAGCATGAGATGGGCATTCATCGACCGATGAAACGACAAAGGGCTAATTATTACTGAAAATATTTACCATTACTGTTTTGTATGTATCAAAACAAGTAAGATGTATTTATACGGAATATTTGTGAAACACACAACCTTTTTAAAACCGTGTCCCTTTATCAAACGACAGCCTTTATCTTAATCACAAACCCTAACGAATGCAAATGAATGTTGTCGCCGCAACGTTTTTTCCCTTCGCACACTTGAGCCTGCCGCACAGTGGCTCGCCTGGCGACCCGAGTTCCGTTCCCGTCCACGGCCCATGTCAGTGGCCAGTCGCGTATCAACCGGTCCAAGAACTGTAAATAATTCTATAATCATTGTTGCTACTTACCGGTGTCCACCGGGGCTCACCTTGACACCTTTATTTTATCAATTGTTCCCCCCCCACCGGCCCCGTGGCAGGCGACGGCATGGACAACAGCGTGGCGTCGGAAGGGACGGGCGACGACGACGACCTGGACAAGGACAAGAAGAGGCAGAAGAAGCGGGGGATCTTCCCCAAGGTGGCCACCAACATCATGCGGGCCTGGCTCTTCCAGCACCTGACGGTGAGCACCCCGCGTGGCTTTGCGTCGACTCGTAGGTGAAATCGATTTTTGTCGATTTAAAAACGACATATTTTGTTCCTGTTGCGGGGTGGTTGATTACTCGGGCCCCTTTAAAAATGTTTGTTGTCCTTCAACCCCCTACATCTCTGATTAGCACAGCGGTGCCACGGTGGCGAGATGTTAATTAGCTCCCCTGGTATGCAGGAGGCAGTGGGTTCGATCCCGACCCTGGCGCCCTGTATATTTGGAGTTTGCGTGTCTTTCTGGACCGTGGTCATGTGGATCTTTCTCCGGCTCCTACGGTGTTTCCCTCCACATTTAGAATCAACGTGTATTTGGGGTATTTGGATGCTTTACATTCCCACGTGATGATAAGCCACTTCGTTGAGTTACCATTTGTGGCCAGGTCGCTCATGAAAAAGAGCTATAAAGCTCGGTGGGCCTGACCTGGATAAATCAAAAGTTTAGTTTTTATAGTTTGTTGTTTAGCACAATGGCTATGTACCATGTGCGGAAGAAGTTCGACGTACATAAAAATGACGGCCACCTCCGAAGGTGGGAACCCACCCCCCCCAAAGGCACGCCCGGTTATGACGCGCCTGATGATGACGATGACAATGATGACCTCACCGAGCCTGGAGCAACAGGGGGGTCTACAGACTAGTACTTGGAGCTTGCTAACCGGTGCCCCTCTGAGCGGTGGGCCTCGGTGCAGGAATCAGGAGTACAGAACACGGAGATGGTGCTGTTATTGCAGGTTGATGTGATTGAATAATGCCCTTGCTGTGGCAAGAACAACAGACAACAAGAAAATAATACTCACACACACACACGTGTGTGCACGCTCATTTTGTAAATGATAATAATGGCCTTTATTTACGCAGCTCATCGTCATAATAACTACATGGTCAATAGAATGAGCGCTACAGGAATGTGGCATTTCCACCAATGGTTTGGTGCTGCCATCATCAGAACAATAATCATGTGAGCGCCTTTGAAGACTGATATGATACACGAAGGGAGTGGCGTGGATAGTACCGCTCGACCATCTTTGTCTCTCCAGTGGCGCAGCTCCGAAGCTGCGTCACTGCCCCGAGTGACAACAGAGGGCCCACGGTAGCTGGGCTCTCCAAAAAAATTGGCAACATTTCTGCAGCATCAAAATAATTCTGGAATGTATGCCGTGTCATTCGAGATATATATATCCACGTGTCTACCTATTTTAATGCATTTGTGAGTGTAAAGTTGTTATTTAAACAAAAAACATTGCCAATGTGTAGATTAACATTTGACGGTGAAAACGCACGTACACCCACAGGCACGCTTGTGCACATTTAGACGCCAGCGTGCATGCTAAGTGATTTCCACTTACATAATAAACACAGGATGAAGAGAAGAATTGGACCTATTATCCCTAAACGAATGCCTCGCTCTCCAATTGAGTTTGGAAGTCTTGAGATGGAGAGCTCGGCTGAGATGGCTGGAGACACTCAATCCTGTATCAATCGGGGAAAAGAGCTTCGGTGTAATCAAGTGCTGTTGTGTCTGTGGAATGGGTAGAGGGTTTGAGAGGGAGGGCAGGAGGTGTGGGGGGCAGTGGGGTGCAGTGTGGGGAGGGAAGGGCTCCGTGATTTACGGGGGTGATAAAAGAGGCACTTCAGGGCTCGCGCCGTGTGATATTAGATCACTCCGCGTGCTCGAAGATGATACGTGCGGCCTCCGTGTGGTGGCCACAATTTCACGGGAAAGGAGGGACGCTCTGCTTGTTCTCTGCTGCCGTTGCTAATAATTGTCAATATTATTTTTCCAATATCTTGAATTATCCAGGGTTGTTTGTTGAATGTAGCAACTTTCGTTTTGTTAGCCTACCCCTTCATCCAGCAGTGGATTGATCATGGCTTGATGATGATGAGTTCATTGCAGCGACAAATTGTTTGGTAAATCGTGCGGAGAATGTGAAAATAATCGTTTGAAAAATGTGATTGGATATTGTTTTGATGTCGTACACTGGCAGTAGACATGTGCACGCACCGGGGTGTTTTTCCAATTTGTGTAGGATTAAAAAAAATGTTGGATATTTATCTCTCTGACATGTTTACAAACACGTTTACAACTGTGTGTACAAAGTCCAAATTAGGAAGCAGTTGTGCACAAGCAACACAAAAATCCCGTGTTTTCTGACTGCGTACGCGCTATGATCTTAAGCTTATCTTACGATGCCTTGAAGAAATTCGTACGTGAGAAAAAAAATCCTGCTAGAAATCCAGAAACCAATTCACCACGTGCAGTGAAATAAGAAATATAAGGTTCGACATTTGTGATAAAAAAATGCAAGATAGCATATATATATATAATCATTGCAAAACATATTTAATTAAGAGCAATTTAATAGCTTTTATGCCACCCGTTTTGGCATGCCTCTACATTTAATCCCACCAAGAAGTGTATAGCTTGGCAAGACGGAGAGAAAATAATGAGTTCTGAACAAATACTTGACTAATTTAAAGGGCTGTAAATCCATTACAAGCTAATTGGGCAGTCGCCTGCGCTAAATCACTTTATCTATATTGAGGGGCAGTCAAGCCTTCAGAGCTGAGTCAGACTGTGAAATGTGCTGATTATTCTCTTCATTAGCAAAATTGCTCTGCGAGTGGCGCTCCCCACGTCAGCTCAGCTGGGAATCCGAAAGGGGCTTGCCAAGTCATTAAACTCGGGATTGTGTGCCACGTCCAGACGCTCTTTAAAAAAATAATAAACCACCCCCGCCCCCACGTCCTCTTCACTCCGCGTTACGTCACCCAAAGCACCAAATATCCCAACGGCAACGGAGAAACCGCTGTCTTTTCCGACCACTCCACACGAGCAGCATCGTCGTCATCGTCAATCGGCTGGGGCCTCCCTGAATCCGCCGCCACCTTTAGTGACCCGGCGATGTTGAGGGTCTGGCGCGACGATTCGAGCGTTTATGCTCACCGCCGATGCCAGGTGGTGACAGAAACTTGCGCGGAGACATTTTAATTGGATGCGTCACTTGCCAGATTGTGTCCCAGTAGTTAAACACGCTCAATTGCTGTTTTTTTTCCTCCCCGTTTCACGAGCTTGGCACGGCCGGGCACCGTTACGAGCCTGCCGTTGCATTTATCGCCGTTTAAAGATGCCCTGGTTTCACGACCGCCGGCTCTCCTGCCCCACAATTGCACCTGCGAGTGCCGGACGCGCCCGGCTCTCGAATTCCGTTCGTTTGCCCGCGCGTCGCGATGGGACGTGGGAGGATGGCATTTGTAGGCTGATCTGTTCCCAGGGTGGGAGGAGGAAGGGACAGGGGGAGGGGGGGGGAGACACAACAGCAAGTCTCCATATTTGGAGCTTGTTGTAATCCTCCTCCCACCCTGTTCTTTTCCGACTGCATCAGAGCCCTTGAGTGGGCCCTAAAGTGTCCACGCGAAACAACACATTTCCCCCTTGGTTTCCGACTCGCTTTTCCATTCTTGCATCTTTCTTGCCGATCAAAGCCGCCAAGATGACGGTGGGGGGGGTGTGCGGGAAGCAGCAGCGATGGGAGACCCCACGCGAGTTCACGTCGTTGCGAGTTCATCGAACGAGCCGACCACATGCTTCATTTGACCTGGCACATCCCGGGCAGAGGCTCACGGAGTCAAAACAAAATAGTTGACGAGGGGTGAAGCTGTCAGTGTGCAGATAGGAGCGATGCCAATGGCACAGATATACAAGGCACAGATTAGGTCCGTGAGCCCGCTCATCCTGGAATAGAACGCACGGCAGTCATAATATACTTATATCAATGCGTAGCAACAAACAACATTGTGTGTGCGCGTGCGTGTGATTAATGCGCTGGCCTCTGGTATTCAAATGGGCACCAACTGGGAGCATAGACTAGCGCTTGTGAGAGGAGATGACCTCACTAACACAATTAAAAGCGAGGGATTGATTTCTTTCTCAGATATTTGTCGAGGTCACTGGTTCGCTTTGGAGTAGGTGGTGCGTGACTAGCGGTCACAGCGATCGCGAGAGGTATGCTGGATGCGGTGTGCCGGGTGCGGATATATTTTTCGAGTCGCTGATCCGAACGGACCAGACTGAAGTTACTCCCTCGTGACGGCAGCAGTTAGATTGTTTTTTTTTGTTTATTAGTTTCCATGCTCTCCCCGTGGGCGCGTGCATTTTTCTCCGGGTTCTCCAGTTTTTCTCTCGCCGTTTATAAACGTGCGTTTGGAGTATTTGGCTGCTATACATTTCCACGTGATAAGCCACTTCGTTAAGATGTCATTTGTGGCCAGGTCGCTTTTGAAAAAGAGCTACGTAGCTCAGTGGGCCTTACCTGGTAAAATAGAAATATTTGTTTCTCGTTTAGTGTATCGTTTAAAGTCAGGCTTAGAAATGTGTGCGCACTTTTGTCACGAGTTTTTGCTCTTGCTTTGCCAACAAGGGTGAGAATTGACGAAAAAAAATCACACGTTGCCTTTTTTCTCTCTCTCTGCTGCACAAAAAGTGGTGTGTTCCAGAGCTAATGACAACTGTGTGTGCATGCGCGCGTCCTCGTAGTGACTTTGCAGGTGTAAGCAGCAATCGTGGGGCTGTTTCAATTTTCCACGGGGGGATTTTTTTTTCTCCCAATGCCCCAGGGATGTTGGCAGCGTAACGCATCGGTTAATCACTTCAATCGCAAATGAGAACCGAATGCCGCCGGAAGATAATTTGAACCAAGCAAGATAGCCTATTAATGAAAGCACACATTTATTCCTTTGCGCATTCAAGCAACCTTTTTATTAATGTGTTTTTTTACCCATTTGAATATCAGCTGCCCTGGTGTAATGGTTAGCAGCACTGGACTTCTGGACAATCCGTAGGTCACCGGTTCGATCTCTCGGCGCTCGGCGGATTAAAACGACAGAGCGAGTTTCTTTAAAATCTCCCTGCACCCTCTCCCTGTTCTTCACCCAGCAGGTTAATCAGGTACGCCCCGACTGGACGGTCGGCAGGTTGCGCGCTCGGCGGGGTAAAGTGTGGGTACTCGCCAAGACGTTTGGCCGGCATGGAAGAGGATCATAAAACAAATCCTTCTGCAGAGGGGGGGCGGGGGGGCTCTTCTGAGGTCGGTGGGGAGGAGAAAGGGGGTGGGGGGGCCTTCCGTGAGTAGTGGCTTGACCCAGGAGTTTGAAGGTGCTTGCTCCTTGACCCTTCTTTCTTTTTAGCTTTAAGAATATCGGCCGATTTCAAAACCCGGAGCCGAATGGCTTGCGCGTGGAAGCGCTTTACCTTCAGTTGCGGCGAGGGATTCCGGCCTGCGCGAGCGATTCCCCTCCTTCCTGCGGCGACTCCGCCACGCGTGGTTGTTTTTGTCAAACTGTGCAAGACTTCACAGGTCACTGGCGGCGGTGTAACCAGGCCCTCGTCTGTTTGCCTTTTTTACGCGCGCACACACGCGTGTGAGCGCGCACACACATACGTACGCGCGCATATTTAATTATTATTAACTCAACTCCAGAGCGACTACGGAGAGGCAATGCACTCAATCATCGCGGTCTTCCGCGGGCTTGGAGAGACTGGCCTACCCTGGGAGTAAAAGGCTCCGTGCACTTCTTCGCACGTCCGCTTGTGAAAGCGCAGTCGCTGATGTGTGTGTTAGAAGAATGGAATGGGGTGCTGAGAGACAGGGATTCTCGTTACAGTGACTGAAGGAAATATTAACGATGATCATAAATTACAGCCCTTTTGTCAATCTACTGCTGGGTAAAGGCTTCCCCTCTGCACTGTTATTGGTGATGGGGGTGACTTGACCAGACTTCGTCACGCTCGTCAGCCCCGGTTGGTGAAGTGACGGATTCCAGGGAATGCTTTGGATATCACTGCCCACTGATGTCAGCCGTGGCTGGAAGTCAAGCTCGGGACGCTGGATTCATCGCGCGTCGCGTGAGCGACTGCGCCCATGAGAGTAAAATAATAATAATTATGAAGACAATTTGGATTATTCTAGAAAGCCATACCGAGTCTCCTGCACCGTGCTGTTTGGCCAATTTATTTTAAGGTGTATTTTGGTGATTTTTTTTTAACACGCATATGCATACTAATAAAAAAAAACACCAAACATTAAAAAAAGTGTCAAGAACATCGGGACTACATGAAATCCGAGTGCAAAATGCAAACTAGGCAGACACGGGCAATATTTCAGGTGGAGACAACCTCTGGCAGGGCCCCGCCACCGCTACCGGCGGGGGCCTTTGCGAGTTTCCACGTTGCGGGTGTCCACGTTGTGGGTGTCCACTTTGTGAGTGTCCACGTTGTGGGTGTCCACTTTGTGAGTGTCCACTTTGTGGGTGTCCACTTTGTGAGTGTCCACTTTGTGAGTGTCCACGTTGTGGGTGTCCACTTTGTGAGTGTCCACTTTGTGGGTGTCCACTTTGTGAGTGTCCACTTTGTGGGTGTCCACTTTGTGAGTGTCCACGTTGTGGGTGTCCACTTTGTGAGTGTCCACTTTGTGAGTGTCCACTTTGTGGGTGTCCACTTTGTGAGTGTCCACGTTGTGAGTGTCCACTTTGTGAGTGTCCACTTTGTGAGTGTCCACGTTGTGGGTGTCCACTTTGTGGGTGTCCACTTTGTGAGTGTCCACGTTGCGGGTGTCCACGTTGTGGGTGTCCACTTTGTGAGTGTCCACGTTGTGGGTGTCCACTTTGTGGGTGTCCACTTTGTGAGTGTCCACGTTGTGGGTGTCCACTTTGTGAGTGTCCACTTTGTGGGTGTCCACGTTGTGAGTGTCCACGTTGTGGGTGTCCACTTTGTGAGTGTCCACTTTGTGGGTGTGCACGTTGTGGGTGTCCACTTTGTGGGTGTCCACGTTGTGGGTGTCCACTTTGTGGGTGTCCACGTTGTGGGTGTCCACTTTGTGAGTGTCCACTTTGTGGGTGTCCACGTTGTGGGTGTCCACTTTGTGAGTGTCCACTTTGTGGGTGTCCACGTTGTGGGTGTCCACTTTGTGGGTGTCCACGTTGTGGGTGTCCACTTTGTGAGTGTCCACTTTGTGAGTGTCCACTTTGTGAGTGTCCACTTTGTGGGTGTCCACTTTGTGAGTGTCCACTTTGTGGGTGTCCACGTTGTGAGTGTCCACTTTGTGGGTGTCCACTTTGTGGGTGTCCACTTTGTGGGTGTCCACTTTGCGAGTGTCCACGTTGTGAGTTTCCACTTTGTGAGTGTCCACTTTGTGAGTGTCCACTTTGTGAGTGTCCACTTTGTGAGTGTCCACTTTGCGAGTGTCCACGTTGTGAGTTTCCACTTTGTGAGTGTCCACTTTGTGGGTGTCCACTTTGTGGGTGTCCACATTTTGGGTGTCCACGTTGTGGGTGTCCACTTTGTGAGTGTCCACTTTGTGGGTGTCCACTTTGTGAGTGTCCACTTTGTGAGTGTCCACGTTGTGAGTTTCCACTTTGTGAGTGTCCACTTTGTGAGTGTCCACTTTGTGAGTGTCCACTTTGTGAGTGTCCACTTTGCGAGTGTCCACTTTGTGGGTGTCCACTTTGTGAGTGTCCACTTTGTGAGTGTCCACTTTGTGGGTGTCCACTTTGCGAGTGTCCACTTTGTGGGTGTCCACTTTGTGGGTGTCCACTTTGCGAGTGTCTACTTTGTGGGTGTCCACTTTGTGGGTGTCCACTTTGCGAGTGTCCACGTTGTGAGTTTCCACTTTGTGAGTGTCCACTTTGTGAGTGTCCACTTTGTGAGTGTCCACTTTGTGGGTGTCCGCTTTGTGAGTGTCCACTTTGTGAGTGTCCACTTTGTGAGTGTCCACTTTGTGAGTTTCCACTTTGTGAGTGTCCACTTTGTGGGTGTCCACTTTGTGGGTGTCCACTTTGTGAGTGTCCACTTTGTGGGTGTCCACTTTGTGAGTGTCCACTTTGTGAGTGTCCACGTTGTGAGTGTCCACTTTTTGGGTGTCTCTTTTGCGAGGATTGTCCGCTTTGCGAGTGTCCGCAAATATCCGCTTTGCGAGGAGTGTCCGCGACGCAAGTGTCCGTTTTCGCAGGCGGCAGCGGAGCCGGCGGCGCGCCTCCCCGCTTCGTCCATTTAAGAAGCTGCATTATTTAGAAAGCAGATTTTTGTTTAAGTGTGGCAGGTCAGTGCCCAGCATCATTAATTACATGGCTTTGACAGGCCCATGGGAGATGAATAGGGGGGCTGGCTTGTGAGGGGGTTGGGGCGGTGGGAGAGGGTGCAAGCGAGACCGTGGGGTGTGTGGGGGAGTTGGGGGTTGGGGTCGGCAGGGGAGTGGAGGGGGAGAATGGCTGGGAGGCTTGGTGAAGACGGAAGTACAGCAAATTTCTCCGTCTTGCCGACGGGGTCAGGGGATGGCCATTGGCGTTGCTCTCGAAAGTGCAGGCAATGAGATCCTAAGTCGTGAAAGCACGTTAACCAAATAAGTTTAATCCACTCTGTAGTTATTAAGTGCTTAAGCAAATCAAACGCTGTCAATTGGCCCCAAGTCTCAGAAGGCATGTTCGCAGGCGGGGGAGAGGGGCTGAATACAGAGCAGCAGAATAACGGAGCGCGGAGCTCTGGCCGGTACAAAGGAGTTAATTTGACTTGTATAGCCGGGGCCAGGACAATCCAAATGAAGGGCAGCCTCCCCGGTGAATTGCTCTCTGTGTCAGCCGTGAACCAGTGGAGTCCATCTGTGTGATCGTAGATAATGGACAAGAAACAGTCGTGTGGGCTCTCTCTGGGCCATGCCTTCCCAAGCGTGTGACAGAGAAGTTTTCATTGCGCTGTTTTTTTGCTCTCGCTATTTTTGCTATATTTGCTAATGCACCGTCCGAGACGTTCCCGAATCATTAGAATGTTTATCAAGACTGGAGGAAGCCGGTGAGCTATGAAGCACTTTTTCCCGTGTTTGGTCAGTGTGGAAGAGTAGACCAAATACACTCTAAAGGAGTCCTTCTCCTGGCGCTGGCTAGAGCAAGTCATTGCGAGGCTCCACCATAATTGTTTTTATTGTTGGCTAGGCAGAGATTTCCCAATTATAAAATGTGACCACCTCCACAATGGAAGATTGTACGTATTTCTCTTTGGAGTCCATTCTCAATAGCAGATTAGTGACTCGTTAAACAGTGGAGGTTTTGAGGACACCCACCCCTACCTCCAAACGTGTAGAACAAATGGCTTATATAATTTTACACGGATCATATATTTGTATGTATTTCAGCTGGGTAGCCTGCAACCACAAGGCTGTGAGATCAAATCCTGCTTTGGGGGGATTGAACTCAGCCCTATCATCCTTCTGGGTTATAACATGAATACCACTGTGGGGAAATCAACTTTGGTTGTCCTATGCATAGACTTCCCCCCCCCCCCGGGGCAATGGGAAATGTGGAATTTCCGCCACTGCCACCGCAGAGGCTTATGAACAGGGGATGAGTACCAACGCCTCGATGTACCAACGCCTCGATGTACCAACGCCTCGATGTACCAACGCCTCGATGTACCAACGCCTCGATGTACCAACGCCTCGATGTACCAACGCCTCGATGCTTATTTGAGCGTTGAATCAAGCCTTGACTCCGCGCCCCCCTCTCTCCACTTTTTTTTATAAGTCATAGCAATCCACCCCAGTGGAGAATGAGCCAACGAGAGTGTTCGTCGATGGGCATCTCTATCTGGTGGATAATTTTTTTTAGCCCTTATTCCTTTCAATGTAGAAACATTTTGTGTACCAGGACAAAGGGAAAATCCACAAGGCTGCTTGCGACCCACCGCCTGCTGTTTGCATAGCCATTAAGAAAAAAACAAGGAGCCCCCTCCCTCCCCCCCCAGTTTGTGGTCAGCCAATCGCTTAATGAAGCCGTCCATCAACATTTCCCCGTTTGAACAAATAAGCGCTTTGTATCGGGAGGCATCTGTTTATTTTACGTCTCGGCCCATTTATAAAACTGTTGATGTTGCGTTCGCATCTGCTTACGGGGCGGTGAGAAAAATGAGCTCGCTCTGTTTTTGGGCCACGGTCCTGTACTGATTGACTGGCACGAGTTAAAGGGATAAAAACATCTATATTTTAACGTTTTTTTGTTATTCTTCTTCCTGTTCCGTTGTGGAGTTAGAAAAAAAATATTTTCACGCTAACAGATTTGTAGAAGTGATTGATTCATAAAACACCCAGTGTCAATGTTTTCGTAGCAAGCCCTGGCAGGGACACATTGTTGCATAGCATCAGTGAATGAATGGTTCATGACACCATGAACCAAACGCATTGTATTAGTCGTATCGAGTAACCTCTCTTTGACAATGATGCGTGTTTAGAATATGCTTTTTTAAAATTACTAAGATGTGACCGGGTAGCTGACAGGTCAAGGCAGTGAGCCGGCTCCTCTGAGCATCCTGGGATTGAATCGGGGTTTCAGCCACCCATGACTGAATGGAGTTCTCAAGCTTAGCGTGTTGGTGGTGATCTCTGCCCGTTCACCAATGACTGCACAAACACACACACAAACAAAAAACCCCAATCGTATCCCCCCCCCAATTTAATTTGGCTACGTTTTCAACACTGCGATGAAATTTCATAGTAGAGTGTGCAGGGAAGTGTGCCCCCTACTGTGTAAAGGATAAATATACTCTGCTTTAAGGATTTCCTCCGAAGGTATCCAGTGCAAACCTCTTCTGTATTCGCTCCTTGGCAGCCGGGGTGCACTGCTCCGAGATTTCTGAATGGATCCTTTGTTTTTGTGACATGATGCCAGTAAGCCAGTGCTCGTACTCTTGAGAGACAAGGCGGATTTTTTTTCTCTCTCCGAAAATCTCGTTAAACAAAAAACAAATAAAACAAAACATGATATTCCATTTTGAGAACCACTCCTCAACCACTGTGTCACATTTATAGAAGTGACTAGTGCTCAATTTCAGCTGGAATAGTCCAGAATGCTGTTTTGGGAATTATTTTGGCATGCCACATCCATCTTACCGTAATGTTATAACCCCGTTCATAGGTTTTTATCGCAATATTAGGCTGCAATGACAGGAATGTTAGGTTACAATAATATTAGATTATACCAGGTGGGCAGAACTTGTAATCTAGTGGGAGTGCCTTACACTATTAATTCCCTACTCAAAGCCATAGCCTAGCAGTATTCTGTCAAGTATTGAGTGGGAAATGTATCACTGGAAGTGGCGTTAATGTCCATGGACACACGCTAGTTATTTATAAGAATATTTTTATTTTGGGTTACATCTCGTAAATATATTTGTGCCTTTAACCCGCCACCATCCGACACAGCCAATGGTCTTCGCACCTGATTTACTCACAGTGACGACGTAATCTTTAATCTATTGAAGACCGAAACAGGAACACCTATTCACAATTCTGGCAAGTCGCCTGATGAAGCTGGTTGTTTGAATCGCCCTTGAAACGTCCTACTAAAATTGTAAATGTTGCGGGGTTTACTCTCCAACACACCGGTGTGCTGACGTAGTAACGAATTGCTGTGTGTTTTTATACGTGACCAAGCCTTACTGGCTGTGTCGGGTGGTGGCGGGTTTAACGACACACAGAGGGCACCACTAACCGGCTGCTAGAACCGGCCGCTGGAATCGTGCAAACCCAGCACCAGGAAGGAGCTCTGCTTGCCCGCGTGTGCCGATGGGGCCACCGGGAAAGCGTCTCCTGGCCTCTCCTGGGCCTGGCCACGGAATGTCCTGGAGAGGAATTATCTAAAACATTCGCTCTGAAACGGCAGTGTGGGAGTGCAACGGGGCCTGCTTTGCACCGTGGCCCCTGAACACAGAGCGCAGTGATGTGCGCGCTATCGCGGCCGATAAGGCGCCGGACACAAAATACATCATCGCCCCCTTGCAATGTTGCAGCTGCGTGTGTGTGTGTGGGGGAGTGGGGTTTCGCATGAGCGTGGAAAGCAGATATAAGTTGTTGCTGTCACAAATTGCTGTGGTTTAAATCAAATCACAGGAAAAGCGCTTTTTTTTTGTTACTCCAAATGCATGCACGAATGATTGTTATGTATGCGCTAATGCTGATAATAAACCACATGGTTGCAAAGAAGAGAAATGCACTTCAAGACCGGGCCATTACTGGACGCCTTTCATTGCGAGTGAATTTGCGCCAAAATCTTGACGTGTAGTGAGCACCCCCCCCCTCCCTTGCCATTTGTGCAGCTATTACGCATGGGCCTTCATCCAGCAGTGGATTGACCATGATTCATGATGATGGGGGGGGGGGAATACTTTAACATGTAAATCCAAGTGTTCGTATTGTGATGGTGGAATTCTGCCATTTTTGAGCCCTTTAGCCCAGCCCCCTGGAGCGGGGGGGTCCTTTTGACATTTGAGGATTCAAAGTTCATCTTTGCTAAGCAAGGTTGAGAACTCAAGAGAGCAGGGATGAGTCTCACTCGCAAGGGCGACCGCCTGTGGGGGCATCGGCGTGCGCCAGTAGGAGGCAATGATTGCTATGTGGGTGACTCCAGGCTGCGGCGTAGTGATATCGAAGTGAGTTTGCAGGCGACTTGCCACTGCAACCGGGACTCACAGGCCCACGGGGGGGGCAGGTATCAGGCTACAAAGAGGCATGAGGCCTCACATGGCAACACAGGGCATATGCCAACCACTCTTTATACGTCACTGACCCCTGCGCTTCGGACGACGCGTCAGTCTTCTTTGGAAAATCTAGCGGAAGAACAGGAGAGCGTTGGGAAGAACTCGCTGCTCCCGCGGTTCCCTCGCCGGGCGACGATTGAGCTCGCGTTTCGACGATTCGCCACTTCGCGACGCGGTGAAGGTGCCGAAAACTCGGCCACGCCCCCCTCCCCATGTCGGCGACGCCAGGAGGGGCCGCGAGGATCGACGCTGCGGACCCACTTGAGCTCGTCAGCCCGGCGGCGACCATCGGCGGTCGTTGACGTATTGGCGAAATTCGGCCCCTTGACCGCATGGAGGAAACATCGTCCCCCCCCACCTCCCCCGTTTAATTAATCGCCATTAGCAGGAGTAGCCCCTTGGCAGCAGCCGTGTGGCAGTGGCGGTGCGTTTGGCCCGTTATTTATTTATTTGCTATAAACATGCCAATGTGCAACTTTTAACACGTTAACAACTGTGGTTCAGATTGCTTTGTAAGCTAGTGTTTTGTCAATAGATGCACTTTTCTTGTTTCGCTCTGGCAACAGCGCACACACTTGTGCACACACACACACCTCACACATTTTTGCTGAATAGCAATGACCAACCGAAACAACAATCTACACGCGTGTGTTGCAGTAAAATGTCTGTTGCATGCGTGCGTTTATGTGAATGTTTAGCGTGTGTGTGCACGTGAGTTGTATGTACCTGTGTGTTCATGTGAGTGTAACGTACATGTGCATCTAAGTAGTAGTGTAGTGGTTAGTGCACTGCCCTCGATCGCGAGGGACCCGAGTTCGATTACCGCTCACGGCCAACATCAGTGACAAATATCTGAACGGGTCCTGGGCCTCCCCTAAGTCGACTCAGCCTAAAATGAATACCTGGTGCGGTGTGTAAATATCTCCACTAGGGAGACGAAGGCGGCCGAGCGTGGTGCTGGTCACCCATCCCCTCTTGTGCCGTAACGGCGTTCGTAGGTAGTTCGCTTAACAGCACTTGCCCAAACAGACTGTTCAGTTTATAACGGGGATCTTTGTCTTTGCTTTTTTGGGTCCGTCTATGCACGTATACGTGCGTTCAGGACTCTTGGAGGCCCACATGTCTCGCACTCCATGAGGGCACTTTGAATGATAAATGGGGAATTTCTACAGAGCCTTTTCCCTCCCTAAAAAAAAATATTAGAAGCTGGAACAGAGTTCCTGGCTGTGAATTAGCTCTGCCCAATAACTCAGCTTGATTTGTTAGACCTGAAAATCTGCCCAACGTTTGCCCAGAGATGGGGTGGTGGAGGCCACTGGGCTTTAAATGCAGGATAGTTTTTTTTATTGGCAAGAATTAAATAAATAATCGCATCGCATTTTGGGAGCAATAACCCAAAAATACTTTTTCTTGTTTTTATTTTTCACGTTTTTGTTAGACTTATGAATGTTTTGCTTGATGTGGGTCCAACTCAATGCTGCGTTCCCTTTGGCTGTAAAATATGAGTTGGTTAATGAATTGCTTTAATTTCCGTAAGGTGGTTTTTGAAGCCAATCGGAGACCTGAATAAGTTGATTAATTTTATTTGTGTGCTTTCACTTCCAATGCTATGATGCTTAAGTCGTTTCCTGTTGCATTAGAGCGCACGGGTATAATGCTACTTTTTAACACTCTGGCTCTGCCGGGTGGTGGGCAGTTATACTCAAAAATAGGAACATTGTAGCTACATTATCGAAGCCAAACAGAAACTAATTTTGATTCACGAGTCCATTGATATTTCTATTTTGTAATAATCACACCTTGACTTGATTGTCTAAATTGCACTTATTAATTTCCTCGAGACTTTTAAAATATTAATTTGTACTCCGGTATTAAATACATTCCTCTGCCTTTTTTAATCTTGATTTTATTCATGAAAAGTTATAGCATTACCGTTTTTGTAGGTAACAAATATATTATTCAGCATCTTAGGATAATTTGTAAAAGGTTCAGCTGGATTTTAATTATAACATCATCATCCATAATGGTCAATCCACTGCTAGTTTGCGGTCCCCCAAAGCCACCCCGCAATGTCCAACAATGCAATGATCCATGCAGAACCCAAATATAAGCTGATTTAATTGCTCCGTCTCCATGGGTAATGTCCCCACGTGAGAGTTCCCTAATTTGCCCGCCATTCCATCGTTATTCTCGACTGCCGGGCCATCGTCTCCCTCTAATGCGCTCTGCCCAAGCCCCCCACTTCGTCATATGGGAGGTAAAGAAAAAAACCCAGAGGAAATCCACGCAGAGCAGGGGGAGAACATACAAACTCCACACAGAATGCCTCCCGAGTCTTGATATCAAACCCAGGTCCTTCTTGCAGTGAGGCACACGTGTTACGATTACGCTACCACCCGGCGACCCCCAACTTATTTCACCCCTCCACGAGTAAAAACTTCTTTCACAAGCAATGCAGCGGAATTATTCATTTGTAAACCGTTATCTATCTGAGGATCGTGCCACCCGGCGCGTCAAACGCCACCGGTCGGGGCAGTGGCCCGTTGCCACCGCGGTGCTGGTAAACACGGCCCCCGGCTCTGATGATGACGTGGCACCGCGCAACCGTGGCGCTCGGCCACGCTCGGCCCGCTGGCGCGAAGCCACGCGGCCGCTCGCCGATGGAAGGTCGCGATCGCCCGTGTGGGATTATTATTATCACTCTGCGTGTGCGAGCACACGGCTCGTAACGCGAGGACCAGAGTCCCTGAATGGCAGTCAGTGATAATATTCCTGCTAAGTATTTTATTTTTATATTCATTTCATCTTCGTCGTGGCACTGCAGTGGCGAGATGTTAACTACCTCGCCTGGTATGAAGGAGGTTGTGGGTTCTATCCCGACCCTGGGGATGCCTGTATATTTAGATTTTGCATGTTCTCCCCGTGGTCGTGTGGATTATTCTCCCGTTTTCCCCTCCATATTTAGAATCAACATGCGTTTCGAGTATTTGACTGTTATACATTTCCACATGATAAGCCACTTCGTTAAGCTATCATTTGTGGACATCGTTTAAAAAGAGCTACATAGCTCAGTGGGCCTTGCCTGGTAAAATAAAAAAAATATTTTGTAATTGTCCGAATTATCGTTATTATTGGGATGCTGCCACTGCAGAGTAACGGTGAGCACGCTGGGAGCGCTATTCAGAGGTCTGCCAGTTCGGTTGGATCTCCCAGCTCAGCCGAGTTTCTTAAATCCACCAGCCCCACGTCTCTGTCCACGCAGCGCTATCAATGTGGGCACCATAGTCCGTCGAGGTCGCATGCGGTGGGGTAAAGTGCAGGTACTCCCCCCTCTTCTGGAGGGGGGGGGGGTAGGGGTATCTGCCCAGTGTGGAAGAGTAGGCCAAATTTCGCTTGAAAGGAATTCTCCAGATCTCCCTCTCGTGGAGTCTCTACCGCCAGCAGTGGGCGTGAGCAAGACATTACAGGGCTGCACATTTACCATGTTACATATTATTACTATTACTTATCATTACGAACGGTTCCTTCTTGCTCGAGAAGAAAATTTCCGCTTGCGTAGGACATTGCGGAATATCTGTTGTGAGAGCATAATCACAAAGGCAGCTGCCCTTGTGCAAATACAGCGGCGGGCGGGCGGGCGCGTGCGGTGCGCATCGTGGTCGCGTGTCGCGTCGCTGAATTGGAGGGTGCCTCTGGTGCAGCCTCGGGGTGCCGGTTCCCGCGTCGACTCGATTAACTTTGCTCCGAATCGTCCACCCCACCACCCCATCCCCACCCCACACACAAAAACTTTTGAAACCCGGCGACCCTTCCCGAAGTGAAAGAAGACACACGCCGAACAAGCGCCTTTGGTTTAATAATAAAAAATAATTAAAGTGCATTTTGCCTAAATATATCTTTGTGTGTCGTGGGCACAAAAAAAAAAGTTTAATTTTTTTTCAAATTGTCTTTAATTGCGAGCGAAAAGACACCGGAGGATGCTTACCTAAGTCCCCAGGTTTTCATTAGCAAAAATAATAGCAACGGAATGGCCATTCTTCCAGCCAAAGGCACTCTGGCTTTTTTTTCGCAATTAACGCACAAAATGGTCCTCTGGAGTATTTCTGAAAATTCCAGCCCCGGCAACCGGCCTGATTTATTCATACTCTCCGCCTGTACTCATTTACAGCCTTTCCCATCATCAATCACTGACCCGCTAATTAAAGAGAAGAGTCTGCTTTGGCTAAAGATGTTATATATATGCGCTTTAGACATGCGTCTGTGCGTGCGTGCGAGCGTGTGTGCTCTATTTCATGACCAAGTACAGATCATTAAAATTATTTTAATGGTGTAGTAATCCTAAAGATATTTGACCGTTACTAAACCTGTTATATACGTGTAATTATATTACCGTAATAATTAATTGTAATTTATGCAATTAAAACCACACTAAAATACTACTTACAATGTGTGCTGTGTGCGTATTACCTTGCGATTACGACGTCATTCAGTAACATGGGCGCGTGTGGCATGGCCTTCATCCAGCAGTGGATTGACCACGGCTGACAACGGCAAATCCGTTGGGGAGAGCGAGCGGCTCGCAATCAGAAGGTTGCGGAGTTCAAATCCTGGATCAGAGTTGACTCGGCCCATCATATCTCCCTCGGAGGGGTGTGGGGGTTGGTCAAAATAGGTACCATTTTGTGTGGAAGTTAACAGTAATCATAATTATGCAATAAATAGGAACGTTGAATTTCCGCCGCTGGCTCAGGGACGTAGAGAGAAGGTGCCTCAATGCTCGTTTGAGCAGAGACTCACTGTGACGATGATGACGCTGATGGTGATGACGATGATGATAACAACGATGATGACGATGACCATGATGGTGATGATGATGATGACGACGATGATGGTGATGACGACGATGATGGTGATGATGATGACGACGATGATGGTGATGATAATGACGACGATGATGGTGATGCTGATGACGATGGTGATGATGGTGGTGGTCCTAAGGCTGGTGTTTGATGTCGTTTCCGCAGCACCCGTACCCTTCGGAGGAGCAGAAGAAGCAACTGGCGCAGGACACGGGGCTCACCATCCTGCAAGTCAACAACTGGTGAGTAGCGATTACACACTCAACTTTATTTCGCTGTGCTGTATTTATATTACTGCCACGGGGAGAAAAAAACATTATTAGATGTATTACCACTTTATATTACTGTATTATCCAGATTATGACGCGTTTTCCCCCCTCTATATTGTAAAAGTAAAATGTGGGGGTACGTCTGAGAATCCGTCAGGTGTGTGTGTGTGTCATAATTTTGATTCCGGTGCGCCTTCAATAACCGACCGAACTCAGCTCCCAATCATAACCTCGCGTATTGTTCAGTCCATAGGCCTGTACTGGTCTTCACGATTTGTTTGAACCAGATGCCGCTTGTTAGCGTAATTCTGCAAAGACCAAGGGATACTTTATATTCACGCGAGGGTGCAGATTGGACGGCGATTTATTTAATCAACGGTGTAAACATATTGATACATCACTCCCGACTGGCAGCGCACGTGCGAGCGCGCGTGCGCTCGGAGGAGGAGAATGAGAATGTCCCCGTCTCTTTGGAACAGATTAAGCGCAACAAAAGCCGCACATTTGTATTCAGCTTCTTCTTTATAATTCAAATTTTGACCCAAATCACTAAAGCCCCCTTTTTTTTTTGCAATTATCTCACAGGGTTAATAGCACCGACTCCTCGTATTGAGGTGGAAGGTTTTTGGAAAGATTAAACGGGTTTTTTTTTTCCACCACTAAAATGTAATTACAGCAATCTGCGATAATTCCATCCAAGGCTTCGCCTCCCAGAAATGACACGGTGGCCCTTTCATTTACAGTTAACCCCCGCCGTATTTATCTGAGATGTTTCATTTACAGAGCCCTTTATCTGCGGGCCGCAGATAGACAAACATTCCTGAGCCGCACAACTTTATCAGCCTTCTGGCCCCATCCACAGCCTGGGGTCAATTGATTTCTCTTCTGCTCTCATTCATTTTTTATCCCGTTTTATTTGCTGTATCACAGCGTGAGGAGACGCATCTGGAGAATTATGGAGTTTTTCAGCCTTATCTGGCACCGACCCAGACACCGGTTACAAGGCCAGAACCCGAATAATTGCCCCAAAAGAAGCCCGCCGCCCCCTTATCTCGCCGGTTCACCCGGGTTACGCGGCTCGGAGCGGTTTTATTAGCACACGCCAGAGAGAGCTGTGCATGAGATGTTAACAAATCTCGGGTAACATTACCACCTGTTGAAAGGTAACGCCCGTAGGTTACCGCGTGGTTTCCGTGTGTGTCAGAAGTCGGATGCGAGGGCATGTCAAACCCCAAACGCTAAACAGGGTGTAGACAGAGATGGCCGTCGTGCAATAGTCACTCTGAGGCAAAGTAGCCAGCGAGAGTTCAACAATCATACTGGGTCCCTTAGAAACGGATTGTCCAATGTTAAATGAGTATAATTGGAAGGCAGTTTGAGTTAGGTAGAACTATAATCGCACACTTAAAATAAAAATAAAAACGTTGCAGTCCTGGACCATCAACCAATGGATAAAGGTCTCCCCACTCCACCCCATTCATGAGGTTTTATTTACCATACTTCACCACAAGGTCAGTGCAGGCTGATGAAGTGGGGTGGGGGGAGGTAAGACCGGTTCAGATATCGCTGGCCGCCACCGATGCGCACTCACTCCCAGTAATATGCCGATTGTATCGTGCGAGTTTCACCGCTCGTAACCTCCACGTGTCCGCTATTGGCGTCGTCGGCGATTTCTCGTCGCGTCCGGATTTGAGAAGTCAGTCCTGGGTGCTCGCCAGTGTCTCAGCTGCGGTCGTTTTCGATCGCCGTCGAAGATCACTCGGAGCGTTTCGGTTTGAAACGAAACGAAGAGAACGAAACGCGATCCGTGGGCAGTTCATGAACGTGTCGCCAACGAATTCGCCCGCGCACTGATTGAAATAGTCAAGCGTGCAGCTAAGTTGAAACAGAATGAGAATATTTATTTACACTGGAGGAATCCGATCAGCCGTGAGGCTCTTTTTCACAGATGTCCAGTCGGGGCAGGTCTGAACGTTACAACAACAAACAATACAAAAACACGACAGGAGGGCAAAGTATAGGAAAGGTCAACAAATCACTTAAAAATATATACAAATAAAACGAATTTTTTTTTAATATACAGTATTACCAAGTAAGGCCCACTGAGCTATTAGCATCCCTTTCAGAAGCAACCTGGCCACAAATGACAGCTCAAGGAAGTGGCTTATCACCCGTAAAAACACTTATCGCAGCCAAATAACCAAAATAAAACAGACGTTGGCACCTTCCACGGATGCTCGCACCGCGCCGTGAAAACGAACACAGCATCCAAGTCGCCGAGAACAGTCGGGCTGAAAGAAACAACAATCGGGTGGGCGCGGTTCAGCCTCCGGTTGAGCGGCCGAACGATTCCATCTAATTGTGGCCGACCCAGAGGCACGCGATGAGTGACCCCCCCCACCCCCCACGAGTGTCAGAAACGCTTCTCCTTGTGAACGGCAGGCGGGTGGCGATGGCGTGGCCTTCTGGAAAGGGTCTCTCGAACAGCTTCATTTTTTTCATTATCTCCCCTTCTCATCAGCCGGGGGTGGGTTTTTTTGTTGGCGTTTTGTTTACCGGCCTCTCAAAGTGACGAGGCAGCGGCAGGGGCTGCTCCGGTTCACACCGAGGTTGAGCGGTGGTAGGGGGGGGGGGAACCGGGTGTGGGGCCCCGAAATGAGATGCAGGTTGGTCCCACGGGGGGTCACGACAGGCTGGCGGGGTGGGGGCAGGAGTGGCATCGCGGTGACCAAGACAAACACTCATTAGACAGCTGCCACTCTCCATCCTCGCAATCGATTCCTCGCGCTCGGCCGATCTTATTTTGTTTTATTGCGGGCCGACTTATTGCACTTTGGGATGAAATTAGGTCCTGACCATTAAAGGACAACCCCCCCCCCCCTGCATTCTATCGGCACAAAATTTGCTCATTTAAAAAAAACAAGCGGCTTCTAATGGCGTCGTCGTCGTGTTTGTAGTTTTGTTAGCCGAGACCCGCGCGCGATCGCATGAAGCTCAGGGCTTCGCGCGCACACACACAAAGACAAAAGACAAAGATCCCCCGTATAGCCTTTGACAGACCGTTGGGGCGAGTGCTGTCAGCGAGCGCCTACGAATGCCGGAAACGATACACGAGGTTGGTGGGTGGCCGGCACCACGCCCGACCGCCTTTGTCTCCCCAGTAGCGATGCTTACATGAGGCTGAGTCGACCACACGCACGCACGCGCACGCTGCCGGCATTACGGTAACGGCCGTTTGTCACGAAGAAGATAAACTCTCTGGACGGATGGCGGCGTGACCGACGTTCGGACAAGAGCGCCGCAAATAGCGGTGGGCTTCCTGAGCAAAACTATTCACTTCCGAGTGCCTTTGTCGAGCGCACGAACGGGGGGGGGGGGGCAGCCAGCCAGGTCTAATCGCCTCGTGACAGGTGCTCAAAAAGACTCCGCCGCTTCAGAGAAGTGACGACACGTGCTGTGTTATTGTTATGTTATCGTGCTCCCGCTTTGTGTCGCGATTGGAGCAAAATAAAGGGACCGCGTAAAGCAAACAGCAGAAAAAATGAACCTCTTCAACGGGGGGGCGAAGGGGTGAGCCGAACCGTCGCACGTGCGCGTGTGTGTGTCGGTGTCCGTGTGTGTGTCGGTGTGCGTGTGTGTGTCGGTGTCCGTGTGTGTGTCGGTGTCCGTGTGTGTGTCGGTGTGCGTGTGTGTGTCGGTGTCCGTGTGTGTGTCGGTGTGCGTGTGTGTGTCGGTGTGCGTGTGTGTGTGTCGGTGTGCGTGTGTGTGTCGGTGTGCGTGTGTGTGTCGGTGTCCGTGTGTGTGTCGGTGTGCGTGTGTGTGTCGGTGTGCGTGTGTGTGTGTCGGTGTGCGTGTGTGCGTACGTACGCATGTGTGTGTGTCGGCGTGTGTGCGTACGTACGCATGTGTGTGTGTCGGCGTGTGTGCGTACGTACGCATGTGTGTGTGTCGGCGTGTGTGCGTACGTACGCATGTGTGTGTGTCGGCGTGTGTGCGTACGTACGCATGTGTGTGTGTCGGCGTGTGTGCGTACGTACGCATGTGTGTGTGTCGGCGTGTGTGCGTACGTACGCATGTGTGTGTGTCGGCGTGTGTGCGTACGTGCGCGTGTGTGTGTGTCGGTGTGCGTGTGTGTGTCGGTGTGCGTGTGTGTGTCGGTGTGCGTGTGTGTGTGTCGGCGTGTGTGCGTACGTGCGCGTGTGTGTGTGTTTGTCTCGAGCGAGCGGGTGTGGGAGGGGGGTTTGCAGGGCAGAGCAAACACTCGAGGTGACCGGGCGTCTCGGCTCTAAAGCGGCTTAAAAGATCAAACCTGAGGAAGTTTACCACTTGAAGTGTTTACAAACCATCGGACAATACCAAAAGGGGAGGGGGAGGAGGGGGGGTATTAGCTCATTACTCCACAGTAATGGAGACGGAGATGTACTCAGCGGCTCAGGGCCTCGCTCTCCTCTTGACCCCAACGGGGGGAGTCGGAGGAGGGGGTCGGACGTCGCCGTTTGTCGCCGTGAGATCGGGAGGAAAACAAGTCGCCGAGGCACATCGACATCGTCAGCTGAAATGAATCGCGGGAGGGCCCCCGTGTTTATTTTGACGCGTCGCCATCGCGACCGCACGCGCCGGTGTTGACGAGCAAATTGGCGTCGATTGCCACGAATGAGCCAAACCAAAACACCGCGGAGCTTGAGTCAATGGCTTCTGCCTCGTGACATCTGGCAATGTAAGAGTGTCGCTCCAGCAGACCCGACTGCGCTGATGGCACCCGCAAGGGTTGAAGCCCGGGTCCAGAAGTTTGCCGCCCTTCAACAAGCGCTGCCACGAGATGGTCGTCTGGAACATCCATCGGCGAACGGGACGGAGAGACCATTTGTGATGGGTGGACTTTTTAGGTCCGTTTGTTTCTGTGCTGCACACGTTGCTCCACAGCAGCCCATGATGGGCTTTAACTAACTACCTAATGCGCGAACGCATATATTGATCACAGAGCGTATGGCGAGCGAAGAGACATCGCACTGATCGATTTATCTGGGGCAGAACACCTCAACTCGATGGAAACGACGGCCGGGTTGTTGGGGACTATGATGATGGTGGGGGGGGCACGAATGACGGAATGCACCCCAGGGGCTACGTCCACCGCGGAGATGGAGCAAACAAGATCAGCTCGCGTGCAGGTGCGAGGTGTTATTGTTGCCTCCGCGCGACAGTGATGGATGGCGACGGCTTGGGGGATTCCTTCGTCCAGCAGCGGATAGATCGCGGCCGATGAAGATAAATGATGACGACGACGATGATGAAGATTTAAATCGAGGAGCTATCTAACGACGTTTTAACGAGGCCAACAATCGCCGCCGCACTTCGGCCTTTAGAACAGGGAGTGTTTTTCTACCCTGGCGTTTTTGTGCTGAGCTTTGACTCCGATCCATGCCCCCCCCCCATCCCACCACCCTCTCAAACGTCCCTGCAAGCTCACTCGGCCGTGAGTCACTTTAATCAGTTCCACCGCATCGGTCCCACGCGGCAATTTTCTGCTTGTTTTTACTTCCCTGCGTGGCAGCCCGATCGCCTCTTTCCCACCTCCCCTGGGGTTCCCACACTCCCCGATTCCCAACATTTCACTCCTGAAATGTGCCGCGAGACGTCCCCAGGGCGAGGTGAGGAGGAAAAGGGGCATCGTCGCAACGGTCCGGGCACCGCTGTGGCGAGATGCTGACTGCCTCGCCTGGTATGCAGGAGGTCGTGGGTTCAATCCCGACCCTGACGCCTGCTGTATATTTGGAGTGTGCGTGTCCCTGTCCCCATGGTCGTGTGGATTTTTCTCTGGGTCCTCCGGTTTTTCCCTCCACATTTAGAAACGTGCGTTTAGAGTATTTGGCTGCTCCCATACATTTCGCATGACAAGCCACTTCGTTAAGTTTTAATTTGTGGCCAGGTCGCTTCTGACAAAGAGCTGTATAGCTCAGTGGGCCTTACCTGGTAAATAAAACATAGTTTAGTTTAGTTTGGCAGCGCCCTCCTTGTCTCCCCGTGCCGGATTTTGCAGACAAATATTAGCCCTTTATAACAGTTATCAGAATCATCAGGATATTTATTTATACCGGAGGAATCCGATGGGCGATGAAGCTCTTTTTCACAGATGTCCAGTATCCAATGGACGGACACAGGGAGAGAGACAGAGAGGAGAGCGAGAGAGAGGGGTAATGCATTGCCCAGGAATGAAACAGATTATTCTGGCTCAGCTCTTTCCCCTTTAAAAAAATAAAGAAATTTAAGTGGAAAAACAGATGCGTTATTCGAATGTATGGTAGTTATTTCAGGTTATAGACATGCCTTGGACAAATGAGTAATTCTCTAAACGAAACAGAAACTGGGAAATGCCCCATGAAATGTCATGATTTTGAGTGCCCCCCCCCACCGCCTCCAAAGACCGCATTAGTCCCCTCCACGTGTTACCCAGATTTTTCTTCGTTTTGCAAAAAAAAAATTATTCCCAACTCTCACCTAAAAAAAAATGAAAAAAATAATAGAAATGCGAAACAATTTTTAAAACGTTTTTTTTTAAACATATATATAAGAGCGGCGTATCGCGACAACGCTCTGTCGTGTTTTTTTTTTACATACGGGGTCATATGTCCCGCAAAAGCTCATCACCATCATCATCACTACCATACTTCCCTCGTTTTTTACGGCCAGAATGAGCTCTTGTGCAACTCTGTACGGTGGAGATGACTCGTCGCGTTGGCGTTGCCGATCACACGCACGCACGCACTCCGTGCCACTTCCCATCATGTGTAGGTACGGCAGGTATCTGTAAACGCAATAATATCGCGTAGCTTTGAGATATTAAATAAGTAGTTCGCGGTTACTACGCACAGGCACGTGGACTCCCCCCCCCTAAATAAAAAAACCACCAAAACCTCCAAGCCACCGGCAACAAACAGCACCAATAAGTTGCACGTGCAGTGCAAGAGTGCGTTTTTTTATTTTGCGTGGGCGACGTGAGCGGCGTGCTCGGGTGATTAAACCTTGGCGGTGGTCGCATGGAGGAACCCCAAACGCCGGGGGGGGGGGGGTTCCTCCCTCTTCTGACCACCCTTCTGGCCTCTCCACAATCATTTGCCTCAAGCCTCCCACGCCGAACAGGGGGGTGCCAAGGGGACGTCAGGGGGACGTCGTAGCTTCCACGGCCAGCTCTGTCCGTGGGCCGCAGCAGAAGTCGGTGCCACGAGGGGTTTGGGAAATGGTGATTGGGACCAGTTTCTGTAATTTGGCGAGTACAGGCGGCACTGTGTGACTTTTTTGAGGAAGGTTATTACGTAATTCACTTCTACTGGCGGTTTAAAGATGTTGGTACGACTCAGCTGGTAGCAGCCAGTCAAACGATTGAGCTGGATCCATGGACTAGCTCCATTGGTGGTACAAAGTCCATATGGTGTGGAGGCTCTAAACAGGAACATGAATATTTTTGAGATGGTGGAGGTGGCGAGGGTGGGGGAGGGGATTACAATTAATAAAATCCGAGTGAGATGGCAGAAGAGATTTAGGAAAGAGATAGCCCAAGTTCTGAGATAAGAGAAATGTGGACCACAAAAGCGGAGTTGGGTGGGCGTAGTGAGTTGGGCGTAAGAGGAAAACAAAGGAGATGAGAGAAGATACATTCGGACAAGATAGAGAGTGACATTAGATAGACTGGCTTGTTATGTCAATTAGCTAATTATGTGTATTTATTTAGCCGGAGTGCCAATTCCTGCTGATATCCATTTGACCCCCAGTGTTTTATTCCTGAATCCGGTTGCCCTTGAGCAACTTGGGTCTCCTGAGCCTTTTGCTCGGTGCGCTTTGTGCCTCAGTTCCTTAGTGTCGTCCGCCAGAGCCATCGTGCCGTATGCCAACGGGAGGCTCGACAGGACGCACGCACGCACACAGCACACGTACGCGTGCGCACACAGCACGCACACACAGCATGCGCAAACAGCACGCACATAAAGACAAAAAAATATCCTGTAACAGACTGTTGGGGCAAGTGCTGTTACCGAACACCTATGAAGGCTAGAACGGCACACGAGGGGGTGTCTGGCAAGCACCACGCCCGGTCGCCTTTGTCTCTCCAGTGGCGATGTTTACTACACACCGCACCAGGTACTCATTTGAGGCTGAGTCGACCTAGGGGAGGCCCAGGACCGGTTCAGATAATCGTCACTGATTTTGGCCGTGAGCGGGAATCAACCTCGGGTCCACCGGCTTCGTAGCGCGGCGCGCTAACCGCTACACTACCGCACACACTCGTGGATTGTCGTGCGTGCGGCATCTTTTGCATTTCCCATGGTGCCGTTTGGAACTCCCCCCCCTCCCCACCCAATGTAACCCCGCTTGGCAAGGAAGCGCGTGGGACAGAGACGGTGGGGGGAGGTGGGGGAGAGAAAACACTCGGGGGGGGGCGGCCTGGGAAAGATTTCTAGATATTTTTTTCCCAATTTAGTTTTCGCCGCCGTCGTCGTCGTTCAGATGATGGTGTAAAAAAAACAAGGGGGGGGGGGGTAAAGAATGATTTAAAATAAATGTAAGTACTGTTGCGCATTTTTCGTTTCAAGCATGTGCAAAAGTGGGGGGGGGGGGGTGGTGGGGGGGGGGGTAGGCTGCGGGAGCTGGGAGCACACGTGGGAGCCTTAAGAAAATAATAATTTTGGGAACTATAGCGATTTTCCATATTTTCTGTACAACAATGAAGAAGGTAGCATACGTTTGTTAGGCTGGCAAAGCAACCCCCCCCCCCCCAGAATGAACGGAGGACCAACCAATGCGACGCTTTCGCCAGTGTTGGGTTTCGCTTACATCTGCTGGCATTTACTCTGAGGTTTCTGATTCTTGCCGAGGGGCCAGCCTGCTTCGATTGTCACCTTATTGAAAGCCAAAGGTGTGGCAACGGAAATAAGGTGGTTTCATTTTCTTTCCCCACCCACACCCCCCCCCCCCCCCAATTCTTGTTTGTCTTGAGAAGAGCAATCAACCGAATGGGGGACCATGGGCGACTGACATCGCCCCTTCAGGAATGCAGCGGTCGGAGCATTTGCGGAGGAAGGTTGTTTTTCAGCGTCATTACCGTGCGCTCGCCTCCTTTATGTCAGCCCCTTAAAGACGGCTGGAGAGACACGAGAGAGAGAGAGAATATATATCGAGTGAGAGAGCGAGTGAGCGAGCGAGGCCGAGAGAGAGAGAGAGAAGGATAGGAATGATCCTATTACTGCCAGATCGGCAAATGGTTGTGGCTGTTTTCTCCTGGAAACATCCCTAGGGGGGAGGGTTGGTGGCAGCGAGTGGCGTAGCCGCACTTTTGTGTCTGGCCTGCAATTTCGGTCACCAGTCGCGACAGCGTGCACGTCTTGCCCCCCTGTCTGGCAATGTGCGTACGTTTGTTGAACTTTGTTCGCGCCGTACGTAGGCCACCCGCGCTAATCGGAGGTGCGGGGGGAAGGACAACGAAATACGCACAAAGCGTAGTTCTAAAGAAATGAGTTTACAAGCTGCACACTGCGGTGCACACACGCCGTGTGACAGATACAGCTTCCTCCCTGCGGTTGTTCGCTCACGCCACTGCTAAAATAAGGGCCTCTACGAGAGGAAGCTCCAGCGAGCCTCTCTAGAAGGTGCCTTGGCCTACTCTTCCAGAAGGGCTTTTGCTAGAGGAAGCTATTGAGAGCCCCCTCTAGACGATATCTTGGCGACACTTTACACCAGCCCCACAAGATCCGCCGCTCCAGTTAACCATCGGTGTTCCCGTTTATGCTGCTGGGAGAAACACGGGCAACGGGATTCAAGAATCCTGCCCCACGGTTTTCCGCTGCCCTGCAAAGGAAATCGAATCGGCGTCCTCGGGATCGCGAGTCCCGCTCGCGAACCGTTACGCCGCAGCGGCCGCAGCGGCCTCCGTAATGAATAGTGGGCTGTAAGTAAAGTAAAATTGAAACGCGCCAGCCATGTGGATAGAGCCGACGTTCGACGTGACGCACGTGACTGGGCGCAGCTTGCGACCGTGGGATAATCGCGTCGGACGGCGCTCGAATTAGCGCCGCGGTTCGCGCGCCCGTGCTCAAACCGCGGTACGTCTCCCATCCAACGTCAGCTCCGTGTCTGCCGAAGCCTCGATTTTTATTTTTCGCTGTTCCAAACAGCTGCCGAGCAAGCCCGAAGGAACATGTCAAATTAGTTTTGACACATTATATTAGAATAAGCAAATCTGAAAACTTTCCAGCGAATGCTGGCAAAAAGTATAAAAATTAATTGCGCAAGTTTGTCCATGTTTATTTTCTGCGCAACCCAGATTTGGGTTCGGTACCCCCACTTTACCCTGCTGCAAGCAAATTTTGTCAATCGGCTCCGCTGCGGTGTAGCAATTTTTTGAAAGCTGGGTCAATAGTGGCAAAGAATGAATAAAGGACCGTTGGCCCAAGAATTTGGCTGGCGGTGGAAATGACCGTGATGAATAGAGACGCTGCATGGCGGTATTTTCTGCTGGAATGGGGGAGAGCGGCTGGGGTGGGGAATGAGCTCAGAGCGCTACGCAGGAGCAAGGCCTCTGTAGGATTTGTGAGAAAGGAAACAAGTTGGTTTGGCGTAAGGAAACAGGAAAGCAATTGGGGAGTTTTCTCGAATGCAGTCGATGTAACGGGGACCTTTCCGCCGGTTTGAGAAACCTAGCAGAAGTGTGGATCGTGAGAAGAGGCTGGGTGGCTCAAAGGTCCAAGCACCTGGTTTCGGAGCCGAGTAGCCGGTTAATTTGATGGTCTCAGCCCATCCACCTATGACCGTTAAATAAATCAATAAAATTTGGTTCTGCATTGAATTTTGCTAAATTCCAGCTGTGTCATAGGATAAATATTACTTCCCTACACAAGGGCAGGCGGACAAATACTGTCCCCAAGTTTGTGGACCAGAGGTTACTTGAAAAGATCTCAGAATTAGTTCCGTCTTATCCACTTCTGCGGGCTATTCTCTAATGTGGAGGGTTCCACCACGCGCTGAGATATTCGAATGGATCCTTCGACCCATGACGGGATACAATTGCGGAAAAATACGAGCTGAATTTTTAGTTTTTTGCGTGTTTAGGCAGTCCAGGAGGATTTATTGTGATTCATTATTCCACTTGTTTACTCGGGAAAGCCGTCACCGAGTTTAAACACTCAATTTCAGGAGGGTCCTGCCAAGTTTTTTCTGCGGTAGATGGACGGCCGATGTCCCCTACGCTGTAATCCCAACCGAGATATACGCAAGTCATATTCCAGCATTGGGATGTTTGACCGATACCAAGTTACTGAATGTGTCAAATAGAGCGCACGGCTGGGAGTTTTGGCGCGCTGAATCACTGGCCCGAAACGGGAGACCGTTGAGTTCTGCGGTCGCCGCGTTACGCTCGCTATTCGAGAGCGCACCTCTCGCTTCTCTCGTTTCCCATCGACGGGCTGACGAACCGACGGACACCCCCCTTCCTCCGCCCGTCATCATTCCCGTATCGCCCGTCCGTCGCACGCACGCACGCACGCGCCATCCGCGCCTTCAAAGACGAGCGCAGTCTCCTGCCAAATCGCCCGAGAAATAAAACCGTGTCTGCCTAATGCGCGACGTCCCCGGTACCCTTGGGCCTGCGCGCGTCTCCTGACACGGCTTGAAACCGAGCCAGCGGTGGCGCGCGGGGCAGCAACCTCGTTGCAGAATCCATAAGCGCGCGCTCGCCCGGAGAGAGAGAGAGAATATGTATTTTTTTCTTCAACGAAATCCGTGGGCCCCCGTCACAGGAAGCCGGGCGCTGACCGCAGAACATTTATGGCCGTTATGGTTTAAATTATTTTTCTTTGTCATTCGTATATTTCCTTTGTGTGCAGCTCGGCTGCAATCGGAAGGTAGCGAGTTCACGTTCTGTGGAGGGGTGGTTCAATGGGGCCCCGTCAACCCTCTGGGGTAGATAAAATTGGTACCACTTTGTGAGGAAAGTCAATGGTGGTGGTCCTATGGAGAGACTCGCTCCTGCCATAGGAATGAGGAATTTCCACATCTCACTTAGGACTGCAATCGAGAGATGAGCACCGTCTCGATGACTTTACTTTGTGTTCGAAAAACACAAAGAAGGAAACTTAGATTTTACCTATCTTTTTTTAAATGCTCAGGATCATGGGAAGTTTGTACATGTAGGCAACCCATAACTTTGTATCGAGCGCTGACACACTCGGCTGATCTCTAGACGCCGGTGACGGTCCCAGAATACATAAGTGAAAAAGTTGGTTTGTTAAGTCACTGAAAAAAAGATATATTTTATTTGTCAGCGTCTGGGCCTTCTTCCATATTAATCGTTCCCAGCGGCGTTTATTTAAGGAAGACAACTTCGCTCTGGTTTTGACCCAGACTGAGATTCATCAGCAAGGCACGCGGCATCTTTAAACTGATGCCGCTTCGGTCCCCCCCCATGATTCCATGGGCCGCAAAGAGCAGCTGCGTGCAATCATCGCAGGGCCCGAAAATTTTTAGTCGCGGCAATTTTAGTTTTGTTTATAAAATGCGCGCAGCTCTGGCAAATTATTGTAACAATAAAAATAAATAAGTGGGTAAGGCGGGGGGTGGAGTGGGGGGTGTAAGTGGCGACAGCACGATGCCGGCGTGTGGGAGTGTGGACCTGGAGGACGGACGGCATTCCGAGCCGTATTTACCACCATCCGCAGAGACTCGCGCTGGAATGCGCGCACTCCCTGGGTCACCAGCAGCCGCAGAAACACACGCGGGAAAAAAAAGGAAAGAGGAAACTAGATTCCAGAGCCAAAGTTAGTCCATTAAATTATGTGTTTTGTGTATAAACAACTGTACCGCCGAGCGTGCAGTCGACCCGCATCCTCACCGCTCGCTCCCGGATAGTTGGCGGTTTAGGTCGCTGCGTCTCTGCGTAGGTTTAGCCGATCGGTTTGCGATGCGTTCAAAAGAAAAGCGACTCTCGATGGGTTCAACATCGTCGTCGTTATCGTCATTATCAGCCATGGTCAATCGCCAAGCCACCATACCACAGAACATCATCCTCACGGGGCACGGATGACGGAAGATGGTTATCGTGCCGGAGCGCCAGCTGGCGCTTTAGACTTGTCAAACGACGGCAACAGCAGCAGCAGCACCGGCACGCGCTGGTTATTCCTCACGTTCACGAGTCATCATCGTCAGCCGTGAACAATCCACTGCTGGATGAAGCCCTCCCTCCCTCTTTACCACCGAGCCACCGCCATGACTCACGGCTCTGCCCTGTAAGAATGCACCGAGCACCTGGCCTGGCTGGATCAAGGGCGTCGGTTCACCGATGGCGTATGCGGCGTCTTGAAAAACTTGCGCCGCTTGCGGTGAATGTTTATCGGTCGATCTCATTGCCTTTGTTCTCCTGTATTCGTTTAACTCTGGCCTGGTATAATAGGCTGGTTTATATCTTGACCTCAAGGGCCCATCAATGCCGGTTTGATTCACACACGCAAGTCATAAAAGTCCGATTCATCTCTCCGTATTCGGGGACAGCTGCGATGAGACGGGGCTCGGTCGGTCGGTCCTTTTGTGGACAAGCAACGGCGCTAATTGAAAGCAACGTCGAGTACTGCCCGTGCATAAACATTTATGTTTAGGAATACCGTGCAACACTCTTGATGAATGTCAGTGATAGGGTTTCAGGCCACCGTCGTATTACTTTAAAATGTACAAAAAAATAGAATTTGTCTCGATTGTTGCAATTCAGGGTTTGCTATTTTTATTCAAGAAAATCAAATCTATTTGTTGGCTGGTTATTCATCCTCCTCTGCTGCCCATTGTAGTCTGGAACTCTCTTCCCACAGTCATCCGTGCTGTTGGCTCCCTGCCCCTGTTCAAGTCCAGACTCAAGACCTTCCATTTTTTTAATCCTCTGCCCATGATTGACTGCCAAACAAAACAATTGTTCACACTGTCTCTGTGAAGCTTCTTGTGGTGCAGTGGCATGTAGACGCAATGCAATTCCCTCACACGCTGTTGCATCGTAAAATGTATTATAGTACGTTGAACTTCTTTCGCTGGCCTTTTAGTTGCTGGTGGTGTCATGTGATGCGATTTGATTTGCCACATATGCAAATCAAATCGCATCGATTCCTACACCCGCCATTTGACGCGTGCGTTACGAGCCGACACATTCAACAAAACCTGACACTGCTGACGATGCCCAGAAGGTTGAAACCTTGTCCACGCAAGGGCTGCTGGTTACCATGAGCCTGGAAGGCTTTATCGGCTGACAGAAGAAATTATATTTTGAAGCTGCTGCCACAAACAGAAGTCTCTCCATTTTAGCTTGAACAATGTTCCACTTTGCGATCAGTCAAAGTTATCTAGTAATATTTTTTTACAAAAGTTATAATTTCAACTTACATTTGTGGAATTTTTGTTTCCCCCCCCCCCCCCGCTGTGTTGTGATGTTGGCTGTGGGGGCCTCTGGGACCTTGTGTGAGTTCATTTTCCCAAGGCCCAAGACATGGGCTCCGCCTTGTCACTGCTGCCGGGCGCAGAGCACCCGAAGGAGAAACATGTTCAGGCTTCTGACCTGTCATAATTTGTAGTCGGCTCAGCATGTGGGGGGCGGGGGGGGGGGTGATGGGGAGAGGGGTGGGTAGTGGGGACCGGAGCCCAGCGCCCAGGGTAAGTGTGTGTGGAGCGAGCGGTGGCATAATGGTAAGCACATTGTACTTTAAGAACCTGTTCACTTAAGTTAGATTCCCAGCCACGGCTAGCATGGGTGAACTCCGCATTCAATTGGTACCCTGTGTGGTGCTTAATCATCAGCGCTGGGGAGACAAAGGTGGCCTGGCATGGTCCCAGCCACACCACCCCCGTTATAGGGATGCGGTTCTGGCCTTCATAGTTGGTCGCGAAAAGCCCTTGCCCCAACAACCTATATGACTATAAGGGGGATCTTTGTCTTTATGTGGGTGGGTACGAGGTGGTGGAGATGATAAGGAGGTGGTGAGTTTGTAAGGGGGGGGTGGGGGGGGATCGGAGTGAGGGTGTGCTTGGGTGAGGATGAGGGGGCAGGCACACGTGTGGTGGAGTAGTGTGGTGGTGGAGTGGTGGAGTGGTGTTGTGGTGGAGTAGTGGGGTGGAGTGGTGCGGTGGTGGAGTAGTGGGGTGGTGGTGGTGTAGTAGAATGTTGATGCGGTGGGTTGTTGTGGTTGTGGGGTGGTAGAGCAGAGGGCCAGTGGTGTGTTGGTGCGATGGGGCTGTGGGGTGTTGTGGTGGAGTGGTGAGGGCGGTGGGGCGGACCGAACGGAATGTCTCTGCGTGTGTGCTGCTTGGGGCGCGTGTGGCTGTGCACCGTGGCCCTGCCGGCCCGGCCACTGCACGAGGAGGAGCCGCTGTCTCTTTAGGTGACGATCACGCGGCCCCACGCTGACAGCGGCCGCCGGAGGCTCTGGCGCGTCGCGGGTCTCTCCGTAACAATCGCACGCTCCTCTCCCAAAGTGCCCTTTGGAGAGCGATGTTTTCCAACGGCACTCGGCAAAGTTTTACGTTGCTTCAACCGTGCTGGAGGTCTTTTCTACTGTCGAGTGTAATTATGCGGCGTTAGAGGGAACGTGTATTTGTCGCGAAATGTGCGGTGTATGAAGCCACGCATTATCTTTATATATATACACACACGCACACGCGTGGTGACATCGGCGAGATGGATAGTTACGTCACAGAATCGCGAGAGATGGCCGCACCTCGGGGCAGCTTTCATCCAGCAGTTGATGGATACCAACTCGCGGTGATGGTGACGAGACGATGATAATGACGAATTCCACGTCCGTAATATTTTCCTCACTGGCGATGCCCTCATTGTGTTGGCGGCGAGTGACCCGCTGACCTGGTCTTTGGGTATTGCCGCCGTCGCCAAAACCGCACTGACCAGGGTAGTGAAGTATGGTCAAACGACACCCAGGGCCTATACGGGTGTGGGAGGTCTTCTTCCAGCAATGGGTAGACAACCCCTTCAACCTGCCAAGTGTGGCCAACGTTGTCACGTGGTTAGAACCGTTATGTATGCGTTGCTAAACATCTGTTAAACAAGAGCTTTATCGCTCATCGGATGCTTCCAATATAAATATTCTGATTCTGAAATTCATTAATATTCTGATTCGGATGTTGAACTTCTTTCGGACCGTACATAGACAACCCTGCGAATATGGGGTGCCCAATGTTGCCCCAATGCTCCATATTGACTAGGAATAGGCTGCAAATGAATATTGTATTGTCATTACGTTCATTATTGATAGCCCGCGCTCCTCATGAGGCTGCATACTGAGCTTTCTACACAATTACAAATTAGTACGACGTATAGATTCTGTGCATAATAATGATAATATATTGCCAAGTTTGCGTGACGAGAAAGTGGTGCGCACGTGATCATTTGTGGCCCTTGAGAGAGCGTTCAGTCATTGGTAACCACGAAACCACGGCTTGTGATTTTAGTTTATTTTGGAATAAAACATTTTTTCTAAAGAGTCTCGTAGAGAAAACCTCTTGGGTTATTTGATCTGTTCTTCTGTTCGCTGGCATCTTTTTTTTGTTCTTTTTTATTGTGTGTTCTACGTTTTATGTCGAGTAGTTGAAAGTAGCATTGCTGTTAAAATATAATGCACGACCAAATAACGCATTACCCCCCCCCCCCTCCATTACGTTAGCATCAGAGATTGTGCAATGTTTATTCTAAATTTCTCACGACTTTACTTTTATCCCGAGCGCAAGTACAATGCAAACGCGGAGTCGTATAAACGGCTCAAACACCACCGCCAACGTTATCTGAGACGCTGATTATAGTGATGGAATATTTATTTTAAGTCGAGCGTGTAATATTTGTCTTTGGGCGCAAACAAAACAAAATCGAGGCCATTAATCACAACGCCTAATCTCGCAAAGATAAACGCGGCAAAGCAAATGTAAAAGAACGGAACGCTTCGCCACATGAGACGTCATGTGATAGAGACTCGGGGTCATCTCACCTCTGTGCATTAACCAACCCCCCCTTCTGGGGTGGGTGGTTGGGTACGGGGTGGGGGGCCCAGTCAAACGTTTCCGTGCCCTTCATTCATCTCGTCGTTGCGGCCGCTCGCTCCGAACGTCGGTAACGATGATTAGATTAGCACGTGGGAGACAAAGAATCGGGGCTTCCGTAGTAATCCGAACGTTCGAGCTGTATTGTAGCATTTTGTCAACGCGCTAAAGGATCCCGAGAATGGTTGTGGGTCGTATTGTCCGACAGCGTCGGTGTGTTGCATGAACTCCCACAGCTCCTCGCTTAAAATGTTCCGCTATCGAAAGCGCTCGCTCCGGGTTGGGGTCCGCGTGCGTGCGGTGCAGTGGTGGTTGCAACGGCGCTTTGGTTTTTTTTGGTTGTTGCTGTAATCTGAGTTTACAAAAGCCCTCATCGCCAGATTCCAAACACCTGCTCCATTAGAACCGCCGGGCCCGCTGATTATTTGTATAATTATAACAAGCGCTCGGGGGTAAATGGATTCAAAAATGCGTGGGAAACTTACCCTAAGCGTCTCGTAAAACAAAACAAAAAAAACACAAGTCCCGTCGTGAAGTGCGCACTCCCGACGGAAGCCGATTGATAAACGGTGGCGGCTCCGCGCCAGATGAAAAGTAAAAGGCTCACGGACGCTCCGTCGAGTTAAACTCACTCGGGGAAGAAAACTGTGCTGACAGCACTTATCAAAATACGAGATATCTGCGAAGACGGTGGACGTATTCCCGCGTAGATGCGCGCGCCCATATCTCTTACGGTATCGGTTGACGAGCGCATATTCAGCTGCCTTCTCTGGGGGCGGGGGGAAGGGTGGCTTTGGCCGGGGCGCTACTTTTAGAAATCACTCCAAGGTAGGAATTTAGAACACAGAAGTGTATCTGTCACGCCGCGCCTAATCCCCCATTCCAAGAAGCAGCGCCACCCGCATGCCAAGCAGCAGCTTTACAGCTGTTTACGTTGCGCGGGCTACAACTCGACCACGACCCCCCATCGCCGTGTGACCCCCCTTCACCACCCCGCCAACCCCAAAATGCCCCACGGCCAACCCCAGCGTGACCCCCCTGGCCGCCCCCGCACAGGACGTTAACCCGCCGGCCGGGCGACGTATGGAGGGAGACGAGGCTTTTGCCGTTGGCCGAAGCGGACGAACGGTGGCTGTCACATGAGCGCTGCTGCTGCTGACGACGATGATGACGATGATGATGATGGGACAAACACTGGCGTCCAGACGACAACAGTTAGACGATGCGAGCGTGGGACGGGGCCGTGTCTGCAAACTACTAATATTGATATGCCCAATCGGCACCGGCTTAATCCGTGAGGGAGCGTGGCCATTGACAGGGGTCAGACGGGAAAACATTGCGTGGTTGATGGTGGCGGGCACTCGGTCGTCTTCTTTTTCATCATCCTCATCACCACCATGGCCTGGGCCGTCCCGGGGTTGTCGGAAACGGTTGACGTGAGGAGTTGAGGTCTGGGAGGAGGCAAAGGTGGTGGGAGGAGAACTCTCGCTTTTGTGGTGATGGTTTGGTGGTGGTGGCGGATGATTTTGTGGTGGTGGTTTGGTGATGGTTTTCTTGATTGTGGTGGTTTGGTGGTGGTTTGGGGGTCGATCGATGCCTCGCTTCGTTCATTGGTGGCGTTTTGGATACTGCGACGGTTGAGTGCTGTGAAGTTGTTAACGGTGACTAAAGCTTTGGACCCAACAACCTCCTGGCTTGTACGTGTACAGCGGCCTTTGTCAGTCCGCTGGATGTTGTGGCCTCCTCCCCCTCGCGGAACTCGAGCCAAAGGCGTGAATGTGGGATGTAGAAAGTGAAGCCAAGGGGATCAAATCCTGAACAAATTTTCTCATGCGTTATTTAATAAAGCACTTCATTATGTTTGTTGTTTTTATAATGCTTATAAAAAGAAACTGTGTAAGTGTAACTGAATACACGACTTCCATCTCCCCCCCCCTTCCCAAATGTTAATGTTCGCCTCGGCATTAATAAATCCTGCCAATTATGTACTTTGCGGTCTCGAGACCGTCAGAGTAAATCCGTGGGTTGCTTTCCTTTCGCGCCAGGTGAGAAAGCAACGCGACAGAGCAGTCTCTTTAGCACGTTGCAAACTGGATACCTGCTTGGGGGTGGAAGCGGTTAGAGGGTCGAGGGATGCGGGAGGGGGTGGTAGCAACGTCACTTCGGACTGTGGAAACCCACTTTGTGTATAAGTATCTGCAGCGCTGTGCCGTTTGTTCAGAGCGGGGGCCGATTTATTATTTTTTTTGTTTTCTTTGTCCGACGATGTCGCGGCGGCTGTGGTCGTCCTGTCGGTGCCGCGTAGCGCACGGGGAACGCTGCGGGGAGGGCGGGAGGGGAGGGGGCGGGATGGGTGATCGGTTTTCACGATACGCGAACACCCCCCCCTGCTCCTAGTCCCGTCATGGTGCTGTCTCATCCGGCGAGGCCTGTGTGGGTGCACGCGCGATCCGTTCGCTTGCTGAATGGAACGTTTAAGCGAGAACGCCCCGTTTGCGGCAATCGGCGTGCGACATCTCAAGTTTGTTTTTTGGCTTTGATTGCGCGTGACAAAAACAGTGCCTGGCATTGCCGTCCATTCGTAATCACGTTGAGTTGGAAGCGGAGTTGGCGTCGACTCGTTACAAACCAAGTCGACCACCTTTCCGGACAGTCGGGAATTTTTTGTGTTTGTTTGCGTGATCAAATTAATTGTAATGATTCCGTTTATTGTAACGTGTCAAAGCGAATGTGCGTTTGAGCTACGGCTCAGCCACTCGGATTGCTGCCACAGTAGGAGTAATCGCCAACGGCGTTCTGGGCTTGGAAGCCAGAGGTTACCGATTCGATTCCATCCCCCTCCGATGTAGCAGTCGAAACAATGGCGCAAAGCTTCTTGAATCCCCACCACCACCACCGCCTCCGTCCGCTCAGCAGTGTTACCGGGTTCACCGCAGTTCGTAGACCGGCGAGCCGCGTGTGATGGGGTAAAGTGTGGGTTCCTCTCGCCTCTTGCAAGGCGTCTGGCCCGTGCGGAAAGCGTCGGGTCTAAAATAGCATCGATAGAGGCCCCCCTCGAGTGGAGAGACCCCTTGCCACCAGCAGGGCTCCGTGAGCGAGCCATTTCAGGGGCTGCGCCTTTCTCCACCTGCGACGCGGCTGCGGCACGATGCGGGCGGCGTTAGCTCGCCGTAAATCGCGACTTACATTTTTATGACGACGAGGAACACACAAAAAAATAATCCAACCCGAGCGTCGGTCGCACACACTCCGTGGAATGCGAGGGAATACTTTCCAGCATTGCTTTCATAAGATGTCCGCTGGCTGTATATTTCAAAACCCGCTGCCAAAATGAGAAAGTTAAAGGTTACAGTAAACCTGGCGCGACCTCGCAATGACCCCAGGCTTTTATGGGCGGCAGTAAAAAAAAGCAGACTCCTTTTCTTCCAGGCCAGAGAGAGGTGGGAGGTGGGGGGGTGCCCGCGGTGATAAAGTCTCGGGGACAGGCTAATTGATGAGTCTGCTGACATAACAATGGCGACTGAAAGGCGAAACTTGTGAACTCTGCTCCCGGCTCAATGACAGCTCCTGGCCCAAGTCACAAGCGACGACGACATCGCCGTCGTGAGTGGCCTTCTCGCCTGTGACTTGTTTTTAAAAAGCGTCGCCGTACAGCCGCCACTCCGCGATCACCGCCACCACCACCGCCGCGTAAACTCCGACGCACATGTTCATGAGCACTACCGCCACCACCCCCCACCCACACACCCACCCACACAACCACTCCCCTGCACACTCCCCCCTCCACCCAAACCACCGAGTCCCTTCCCATTAGCCGACACGGCGATGATGTCATTCGCTGACATTTTGACCCCGGTGGTCATTTATCTTGTGCTGTCAGTTCTGTTGGTGTTGTGTCTCGCAGACATCGGGAAGGAACAAAAGTATGCGAGGTCCCATTATGAAGGGCCAGTTAATGGGCAGTGTTTAAAATTCTTTTTCGTTCTCTCTCCCCTGCCCCTCCCCCCTGGTCCCCCGGGGCCCGCCTTCTCCGTTTACAGGTTTATTAACGCAAGACGCCGAATAGTGCAGCCCATGATTGATCAGTCCAACCGAGCAGGCAAGTGTCGAACATTAACACTAATCGCGCCGCACATCTGAAAATAATAATCAGACGCCGAGCAAAGTGGCGGGGCTAACGCTAAGCGGGCCTCGCCGCTAATTACGCTCTAAATCCACGAGCCTCTCCGATGGATATTTTTTTTTTCGTCCGCACGCAAAACACATATTCGGGTTGCCGAGTATCTACATCTGCACGCAAACACACGCAATGCATTAAAAATACAAAAACACGTGAGCAACAAAGAATACTTCGTCCGTTCGCAGTGCAATTGAGCATTGTTGAGGTTTGTTGATTTTTACCGCACCTTGCTGAGGCACACACGGAGGCACCAAGAGCCCAAAAATGTCTAACGGCCAGTAACAAATGTCAAAATATGCACACATGCTCGCATTTTATACTCTGGAAGGATTTTTTTTTACTTCAACGTTTGCTCACGAGTAACCGTTCATATCGCCGATTTAAAACGTCGGCTGGAAACATTCTGTAAGAAACCTGCTGTCAGGGCCACGCGGTGTATGTGGTCTATGTAGGTAGTGCTTTGTCCAACTGTTATTCACTCGATCTCTGTGGCTATGAAAGATTGAAGAGCCATCCCCCTAACGGCACCTATTATATATGTTTCTTTTTCGGGCCGCAGTATTGGGGTTCTCTGTCCCCGTGGTCGCGTGGATTTATCTCCGGGTCCTCCGGTTTTTTCCCCTCCACATTGAGAAGCACGCTTTTATAGAGTATTTGGCTGCAATACATTTCCACGCGATAAGCCACTTCAGTGGGCCTTACATGCTAAAAAAATTAACAAAATAGTTCATCGTTTAGTTTATCGAGGAACGTGTTGAGTTTTCCTTACGTGTGCTCGTGCGCCACTGCCAACGGGCAGCAGCATCACGAAAAACATTCTGAGTTTGGAAGCGCGTTCAGGGTGGAACTGGCATGGTCAGTCACACCGACCACCCCTGCGGTACATTCACGCGCACACACGCACGGCTTCCCTTTGTGACGCAATAAAATTAGACGTACGGAATGTGGTCAAAGTGGCTTGAGAGTGATATTAAAATTATCCACGGACCCTGCGTAAGCCCTCCCTTAAAATTCTTAACGATCTTATATAGTCACGCCGTAAAACCTACGCGCTTAAAGTTAATTAACAGTAACGGGACGTCGTTGTCCGTTGGTTTCCATCAAGGCTCCGCTTCTATCTTTTTCCTCTCATCCTATTCTACGAAACATTTTGACCGCCTCCCGTGGAACTATACCTTTAGCAACGCACTCACGCATAAAGATGTTCGGGGCACGAGACGGCAATTATGAAAGGCTCTTAAACGCGATCGGGGCAAAGAATAAGCACCTAATTACACCGCATGAATCCGAAATAGGCGTTAGAGGATTATTTCTTGGCCGCTGCCCAGCATTGTAAAGACCCAGATGACGGTTGGCCGAGTCACTTGGGAGACGAGCGGCCGCACGCGCAGAGATAGGTGTAACGCACGCATTGCGCCCGCACGCTCCAGGTGATAATAACAACAATACTATGATCACTCTCTGCATCCTTTACAAACAAGTGCGGGTTCAGGAAGGTGGAGGTCAGAGCGCCGAGCTGGCACCGCTGAGACCCCTACCCTGGGTGCGGATTGCAGGAGGGAAGCCCTTAGTGGCTGTGTTAATTATAACGGGGTCCTCGTGTTGTCGCCAGTTGATGGTCTCAGCTCGGCACCGCAATATTAAATGTGGTTCTGCATTTAATTTGGCTGAATTCCAGCTCTGACTGTCGTGCTACGATGGAAAAGCGCCGCCCCCTCTAAACTGTGTGGACCCAAATGCGTGCTTGAATAGATCTCAAAGGTACCTCTGTGATAGCCACTTCTGTGGCCAGATTCACTCACACTGGTCTGCGAGAAATCCGAATGGCTAGTTCATCTCGTAACATGGCAGCGTTGGCACAATTGGGATATGAATGTATGAAAATATATAAGCACGCTTTTATATATTTGTTACTATTTAAATGAGTTGGCTCTAACGATGTGTGTGTGTGGTGCGGTGCCGGCTGTGCAGTGAGCCAGGGAGCCGGGTACAGCCCCGACGGGCAGCACCTGGGAGGCTTCGTGATGGACGGCCAGCAGCACATGGGCCTGCGTCCTCCCGGTAACGAGTGGCACAGATCACCCCCAGCACGTCGGCATGGCACTCTAAACACACCAGCCAGAGGACTGCGGCAATCCCTCCTGTCCGCCCGCCCGTCCATCCACTCGTTCGTCCATCCATTTGTTTATTCCTCTGCTGTGTACCTGTTTGACATCGGGCACCGCGGTGGCTAGGAGATGTTAACTACCTCACCTGGAATTCAGGAGATCGTGGGTTCGATCGCGAACTTGACGCCTTTTGTATATTTGGACTTTGCGCGTTCTCCCCGTGCTCGCGTGGATGTTGCTCCGGGTCCTCGGGTTTTTCCCCCTCCACATTTAGAATCAACGTGCGTTCATAGTATTTGGCTACATACAATTTTCCACATGATGATAAGCCACTTATTTGAGCTATCATTTGTGGCCAGGTCACTTGGGAAAGAGAGCTCTATAGCTCAGTGAGCCTTACCTGGTCAAATAAAATAATATTTTAGTTTAGTTTAGTTTTAAAGGGCATCAAGTTTTAACGGGTCAACCGGGGCGTACCGCAAATTGTGTACGGGTTTTAGTGAGTAACGATTCACCCCGAGCCCCGAGATTGATTGTCACGATTCGGTGTCACGATGCGTTCCATCATTCGACGCTCTCTCGACTCGTTTTTACACCATCCCGTTTGTATTGTTTGTGCAAGTTCCAACAGAATGCGTGAAATAGCACGCTGTTTGTGATACATCGCCGACGAAAAACTTTAGAAACTGTCGAAATACAACCACAACTCACGACGCTGGACATAAAATTGTGGGAGTGTGCATCACAGGGGTTAAAGGGGGGGGGGGCACGTTTATGCTCTTTGTTTAAATCCAGCGCGATTGGAAATCATTCGACATGCACGTAAGGTGATGTAAAGCAACTAAATTACAAAGGGTTGAAATCGCCCATTGAACATGTAAGCGCTCTCAATTTCCCACTATTTGTATGAATCACAAATATTAGATTTTTTTTACACGTACGAATCAATTCAATGTATTAATAATCGTAGGAATAATACAAATTCTAACTCGCAACGCTCCGCTGTCGCACGTGCCGTTCGTTCGCTCGCTCTCATAGAGAGAGAGAGTACGACTCAGAGAGAGAGAGGATGACTCAGAGAGTGAGAGAGGATCACTCGGAGGAGAGAGAGGACGACTCAGAGAGAGAGAGGATGACTCAGAGATAGAGAGGACGACTCATAGAGAGAGAGGACGACTCAGAGAGAGAGGACGACAGAGAGAGGACGACTCAGAGAGAGAGGGGACAACTCAAAGGCGCCAGGAGGAACCACAGACGAGCTGGAAGGCAGCAGGAGCCACGCGGCGAGCTGGCGCAACCAACAATTGCCCAAGCTCTACGGAGCCATAAACATTAAGATGTTTTCCGGAAATTAATGAGTGTTTAAGAATGTTTTTATTATTATGATCGTTAATAAAGCGATGCTTTGATGTGTTGTTACAAGCCCTGTGTGGTTGCTGTCATTGCAGGGCCGATGGGTGGCATGGGCATGAACATGGGCATGGAGGGCCAGTGGCACTACATGTAGAGTGCCCCCTTCGCAGAGACAAGGAGCACAGCCAGGTACCGCACGACCGTTCTCCGTTATGTATTTCATGTATTTCTCTTCTGAATTGTATCTCTGTGCGTTTTTGTATGAATGTACGTTAAACTTCTTTTGCACCGTACGTAGCCAACCGTGCTAATCGGCGGTACGGGGGAAGGACAATAAACTAAGCACACAAAAAGCAGTTTGAAGAAATTAGTTTTCAATCGAGGTGATTTAAAAGTGCCATAGCAGTAATTGAAATGAAGTCACGGACGATCAAATAAAGTCACGGGCGGTGTAACGCCGCCATGCGTTGGAGAATGGCCACGGAAGTTGATGTCGCAGAACTACTTTTGAATTCACTTTATTTTTTCATGCCCTGCCAAACAGTGTTCGTCACATGTCAATACAACTTAAGATGTTTGAACTTAGTTCAATTAAGTGGATTTTTTTTATTAGTTATTTGTCCAGGAGAGCAGCAGCGAGTTCTCAGACTTTTATTTTCAGGAGGATCCTGCATTGAGATTTCATTTCACGATGTTTTCAGCCAATTAATGATTTATGTGTGGGGAAACCGGAGCACCTCGAGAAAACCCTCACCTTGCGCGAGAGGGGGCAACACTCTATCCCCGTACAGACGGACACAGATGGCTAGCTATTAGTCGACTTGCTCTACTGCCTTCTCCTGGCGAGCCAGGTTCAGGCACCTCATGGACAACCGCGGGAAAGGGAGTTTCACAACAACATTTGTGTGCGGTGGTCCACCAACCCTCGCTGCTGCCTCCACAGCGCTGGGTTACAGGCAGCTGCCACGTGTAGCGTAGCCACCACAGCCTGGCTCAAACAACTTCAAATTCTAGTGCCCTAATAGCCACCTCCTGCACCCCCCTCATGCCATTTCTCTGTGTAAAGGAAACTTAACTTCACTATTTTTTTAAGGCCCCACTGAGCTACATGGCTCTTTTTCAGAGGCAGACCTGGCTGTCACAAATGATAGCTCAACGAAGTGGCTTGCCGTCGCGCGGAAATTTATAGTAGCAGCTAAATACTCGAAACGCGCGATGTTGATTCTGAATGTTGGAGGGAAAAACCGAAGGACCCGGAGAAAAAATCCACACAACTACTGGGAGAACATGCACACTCCAAATATACAGCAGGCGTCAAGGTCGGGATCGAACCCACATCATCCCGTATCAATCACCTCCTGGAGGAAGGCCTACTCAAGCCCTCACAATACCCCGTGATCCCGCATTATGGCAATCCATCTCGCACCTCGCTCTGTCTCCACCATCGACGTTGCGTGCGCGTCCCTTCCCGTGACGCGCACGCAACGACAATTGTCAACAATCTACTCCGGCGCTCACAGTTCGATGCGCGTATCACGAGCGTAGGGAATTCGGATTCTAACCGATGGACAAATACCAAACAAACGCGAAGTGTCCCATTCCAGCGATGTGCGCCTTCCCGATGCCCTCCCCCCACCTCCCCGCTCACTTTTCTCGACAGAGAGGTTTAGATAAAGCCACTTGTGCTCGCATGGCCGAGAAATTAGTGATCGGGGCGGTGACATCCATTGGAGCGGCTAAGGCCCCGTCGGGTCGTCGGGAGGTGCGTTACAAAGGCGCGCATTGTCGCGCGGGGGGGGGGGAGTCCTCGCCTTTGGAGATACGAGTTTTAGCCGCGTCCAGTGGGTGGCCGAGACTCTCCACAACAACAACAACAACATCCAAAAACCTCCGCGGCTAGTGAGACGACCGCGAGGCTGCCGCGGCAATTCTGCGGTGGCAGTAGCGGCGGTGGCGACGGTGACTCCGCACTCTCGTCCGCGGACGGCAACAAACAAATCTGGCGCAGCGTGGCATACGCTTTAGCGGCGGGCCCCCGCCATTCTTCTCCGTTATGTCCATAATCAACTGATTGTTTGATTCAATAATTATTTAACGGGGCCTTGTTTGAAGCTAAACATAGTGCTCCATAAAGCCTATAATGGTTCTGAAGGGAGGGAGGAGGGGGGGCCCTTCACACCGAGGGAGGGTTTGAGAGAGAGAGGGGGGGGGCGGTGGGGAGGGGGGCACCGAGTTGCCTTGGCAACCGCATGTATTAGAGGCGAGAGAAGAAAGAGCTTGTCCCAAACGTGCCTTAAATCTGTCGTCCGGCGTGTGATGCATTGCTTCTATTACCGGATAATACGGCCAGCCTAGACAAACTCCTGGGTAAACACACAATGCGCGGCGCCCAGCTAGGGGCGTAATCCTTTTGCAAAATGGCCCTGCATGTAATTTTGTATTCTTTGCTCGTTAATTAAAATAGAGGGGGCTTGCGTCGGCAGCGGAGGAGTGAGTGGGGATGGAGGAGGAGGCGGGGGGGGGGGGCAGTTTATGCGGAAGGCCGGGGCTTGCCGCTGCCTGCCGTTGCGAAGGGATAGCGGAGGAAAGTGAGCGCGGTTTTGTAGCTAATTGGCTCCATCTTAATTAAATATTCCATCAAGATGCGGGGGTGACAAATGGGTTTGGCTTTTCGAGTCAGCGAAAAATGGATGAATATTAATACGCGTCGGGCACGCGAGACCACTTGCGCCTCCGCGTAGTGGCGGCGGAGGTCTCGCGGGTGCGTCGTGAGTATTTGCATTAAAAAGTACCGGCTTAAGTGTTTTTTAGAATGATCCGCATCTCGAGCTTATTGATTAATGGGAGTGAAGTTTCGCCCTCTTGCTTTTGCGACGTGAAAAAGAAAAAAAATTGGGAGTGGGAGTTGAAGAAATGTCCGTAACTGTCGCCGTTTCTTGACGAGGTACTGGAATGGCCCCAAAAAAGCTGTCGCGTTATTGAGAGCAAATTATTTCGTTTGCTCGATATGCACGTGTACTCCATAAAACCGAGCTGCTTATTTAAAAGGCTGGATTATGATGACAGCAGCAAGGTTGTTGATGTACTATTATACTCCTTGCGTGAATGAAAACATTTGGATGAAAATAGAATTTTTAAAAAATGATGGATTTACCCTTTGCGTTGCAACACATTCCCTTCTGGGCCATGGGAAGACTCAATAGATTGTAAATATTTCAAGGTACTGGTTGAGCTTTGGAGTTTGCGGAGGCTCTGCGGAGCTGTGTTCCCAAGTTAAATGTGAGCTCCGATGGGCGATTTCAGCTCGAAGGGAGGATCTCGTCTGGCCCTGTGTCTTATTAACGTGCCGATCGCGTTTTTTTCTCCTTGGCCGCGTTTATACCAAAAGTATACGATGTGGAGAGCCTTGCATCATCCTGGCTCATTTTTCATCACTTTTTCCTTAAGCCGTGCAGAAAATCGCAATTTGTAGGCCCTCAAAAAAAAAATAGACATTAAAAACCTGAATCTGCACAAGTGTTAACTCGGTAAGGACGTGCTGATCGCGAGTCCATCGGCCAGGGGCCGTTTTTAGGCGGCTGCGCATTTTCGCGACGCTTATAGGAAAACAATTTGGGACAGCGGTTGTTAATTAAGGAGTTTCGGCATAAATCTTTGCGAGAGTGGCTCGTAAATCACGCCCGCACCAGGTCGCACATGTGGACGTCATTATTCCGCAGATCCTTCAAGGTTTTCTCAAGGACCGGGCGTGGAGAATTCGCAGGCGCCCGGCTTCTTCCCAACCCCATCCAACCACGGCTCGCGGATCGAGGAGAAGGGGGGGGGGGGTGGTGGCACCTCCGCGATGCGGGACCTGTCGTCGACGGGACGCGGTGTACCACCGCCGTCTCGTTTCGTTTCTGCTTCTCGCTGCAGCCCACGTTGGCGGTGGTGGGGGGTGGGCGGTGCGTGTCTCATCATCCTCCACCTTCCTCGTTCTCCCAGCCAACCTCAAACCAACAACGACCACGGGGGGAACCTTGGGCATAGTCTTCGCGCTCGGAGCCTCGGCGTGTCTGGATGGATTTGTTGCAGTGGCGCCACGCTGTCGCGCCGGCGTGGAATCTTTCTAAGCGGTAACGGTGAACTCGGAGGGGCGTGGACTTCTTCGATGTGATTCGCCGACGAGGCGACCAGAGGAACTGGAACTTTGGGCACCGTCCAAGGACCAACTCAGTCCTCCTTACTTGCACGTCGGAATAATAACACAAAAAACCGCCGCAACTTTTCTTTTTTTTAAACGTGTATCTACAGAAATGACTTTTAAGGGGTTTTTTGGGGGGGGAAAGGACATTGTTTTACTACTGTATAATGTCATAAAGAGATGTTGTATAGCCTACTGATCGGTAGTCCATATTATCTTCTCGTCAGATTTTTTAAAAGGAAAACAAAGATATTTGTTTCCACACTATGTGTGTTGCTGTGACATTGCCCTGTACCCCCCTCCATAACAACCGAGAGAGAGAGAGAGAAATTGTTGTAATATACAAGTTAATGTCACTTTAGTAATGAAGAGAGAGAGAGAGATGGAAGAGTGTTTTTTTTTGTTTTGTTAATAGCATGCTTCTTAAACAGTTACGTAGGGATGTGTTGTCTAGTTAAATTATTTCTTAGTTAAAGAAACAAAAAAGACGTGTACAAAATGTAAAACTGCATTGGAGTGAGTCTGCTGCCGCCGGTGAAAGATTTTTTTTTTTTACCGCTCAGACCTCCCACTTAGCCTTGCTACCTATCTGATCCTTTTGCACACTACCAACGTATCCGAGGGATGGTGTTGTTCTACTTGTTGACGCTTCCAACCGAATTCCCAGCCTGCTGTGAATTGCGTTTGTGTGTGTGGTGGGTTTTCCTTTTTGTGTTTTTTAAATTTACGACGCGTTTTCGGAGAAAGACGACACCGGGGGCTGTGGCGTTGCGCAGCGGCGGCGATTTGGCGTCGGGGCACCTGGTGCAAGAAATGCAAATTGGGGGCCTCAAGTTCCTGAGTTTTGCCCACCTCCCCCCCCGACACTCCGATCCCTGTGGCCACCCAGAGCCCCCTGGCGCGTCGCACCTGCAGGTTCCTTGAAAAGTCATCGGTCGCCAAAAAGCTCCTGCAAACATCACGACCTCGCAGATTTGCAATACGTCGATATTTTTTAGAACGAGAACTTTGGCAAAAATTAAACCGTGCAATTATATTTGCAAACATTTCTACGATGAGCGATGGCAAGGTACAAAAACAAGGGTCGTAGGAAGAGGAGAGGAGGGCCTCGTTGAAAAGGTGTACCCTAAGAGACTGGAAGTGACTTCTTGCCATGAAGTTCACCCTTCATCGCAAAAATGCATTTTCCTGTGGCTCCGTGTTGGTCCACGGACCAGGGAAGACATTGGTTCCAGCTAAGATGGCACAACTTTCATTGTATGTATGTGTGTTGAACTTGTTTGCGCCGTACGTAGCCAACCGTGCTAATCGGAGGTGCGGGGGAAGGACGACAAATTAAACACAAAAAGCAGTTGCAAAGAAATGAGTTTTCAATACGGTTTTGAAAGTGCATAAAATTATTATTATCATCATCATAAGCGTCATCCATCAACAATGTAAGCTATTGTCCATCAACTCCTGGATGAAAGCCCCTGCCCAAGCTCTCCTCTCTGGCTCGGGCACGCTCGCCGATTTCATTGCCGCAAACGTCGTATAACATTTCTCGAATTGGCCGATAAAAGTTAATTAATGTGTGACGCCCATTCCAAATGCTTGTGCGTTTAAATGTGAATCCATCGCCGTGTCGACCTTTTCAACCACGCAACTAGCTTTTTGCAGTGTCGGATGGTACCAATGGGTGAAATTAATATCTCGTCCGGGCTCACGCGTTCTCCAAACTGCCTGCCAAACTTATCTGCGTGCGTTGCCGCGTGCTCCCAACGAGCGCCCGGTGTTAGTCCGTCCACCAAGTGTGTCGCGCGCACACACACACACACACCTTGAGTTCACGCCACCGTATTTACAGGTGCATCCGAAATGCTGCATACGCACTCCCGCCACGTGTGCGGCGGTGTAAGCAGAGCCGAGAGGTCGACTGCGTTACTGGATGTGGTGTGCCGGGCGTGCGAAATATGTCGCAGGTCTGCGGACCCAGACATACAGCTGGCTGAAATTGGTCCATGGGTCTAAAGCTACGGGGTGTACTCGGCTCCCATGCGTGCGCTGTAGGGTGGTGGTGGAGTGCGGTGGACATGGGTCCCTGCTGCAAGGAATGAAATTCGATCCTCTCGTCCCCACCCTGTTAAAAATGTCCGCCACGCCTCTCCGTAGCCCCAGGGCACCTGGCGGGCCCTGGTGGCAGTTACACCGCCTGCACACTCGGCGGCCAACCGCCACCGGTGTTGATGTTCTGACAACGTCGTCTTGTTGCGCTACCACAGGTATCGCCACGTGTACCCCCGTCCCCCCTACCATGTGCGATGTGTTTGCCGCATCATAGGCTTGGCTGGCGATGATTATTATATATTTTTTTGGTGTCTGTGTAACACAGTGCGCGTGCCTCCCTCCCTCCCGTGGGTCTCTGCAGAGACAAAGAAACGTGGCCAATGTGGAATTCAAGATCTCTTAACTCCCCCCCCCTCGCAGCAACCAGAACCCCCCCTACCCCCCACCACTACCCCCCACCACTACCCCCCCACTACCACCCCCTACCCCGTGCAGTGAAACGATCGTTTTGGAGAACATCTCTTTTCTTTGTAATCGTTGTTTTTATAAAGAAGACTCAACTTGCACATGTGCATACTCACATTTCCAGTTTTCTATAGGTCTCCCGAGATAACACCTTTACTAAATTTGTCCGTCTTACAGCAAACTTTGGACGTGTACAGCAATGTAAATTGAACTTGATTTAATAAACGTATTTTGTTCTATGAATGGCCTATCCAATGTGCTCATTTATGACGCTGTCGATCAGTGGAAGACGCTCACAACCGAGGTAAGAGCATGTGACCAAAGCACCCGGAATTGCGCCCCTTATCTCTGTCACATCTCGGACGCTATCAGAATTAGAAACTTTATTTGTCCTGGATGAATCGCGTGGGCCACGAAGCTTTTTTTCCACAGATGTCCAGTAGGGGCGGGGCGGGGGGTCAGAAAGTTTCGACGACGAACAATACAAACAAAAAACACGAAAGGAGTGCAAAATATTGGAGAGGTAAACAAATTACAATTTTTATTTGAGTTCAAATTGCATAAGTGCACCAATACACAAGCTTGGGCAAGGCAACGGAGCAACAGCAAGAACAGTCCCAGACCTGAAGATTTCGTGACTGCAGGGATCCATTGGTTCTTTCGGTAAAGTCACGTAGGTATAAAATAATGGTGATTTAATTAATTTTATTTTACACCTACGTGACTTTACCGAAAGAACCAAAGGGTAACAGTCCCAGACCACACCAAGACAACGACATCACAGCCCCTCAATACAATTGCACATTAAAATGTAACCGTCGATAACATGGCGGATAAGGATGAAAGTTACATATTGCGGTTGTATGCATCCAGCGCTAATCGTCTGCTTCAGGATATGTTTTTAGGGAAATTTTACAAAGTTGGTGGTGCTGTTGGCAACAGCAAAGACTTTGTCCGCAGGGTTTTTAGTTAGGATAACAACTTGCATGGGGTGACCTGACGAACCGTGCATAACCAGGCGCTATGAGCCTTTGGGGATAATGTGGTGCGCAGAATCGGGAAGCATGTACCCAAAATCTCGTCAGTATTTATTTCTAGATTTGAAGCTTTCGTGACTGCAAGGATTCATATTCTTAGGGTTTTTTTTTCGGTAAAGTCACGTAGGTAAAATGATTTTTTTCTCATTTTTTATCTCGTCAGTATCCCTTTTATTTAAATCATAGTTCTTCATTTTATTGGGACGTCCAGTTTAGCCGTCGATATTGTTATTATCAGCTTTCTATTTCGCGTAGATGTTAGCTCTCGCTGGGTGAGTGCAGTTCCATTTGTGTTTGCAGCCCTTTGAGATTCTTCAATATGAAAGGAGCTTTCTAAAGTAGAGGTTGTTATTATTACAGTATCACGACTTCGACTATGGCTGTCCCCGCCCTCCCCGCCTTTACCAACCTGCACTGTACCAGCTTGGTGAAGTATGGTTAAACTCTCCCCTATTAACTCAAATAGCATGGGGGGAGCAGTGGATGTTTTCGATAAAAGGTCCGTGCATGGACAGTCACTTACATTTCACATGTCTAAGCAAGGCCAGAGGAGGCATCAATTATATAAACATGTATTTAGAACAATCTCCAACAGTTAAAAATCAATGTAAAATGATATATCGTGAGCAAAAAAAACACGGCATTCAATTAAAATAACATTATACACGCAACACCAACTTTATAAGGTGGACAGCTACGGATAAAATGCTGGTTTCCATTAGTTGAGATGTATGTACATGACACTGTTAATTACATTAACTATTAAAACATCACTTACAAGCCTGTCTGAGTCCACTGCTGGGTGAAGGCCCTCCCCACACCGTGTCGGTTACGGGATTTTTAGCCATACTTCACCGCGCTGGTCAGTACGAGTGGATGAAATGAGAGGAAGACTCGATGTGAGGAAGCTGGGTTCATAAGACGGTGCTTTAATCGATACTCCAACCATTGCGTGAATAAAAACAACAACAATAACAACAACAACAGTTCATTAATTGCAATGCAAGTATGATGACACCCGCCATGACGCGAGTGCATCATTATTACGATCCGTGATCAGCGAGGCTGAAGGTCATACAAAGGCCTGCGCTCCGCAAAAGGTGAAGTATGGTCAAACGCCCCTACCCAACCCACCCCCCATGACCACCGATGCGACGTGGGGACGCCCTCATCCAGCAGTGGATTAACACAGCGGCAGTGCCGTAACGGGATGCATCAGGGCCACTGGGTCTGCTCAGAGGCTGGACAATTTGGAGTGTTGCTGATTATTATCACAAAGGGGATACAAAGACGGAGGAGGGGGGGAGACCACACGAGGTGTCCGTGTGAGCGCGTCAGTTGACAATTGTGTGTCATTTTAACGTCAACTCTGTTGTTGATGCACAAGCTTAATTATGTTATTTGTGAACAAATGAACACTTTCGTTGAGATGTAAAAAAAAAACATTACGAACATATATACCTACTGCACAAGATGAATCACTTACAATCGTGACCCTCACGCGACTACCCCGCAATGCATTTGCAGACTCACCATAGCGATTTAAATACACAACACTGTATGTCTTTAATTAATCATTAAATAATGAATTTAAGGAAAGGCAGTAACAACTGACTGTTTTGTAACGGCGAACTCTCTTTTAAGCAGAGTGCGGATGTGTGTTTAGCTAAGGTGCGTTCCGTGCGTGTGTGTATGTTGAGCGAAGAGTGGTGGTGCGGTGGTTAGCGCACTCCGATAGGAACCCGAGTTACGATTCCCACGACGATTTTCTGAACCGATTACGGACCTCAGCTAGCTCGACTCGGCCTTAAATTAGTACCTATTGCCGTATGCAAAAAAACAACACACGTCAGCATTGTGGGGAGACAAAGGCGGCCTGGCGTGGTGCTGGGCTACACCTTCTAGTGCGCCGCTCCGAACCTTAATAGGTGCTCGCTAACAGCACTTGCCCCAACAGCGTGTGTAGGCTACACGGTTGGGTAAGAAGGGGGTGCGGGGGGGGGATGCTCTGTTCATTTGAACGGAGGCCGCATCCCGTTGAGTCGGAATCGAACCTCCCCCCCCCCCCCCATCTGTGCGAGCAAGCCAAGCCAAGCGAGCGAACTGCGCTACTCAACAACCATCCCGGGCAAGCTGAACGGCGGCGTGCCGCTGCAGCGCACAGCGAACGATCCTCCCCCTGTCTTTCCGTTGTCGCGATGGGGAATGCGCGCGCGCGTGTGCGCGTGCCCGTGTGTGAATGTTTTCGCGCACGTGGTCGGCGTCAACGACCACGCTTGCTTCATCCCAATGAACTCATTTGACAAAAAATAAAAGTATCAATTATTTGCCGATGCTGCTGCTGCTGCATTGGCAGCGGAAGCGCAAGTAACAGCGACAAACAAATAACAAGCTTGACACGTTTGTCAAAAACGTCAGCGAGATCATCTCTCTGCTATGAAGATGCGGGGCATTGCTCGAAACGTCGCGTCTTACTCTTATTATTATTTTTTAGGGCAGTGTTTGTTGACGCACGCGTTTCCAAACTACTCTCGTACCCTTTTGGAAAAGTCCAAGGCGGCGAGTGTCCGTCTCTCTCTCTCTCCGTCTCTCTCTCTCTCTCCGCTGTTGCAGCCGAGAAGAAGGTGGTGGTGGTTTAAGCCGTAAGAAGACGGCACCTCGCTTCTCGACACAATTGGACAGGTTTATGATAGCTGTGATTAATGCGCGGGTAAAAAAAAGGGGGGCCTCCTAAACATCTCCACAGTGAACACGCACACATACACACGCATACACACGCACACACACACGCGCGTGCGTGCGTGTCCCGTCCAAACCTCCCAGCGTCGCTCGCTCTGGGTCCTTTTTGCCCGACACGGCGCTCCCGGCTTGCCGACGCAGCGCAGCAGCGATCGGCTCAAGGGGCACAGACGATTCTCCAACGGCAAGAAGGAGGTTTGCGTGGTCCGCTTTGTGTACGGGGCGGGCGGGGGTGCGGAGGTGGTTTTGTTTGGTTTGTTTTTTTAATAGCTAAATGTGTGCCTAACATTTATATCCACCCACCTAAGACATCGGCTTTTGTGAAAGAGTTGGAGTGGGGAGGGGGGGGCGGGCGGGGAGGCCCCACGGCCGCGGAGAGCTTCGATGCGTCTGCGTGGCAGCCGAGCGGAGACCGAAGGGGCACGAGGTAATGGATGCTGTGGACCGGTCGGGGGGTACGGCGGGATGGACACCCCGCGTCCAAATTCTTTTGGAGAATTCCGCACGCAGCGCTTGAGCGTTGAGAACGGCGACGGAGGCTCTGCCGTTGCCCCCGCCGTCTCGCGTTCTTGAAAACAAAACAAAAACACAAATTGGGGGTGTTTTTCGTCGTTTACGGATACAAATAATGATGCGCGTTTATGTGATTGCGCGGGCGGTGATGGTCATGCTGATGATCTGATTGCTGCGGGTGGTATGAATGGCGCGTGCGTGACTGTGTTTTGTTTTTGTGCGAGAGTTCTAGTTGGATGGCGGTGGTATTTATTGTAACGTGTGACTCACACCACCATCACGTCCGTTTTACACATCGATGGTATCTAACGCGTAACAGATAACGCACGTTGCTTTTGCGCAATTAAAGTTACCCTCGTGTAAGCATCGTGTTGTCGTTCCCCCGGCACCTCAAATTAGCACGGTTGACTACGTACGGTGCGAAGAAAGTTTAACGTACATGCAGCAAAATAAGCTTTTTACACGAAGAAATGTCGGTTAAAATATGCCCACATTTACATCGACGCTTAGATGATTGATAGCCTGCGAAACCACACTTACGAAATATTATCAGTCAAAATGTAAGATGTATTTTACTACACGGCTTCAAATTACATGTTTTTTTAAAATGATCCTATTTTAAATGTGTCTTCCATCTCTGATTTTTTTTTTAAACGCTCGAACGGCCCCCGTGGTTTGATGGATTGATTGGCGCGCGCTCAGAACACGGCGAGGACTTCGCGAGAAGAGGCCTCGGACACTCCGCGCCAAGCCCCGGCGTTGCGGATGGGCTGTCTCACAGTCTGTGGAGGATAATAAATACTGTCATAAGTAGCGGACGTTTCCGCGTGTAGACATCGGCAGCAGCGGGGAAGCTCCACAGTCGATTCATACAATTTTCTGCGTAACAGAGAGATAGAGAAAAAAATAACCGCACACACCACACCACGCAACCGCGCCGTGCGTCCATGCGAACTCGGCTCAGTGTGGGAGCGAGCGTGGAGTGCGCACGGGTTCGATTCCGGGCTCACTCGTCAACATCAGCGACGATGATTCTGAAGTGGTTCAGGGGCCTCCCTGAACGCCGATTCGGCCTCAGACGAGGAGCTACTGCGTTTGCGTAAACATCGCCGCTTAGGGAGACAAAGGCGGCCGGTCGTGATGCTGGTCACCTCGTGTGCCATTCCGGCCTTCATATGGTGCTCGCTAACAGAACTTTGCTCAAAGGTGTGTGAAGGCTATACGGGGGGTCTTTGTCGTGCACTTATGTGTGTGTAATCGTGGGTGTCTGTATGTATGCGTGTCTGTATGTACGTGTGTATGTATATATGCGTGTATGTGTATATGGGGAGCGGCAGTGTAGCGGTTAGCGCGCTGTGCTACGAACCCGGCGATTTCTGAGTTCGAGTACCAGTGAGAATTAACTGAATCAGTTCTTGGTCCTACTCAGTTTCCCCTAGGTCGACTCAGCTTGAAGCGAGTAGCTGGTGCTATGCATACACATCGCCACGAGGGAGACAAAGGCGGCCGGGCGTGGTGCTGACCACCAAGCCCATCGTGTGCCGTACCGGACTTCATAGGTGCTCGCTAACAGCAATTGCCTCAACAGTCCAATAAGCCTATACGGGGGATCTTTGTCTTTATTTTGTAAATGAGCGCGTATGTATATGCTTGCGCTTTGTGTACATCGGTGTGTATATTTATGTAAGTATGTTTGTGTTCATCAGTGTGCGAATATTTGTTTGTGTTCATCAGTGTGTGTATATGTGTTTGTGTTCATCAGTGTGTGTATATGTGTTTGTGTTCATCAGTGTGTGTATATTTGTTTGTGTTCATCAGTGTGCGTATATTTGTTTGTGTTCATCAGTGTGTGTATATGTGTTTGTGTTCATCAGTGTGTGTATATGTGTTTGTGTTCATCAGTGTGTGTATATTTGTTTGTGTTCATCAGTGTGCGTATATGTGTTTGTGTTCATCAGTGTGTGTATATGTGTTTGTGTTCATCAGTGTGTGTATATGTGTTTGTGTTCATCAGTGTGTGTATATTTGTTTGTGTTCATCAGTGTGCGTATATTTGTTTGTGTTCATCAGTGTGTGTATATGTGTTTGTGTTCATCAGTGTGCGTATATGTGTTTGTGTTCATCAGTGTGTGTATATGTGTTTGTGTTCATCAGTGTGTGTATATGTGTTTGTGTTCATCAGTGTGTGTATATGTGTTTGTGTTCATCAGTGTGTGTATATGTGTTTGTGTTCATCAGTGTGTGTATATGTGTTTGTGTTCATCAGTGTGTGTATATTTGTTTGTGTTCATCAGTGTGTGTATATTTGTTTGTGTTCATCAGTGTGTGTATATGTGTTTGTGTTCATCAGTGTGCGAATATTTGTTTGTGTTCATCAGTGTGTGTATATGTGTTTGTGTTCATCAGTGTGTGTATATTTGTTTGTGTTCATCAGTGTGTGTATATGTGTTTGTGTTCATCAGTGTGTGTATATGTGTTTGTGTTCATCAGTGTGTGTATATGTGTTTGTGTTCATCAGTGTGCGTATATGTGTTTGTGTTCATCAGTGTGTGTATATGTGTTTGTGTTCATCAGTGTGTGTATATGTGTTTGTGTTCATCAGTGTGTGTATATGTGTTTGTGTTCATCAGTGTGTTTATATGTGTTTGTGTTCATCAGTGTGTGTATATGTGTTTGTGTTCATCAGTGTGTGTATATGTGTTTGTGTTCATCAGTGTGCGTATATGTGTTTGTGTTCATCAGTGTGCGTATATGTGTTTGTGTTCATCAGTGTGTGTATATGTGTTTGTGTTCATCAGTGTGTGTATATGTGTTTGTGTTCATCAGTGTGTGTATATGTGTTTGTGTTCATCAGTGTGTGTATATGTGTTTGTGTTCATCAGTGTGTGTATATGTGTTTGTGTTCATCAGTGTGTGTATATGTGTTTGTGTTCATCAGTGTGTGTATATGTGTTTGTGTTCATCAGTGTGTGTATATGTGTTTGTGTTCATCAGTGTGTGTATATGTGTTTGTGTTCATCAGTGTGTGTATATGTGTTTGTGTTCATCAGTGTGTGTATATGTGTTTGTGTTCATCAGTGTGTGTATATGTGTTTGTGTTCATCAGTGTGTGTATATGTGTTTGTGTTCATCAGTGTGTGTATATGTGTTTGTGTTCATCAGTGTGTGTATATTCGTATGTCTTTGTATATCTGCCGACGCGTGCGTCGTGCGTGTTCACAACAGCACGACGTGCTTGTGATTATTACCGTAGTACTGTATGTAGTTGCTCGCCCACGTCTGTTAAGGGGGGATCTTTTGTCTTTATTACGTATATCTGTTAACACTTGCCCCAACAATGTATGCAGTCTATACGGTGGTAATCCCTGCGTATCTGTGCGTGTGCGTGTGCGGTAACGAAATGTGCGTAACTCCATTGCGATGCTGGTCTGCGCGACGTTTTTGACGGGACAAAAATGTGACAGGTCGGTCTGGGCGGCTGGCCGTCAACATAAAACTCCGTGTCCGTGAAGAAGTTGCAGCGGTGCGTTAGAATCGAGCTACGTAGCTCCTTGCACGACCGCAGTAGCTTTCAACCTTCGACGACGACGATGTTGTGTATACCGCGGAGAATCATTGGAGCGCTGTGAAGTTTAACAATGCGTAAATTGCATGCGCTCCGTCTCCTGGCGCGCACGCGGTCAACAATGAGTGTGCTTCATCCAACCCTCACGGACCAGCGCGGGGTCAAGTTATGGTCAAACAACTCCCGTGACCGACACGGCGTGGAGACCAAGGCCTTGAGAGTCGCCTTCCTGTTGCTCTCTCTCTCTCTACACATATACTGTACATCATGTCCAGCATGCCACAGACGCAGGAGCGCGCGCGACAGCGCGAGCGAGAGACGCGTTCAGAGCGCGAGCGAGTGGGGCTTCAGAGCGTCGCCCGATCGCTTCCTGAGCTACTGAAACTATATTCTTTGGGTCTTTCTACTGGAACAATAGTTTTTATTTTATTTTGACCAGGTAAAACCCACTGAGCTGTGTAGCTCTATCTCAGAAGCGACCTGGTCACAAATGATAGATCAACGAAGTGGCTTGTCGTGTGGAAATCCGAATAATCTAAACGCGTTTTTCTAAAATGTGGAAGCGGGAAAAAAACCGGAGAACCCGGAGACAAATCCACGCGACCACGGGAAGAGAGACACGCAAACTCCAAATATACAGCAGGCGTCAGGGTCGCGATGGAACCCATGACCTCCTGTATACCGGGCGACGTAGTTAACATCTCCCCACCGCGGCGCCCGACCCGATCCGGCCCCAGCTCAGCAGGGTACGATGTGAGCTTTGCTTTGGAGTTCGCCGAACAAGGCGCGCCCCGCGAGCGAGCGAGTTGCGTGGCTGCCAGCCGGTCGAGATTTGTTGGCTCGAAGAGAGTTTTATTATAGAAATGTTATTTCGAGGAGGAAGACCTGCGGGCAGCACGCGCATGTTTAAAAAGGCGACACACATCGCCCGAGGCCAAACCGCCGCAAGGCAATGACTGCAATTGGCTTGCTGGCGACAGATGATTGCGTGTGTGGGGAGCGGTGGTGTAGCGGTTAGCGCACTGCGCAACGAACCCCTGAGACTCGAGTTAGATTCCCGCTCGCGGCCAACACCGGTGACGATTATCTGAACCGGTCCTGGGCCTCCCCTAGGTCGACCCAGCCTCAAATGAGTACCTGGTGCGGGAGACAAAGGCAGTCTACGTGGTGTTGGCCTCCGACCCCCCTCTTGTGCCGTGCCGGCCTTCATAGGTGCTCGCTAAAAGCACTTGCCCCAACAGTCTGTTAAGGCTATACGGGGAATCTTTGTATTTGACTTTATATGCGTATATACCCTACATACGTATATGGGGACCGGTATTCGTGGATAGTGCCGTGCGCTATGAACGCGGCCATCCGAGTGAGATTCTCGGCTACGACTAACATCGGTGACGCATATCAGAACCGATTATGTGCCTCCCCAGCGTTCAACCAACACCGCAAACAATGCGTGAAACGTGAAACGCCAGCGAAGTTGCGCTGCTCAGACGACTCCCTGGGCCCCTGTGAGCGCCGTGTTTTGCTCTTCATAGGCCCTCGCTGACAACACGTGGCGTCCAACTGTCTACGGTAAGGCTCACGCGGGGGATCTTCGTCCTCTGTGATGGAGCGCCCTGGAATTAAACGACGCTTTCGTTGCGCGGAATGAGCCTGCGTGCCTTGTGAAGGCCGAAATATCGCTGCCAGATCAGGCCAACAACCCCTTCTGATAACCGACCACGTGAGTAATCGACTACTCTTCCGATTTATTATCAGTTCCATTACTCGACTGATATAAATAACACGAATATAGTTGAAAAGGCAACAATCCACGCCTCTGTCCCAACATGTGCCGCTGGACGGGAGGTTGTGGGCGAGGCTCGGCAACGTCATCGGCATCGTCATAAGCCCGTGTCAGGCTGGGCGTGGATTGGAGGGGGGTTGCCCGCCTTCGGCAGGCTGGATGTCGGCGCGGGAACTGAGAAATTGGCCACAAAATAAATAGTGCCAAACGGTGTCGTTGGCTAACCTCTACTCGTGAGCTCATGCGTACATTTACATGCGTTGTTAATTAAGGTTTTATATACAGTACATATAAATAATAATCACAATAATAATAAAAATCAGCTAGATGAAAGTCTAAAAACGCCATGTAGGTTATGGGAATTGTTTGGCCATACTTCACCACGCTGGTCAGTGTGGGTTGGTGAAGGAGCAGGCTGGGCGGGGGTCGGGGTATCCCAGGACTCGCCACTGGCGTTAGCCCTGGCCGGGAATCGAACTCGGATGACGAGTGGTTCGCGCAATGCAACGGCCTATTGTCCCACCGCTCCACCCCCAAATCGTACAATAACCGCGCCTAAACATCGGAAAGAACAGGGTTCTACCGACGCGTACGATAACTGAAATGGATGAGTCTGCGTTTTGGCAGCGGTGCACAAACACGCTTAACGAAGCAGACTCAGAATATTTATTCTGGAGGAATCCGATGAGCTGTGAAGCTCTTATTCAAACATTTCCAGTAGTTTCACAGATTTCCAAAATAACTCAACGCGTTCGGCAATAACAATGTGGCCTTACAAAAAACTAAATATATACACGAGGCGACGTTTCGAGCAATTGCCCTTCATCACATCAAATGCAATTGTTATTGACGTGCGCGAAACGTGGCGTAACATACTATCTATTTTTTTAGTTTTTTTGCGGCCGCAGCGTTATCGGTGAATGCGTTGCGTTTTGCTACGGAAAACTTGACCGCGTGTCTGTCCGCCTTGCGTCAATGCGCTGTGAGACACGATGTCGATTACGCATTAACACACGTGCCGCACGTATGTCCACGCACTGACGTCAGAGCGTGTTTAACGTGTGTGTGTGTATATTTAGGCGTACGTCTCCGCTCATTATATACTGTCGCTACTGCAGGTACATTGCGTAACGCCTGCAAAATGCCGTTGGACAAACGTCCCGATGTACGCCGCCGGACTCTCTCGAGATCGTGTGCCGACACTTTAGTGAGGCATTCCCCTATAAATAAATGACTTGATGACGACCACGATGATGACGATCATCGGTACGTGCTGTTGTGTGGGTGGTTGTGCATAGTGAGTTCGCGGGGGGTATCGCTGTCACGCGGCTTGCACGTGAACACTGCCAGCAGGCACGCACACCCGCGTATGTGTGCACGTGAATGCGTGTCTGTATGTGTGTCGATAGAGTGGGGAGTGGTAAGCGTAGCCGTTAGCGACGCTGCGCTATGAACCCGGAGACACGAGTTCGATTCCCGCTCACGGCCAACACCAGTGACGATTATCTGAACCGGTCCTGGGCATCCCTCTTCTGCATCCACTCAGCCTTAAATGAGTACATACCTAGTGCGTAAGCATCACCACTGCGGAAACAAAGGCAGCCGGGCGTGGTACTGGCATACCCACGACTGCGTGTGTCGTGCCGGCTTTAATAGGTGCTCGCTAACAACACTTTTACTTCAAATAGCCTTTCAAAGGATTTATAGGTTTTTTTGTATTGTGTGTGTGTCTTTGTGTACGTACATATCGGAGCGGTAGCGGTTAGCGCGCTGCGCTGCGAACCTCGGAGACCCGAGTTCGATTCCCTCTCACGACCAACACCAGTGACGATTACCTGTACCGGTCCTGGGCCGCCCCTGGGTCGACTCAGCCTCAAATGAGTACCCGGTGCGGTGTTTAAACATCGCCACCAGGGAGACAAAGGCGGCTGGGCGTGGTGCTGGCCGCCCTGGTACACTTCGTGTGTCGTGTCGGCCTTCCGAGGTGCTCCCTAACGACACTTGCCCCCAACAGTCTGTTAAGACTATAACGTAGGTCTTTGTCTTTGTATTGTGCGGGGAGCGGTAAGCGTAGTGGTTAGCGCACTGCGCAATGAAGCCCGGCTACCTGAGTTTGATTCTCGTTCACGGCTAACATCAGTGACGGACTATCTGTGACGGGCTATACGGGGGATCTTTGTCTTTGACACACATATGAGTGAATGTGGGGAAGGGGATGGTAGTCGATGGGGACCGGGGGGGGGCGTGGGGGCCTCGGTGGGGGGGGGGGGGTCTGTCCCCTAGGCACGCCTCGGGTTTACGAGAAAAAAAACCGAAGAAGCGAGCACCACTATTTCCATCCCCATCGTTTATCACTCTCACGAGATAATGATCCGGGGCTGTAGCCCCTTATTGATGTTTATAATTGTATTATCTGAGAGCGGCCGATCGATGCGGCCGGCCCGGGGGCTATAGGAGGAGAGAGGAAGGGTCTACGACACGAGTGTGCTGTAACGCGCCGTGGCCGCTGCTCTGTCCGTTCCCCAGCGCAAATACAAACGAGGGAGAGTGGCCGTTTGTGTTGCCCATAAGTGTGCGTGTGATGGTGTGTACGTCAACATTCATATGCACGTATGTATCCGTGATATAGGGGGGGCGGGGTGGAGGGGGGGTTTGGGGGAGTGTTTAGTTTGCGTAAATATAAATGTGTCGTTAAACCCGCCACCGCCACCCGACGCAGCCGATTAGTAAAGGTTTGTCACGTAAACAAAACGTGGAAATTCGTTACAAAGTCCAGCACTCACCGGTTGGGTGTTAGAGAGTAAACCCACAGCATTTACAATTCGAGTTAACGACGTTTCGCCGGTAATTACAGCCAGCCTCATCAGGAGACACCCATAATTGTATGTATGTACGTATATGTATGTTGAACTTCTTTCGCACCGTACGTAGCCCACCGTGCTGATCGGAGTATCGTATCATCCAGATTATAGGACGCACTTTTGCAATGTACTTTAAAGCAAATGTTATAATCCGATAGATGTCTGTGTGTGACCAAATGTCTTCACATTTATCGGCACCGACCAAACGCTTATGGTGCGTCTTATTTTCCGCAGCGTATTTTAATCCGAGATGATACGGTGCGTACTGCATATATACACACACACAATTAATGTTGCATGCGTACACACGCACGCACTTTCTAAGACGAACGTTACCCCGAGCAGTGTCGGCTCAAGTATCAGTCGTTTGACCATGCTCCACCACGAGTGTGGGTGCCGTTTGATGAGGTGTGTGAGCGAGTCGCTCCTGTGGGCTTTAAGACGTGGCCGGGACTCAAATCGAGGTTAGCCGGCTTCGTGGCGCAATTGCGCTAACCGCGATTGCCAACGTATGCATGCAACATTTATATACACTTGTATCTTTTTTTAAACGCGCTCCGGTATATCATTTTAAAAGGTGATGTTTCATTGCGTGTACGTTAATGATTATAATGCGTTTACACTGTCATGTTTGGTTGCGCGGAAATCTATAGGTCAAATGTAATATGTGCGACGTGCGTACTTATGTGATTGCATTGTTCGCGTGTGGACTTATTTGTGTATGCCTCTGTATATGTTTAAATGACAATGCACGGTGCTGTATCAACCCACTGCTGAATTAAGTGCTGCCCGTGGCGGTAATTGTTTGACCATACTTCACCACCGTGGTCAGTGCAGATTGTTTGGAAAAGAGGTTGCCTTGGCTGGACCGGTTTAGATATCTCTCGCCCCTGATGCTGGAGCCGCGGTCGGGAATCGAACTCGGATGGCCGAGTTCATTCTTCAATGTGCTAACTAATGCGCCTATGCATCTACGTGTTGTGAATGCCTATGCATCCATTTTATATCACAGCGGGGGCGTAGTGTTAGCGCACTGCACCGCAAACTGAAGTTCGCTTCCCGCTCAGAGGCGAATATTTGAACCGATCCTGGGTCTTCCCTAGGTAGGCTCGGCCTTAAATAAGTCCCTGGTGTGGTGTATACAACATTGGCACTGGGGAGACAAAGGTGGCTGGGCGTGGTACTGGCCACCCCACCTCCTCGTAAGTCGCCGCCGGCCTTCATATGTGTTGGATAACAGCACTTGCCCCAACAGCTTGCTAGAGGTTATAGAGGGGGGTTGGGGGTGGATATTTTGTCTTTGTTTTTGTCTTTGTCACGGCAAACAATGGGACAAACATTTTGAGAGATGAAACAATGAAATCAGCTGTTGTGCGGTCGCGAGGCGGACAGTTGCGACGGCATGGAGAGAGAGAGAGGCGTTAAAATGCAGCGGTGGATTGATCGTGCCCTGTGATTTTGGTGTTGATGTGTGAGGAGCGTGATGGGTTATAACACGAGTCTGTTAAACCTCCTACTCCTCCTCCTCACAGTCTTCAAGATATCTCCGCCCGACTTGACTGCCTGCGTTTCCAAAACGATTGCATGGCTGCATTCGCCAATTGAAGAACATTTCAAAGATTTCCGTGTCTGCAAGATATAATTTATTAATAAAGTACGCTACGTTTGAGTGCCTTGGTTTTTATTTTTATTGCAAGAAGGAAATGGTGCGCTCGGTTTTGGACGAAGGCCTCCCCCAAGCCTCCCCAGCGATGCAGCGATCCACCCAACACGTGCCAAATTCGTCGCTCCATCTCCGCGGTGGATGTCCTCGTTCCTTCTTTGGCTGCCATTCCGTCATTACCCTCGGCCCACCCGCTACCCATTACCTCTATAAGCCATCGCGCGTGCTTTCCCCTGCCCCAAACCCACTGAACTTTTCTTCACAAAAATCACACCGTCTCTCCCCCATCAGCCTGCGTGCGTTATCTAACCCACGTGTTCCTCTCTCTCTCTATCCGTGGTAGTGGTGCTGTTCATTGCGATTGTCAATTGAATAACGCGCAAGTGTTTACGCTTTGCATTCTATGTAGACCTTGGGACTTTGTAACGACACGTTGTTTCATTATTTCTTTTGTAGGCTGAATGCAATGCTCTACCTGTCTGTGTTGTGATACATAAATGCCATTGTGCCGTTTCCACAATGAAATAAAACAACTTTATTTTTTAAACAAAAACGCAAATGTGTGGTCGCTGCTCTGTGTTGCATTATATTTAGCCGGCTTTGGTAGCTGCCACGGTGATATTGTACACATGTTGATTGGAGTATGTAAATTGAGATTATTTTTTTACTTATGCGAGTTGGTAACATTTGAACAACATTTTTTCGCAAGTAAGTGTTTATTTTTTATTGTTATAATGAAAATTGGTGGAATCAAAGTGACACGAGAACATGAAACCGACTTAGCGATTGGATCGAGCAGCACTCACAGCGCGCTCAGTTGGGCTCGCCCCCCCCCCGCCATAAACACACAAAGATCCCCCGTACAGCCTTAACATATTGTTGGGGTAAGTGCTGTTAGCGAGCACCTATGACGGCCGAAACGATACACGAAGGGGTGGGTGGCCAGCACCACGCCCGGCCGCCTTTGCCTCCCCAGTGCTCATGTATACACACAGCACCAGGTAATAATTTATGGTTAAGTCGACATAGTAGGGGGGGGGGGGCGAGAACCGGTTTAGATAGTTGTGAGCGGGAATCAAACTCGGGATCGCAGTGCACCAACCACCGCCCACCACTGCACTCCGCACACGGGCACTCACAACAACACCCCCCTTACACCACACACCCATCCATGCCTCACACATACGGTCACACGCACGCAGACGTATTTTCACACAAAAACAAAGATCCCCCGTATGGTCTTAAGAGGCTATTGGCGCTGTTAGCAAGTACCTTTGAAGGCCGGCATGGTACACAAGGGGGGGGGGGGGGGGTGGCCAGCACCACGCCCAACCGCCCTTGTCTCCCCACTGGCGATGTTTACACACCGCACCAGGTACTCAACTTAGGCTGAGTCGACCTCGGGGAGACCAGGTTCGGTTCAGACATCCGTCAACGATGTTGGCCGTGAGTGGGAATCGAACTCGTGCCCGCCCCGTTCGTTCCCCTTACACACAAACCCACCCACAGCAGCAACAACAACCGCCGTTCGCCACTAAGTGGCGGTGACGTCACCCACGGAGTTTGTGCCAGGCTAGGTGCACTTTGAGCACACGTGAAGTGTCCGAAGGCTCTCTGGCAGGAAGAGACCCAGGTGCCACGGGTTGCCTGACTGAGATGACTGGCAGATGAATCAGCTGTGCTCCCCACTGTGCCACCTCGCTGCGTTTTAGCAATCCGGCGCAACCACAACAAACAAACACACTCACGCACATACTCGCAATACCATTAGCACACACACACACATATGTACAATCGCTTTCATACACACACTCACACAATGACAAATATCCCACGTATAGACTGAACAGAATGTTTGGGGCAAGTGCTGTTTAGCGAGCACCTATGAAGGCCGGCACGGCACACGAGGGGAGTGGGTGGCCAACACCACGCCCGGCCACCTTTGTCTCCCCAGTGACGATGTTTACACACCGCACCAGGTACTCATTTGAGGCTGAGTCGACCTAGGGGAGGCCCAAGACCGGTTCAGGTAAACGTTACTTGTGTTGGCCATGGGCGGGAATCGAACTCGGGTCGCCGAGATATCACACAAAAGATAAAGATCCCCCGTATAGCCTTAACAGACTGTTGGGGCAAGTGCTGCAAACGAGCACCTATGAAGGCCGCCCTAACCACCACGCTACCGTTCCCCCACACACATATACAACAACCACTCACGCACATGCTCACACATGCACAACCGTGTTTATACACAAAGTCACACACCTACACAACAACCCACTCACGCACACGTTCACAACCTCGTGAGCGCACGCACGCACACACACACACAAACTCACAACAAAGCCCTGACGCTGCCACTAGACCACACTCCCCGGGTTTGCCGCGGCCCACGTGCCAACGAGCCATCATCGGCTTTGAATCACGGGCAGCCGTCGTTCTTGAGGTTCGTAATAACATCACCTGGGTGTTTCGCGACAATTAAAAAGCTGTTAGAGGCAGTTTACCGTTACATATAAAACCTAACGACAATGTCACCTCTGGGCATGTTTTTGTTGTTGTATTCTTTTACATTCACGCGACGCGCTGACTGGCCTACATTGAGAACTGTGAGAGTGCAGTTAAAATGCCCACAACGCATGGATTCATTATATCGGCCGGAGGCTGTCTCCGGCGGGGTGGGGGGGCTGAGCTCCGGAAAATATATCCCTGCCGGAGGGTGTTGTGTTTGGAAAGGCTGCGCAAAATATTCCGTGCGCAATTAAAAAAAATATATATATAATCCCCTACCAAGTACCAACGACATGTGACACAAGTAAAAGTTGTACGACCGCATAAATATCAGCGAAAGTCTCCATTGTACAACAAGGATCTCCCTCTCTCCCTCTCTCTCTCTTCCCTTATTTCAAAATAAAGTCATGGCTCACGCTGATTTTAAAAGGGAAGGTAAGTAAAGTCGACGAACGGCCAAACGTCCGCACGGCGGAGAAAGACTGCGGTAATTGTTGGGGAGACGAGTCAGTTCCATTCCATCGCACATTGGCCACGCTGCACGCGTGCCGCGGAGTGCGTGGTCGGGAGATGTTTTAAACCATTATTTTAATTAACCTAATTCGTAGACGGAGGTTAATCGAAGTTGCCCGGTTGTATTGACTGGCGAGGCGGGGGCTGGGTGGATGAGGTGGGGGGGGGTGTTGGAGGTGGTGGGGGGGAGACAGCAAATGATTCCCCGCAGGATAAATACGCCAGGATCTGCCTAATTATCCCCAGTGTCGACCTGCCAGTTTCCATTTGTCCCGCCGAGACTCGGACCGGGCCGGGCCGGGCATTGGCAGTCAGCCGCCCCGTCGACGACTCGCAGGGCCGGCAGTCAGTTTGGAGCTGTTGCGATACGGGGGACAACCTTTAACACCTTACATCTCGCGTGTATATATCTACTTTTTTTTAATCCAATATCGATTGTAATAATGCAATGAATTTCTATCAACTGCTGGAAGGACTCTCCCACGCGTCACGCTGACTAGCGGGGCGAAGTATGGTCAAGTAACTCCCCCGTTGTTGTCGACAAAGGGGCCGTCCATAAATGACGTCACGTGATTTTGGACGATTTTTGACCCCCCCCCCCCTTCGTCACACGGCGTCACAAAAAGTCAGACCCCCCCTCAAATATGACGTCATAAAGCTCTACCCCCCCCCCCCCCCCCAAAAGAACAAAAAACATGCTTCTAATCGCTTTAAACTATTGTCATTGTAGTGCGCATTGAATGTGGCGCTGCACTCGGATGTTGTAGGAGAAAACATTTATAAAAAAAGTATATTTAATTAAGTAGAACGTGTTGTCTATATTTATTTAAAGTTGCGCATTTTGATGTGTCGTCACATTTCTCAAACACCCCTCCCCTCGTCACACATCGTCACAAATGTGTGACCCCCCCCCGCCCTAGGTGCGTGACGTCATTTATGGACGGCCCCAAAGGGCCTTACACTATTTATTTATATACAAACACATGTAAAATGACAATACGTTCATGCATGAACAATGCAATTGCCAGCGAGGTTCAGAGTCAGTACGGCAAAGTGCGTCGTTCTGACGATCTGACGGCAGGAAGTCTTTAACGTCCGTTGTCACAATGGACTGGCGGGCGCTTTGGTAAGTTGCGAGACGGCGACACAGGAATTGAACCGTCGTCACTTAATTCAAGCAAATCGGCTTAGTGACGATGCCCCCCCCCCTACTCTCTTCACCCCCCCCACCAACCACCCCGCCCGCCCGCCCCCCACACACAACACTTCACACTTGTTAACAGTTGGCAAAGTTCAACCATTATAACATGGCCGCAGGCATTTCCCGACGTTGATGAGTGAGGGCCCAAACCGAGTTGTTTCACCACAGCTATACGCGTGCCTGCGTGCGTGCAATGAGTCGCATGGCCTGTCGCGGTCAACGCCGTACTCGCTTGATTACAAGATGCCCTGGGAAGTTAAGACGCACCCAGCAAAAGCGTTTGGCCGGCCAATCTCCGCCAATAGTCATTCACATTTGGTCCAACAGACATAAAGACAAAGACCCCCCGTATAGACTAAATATACTGTTGGGGCAAATGCTCTTAGCGAGCACCTCTGAAGGCCGGAACGGCGCACGAGGGGGTAGGTGGCCAGCACCACGCCCGACCGCCTTTGTCTCCCAAGTGGCGATGTTTTTACACACCGCACCAGGTAACCATTTGAGGCTGAGTCGACCTAGGGGAGGCCCAGGACCGTTTCAGACAATCGTCACTGGTGTTGGCCGTGAGCGGGAATCAAACTCGGGTCGCCGGGTTCGCAGCGAAGCGCGCTAACCGTTACGCCACCGCTCCCCACGCACACGCGCACACACGCACAGACGCCTACTGGATAATAAGAAGCACCCCCAAACGTTTGCTTTGAAGTACAGGGGGTAAAAGTGCGTCTCGTATTCTGGAGAATATGGTGGTAACACACGTACTTGTACTACGTGTTGTCCTTTGCATAGGAAAGCCGCGCTGAATCTTGCGATACAATGCGGATCTGTGTAGCGCCTAAATGCGACCGCATCTGAAGTCGCCTAAACAACAAGAGCGGGCATGTTCGTGTTTGTCGCGAGAGAGGTGGAGGCAAATGTTATGGAGGAAGATCTCAAGCGTGGATTTGAACAATGGCAGGGAGTCGACAGCATGGCTTGCAGAATGGAGTTCCAGACCACGGGGAAGAAGAGATCTAAGGTTGATTGGTGGCTTAGACACAATGACGTTGGTACTGCAATTGGAACGTTGGTCCAACTCCATTAACGAGTGTAGTAAGAAACCACAGTGCTTGCAGGACAAAAATAACCACACCAGTAGGAGGGGATAACGCAGAAAATTCCCAAATCGCGTGCTGGTTCTGCTCTTGACGCCCCTGTTCTGGCATTAACCGTTCGCGTCGGCTTTCATGTGCAGAGCGGAATCTTAAATAAACACACACGCGCGTTCATTGTGTGCGTGCAACTTTTGTCCCGGAGAGAAACATAGTTCTGAACACAAAAGATGCAGCGGTACAAAGAGATGTAGTATCATATCGTTCGGTAAGGCAGGGTGAATGCATGCAGTTACCATGGGCGGCGCGCGTGTACTGGCACAAAAAAGTGCTGGGGATGCTACCGCTCGTATTTCTGTATAAGTTGGTGATCGATAGATAGCTAGGCTTGCGAGGGTAACTGTGTGAAGTAGCGAGCATCAAAGACATTGCTTATTTAACTTTGTTCTCGTTACTGTTTTGTAAATTATAAAAAAAAAAAATTCTTTATCGCGCTGTTGCAAATGCTACACAAAGTACTGCGAATTACATCGCTCGCATTTCTCTACAAGCTACTCACGGGACAGACGAATTTTGTTTGCAGAAGTGACGCACGGGGTTGTGGGGGAGAAGCGTATCGTCAGAGGCATTGGGCTTTGTCAACGTTCCGTTCTCCTTGCTCGGGGTTTAAAATGCGAGGTAGAGGAGGGAAGGGAAGGGAGAGAGGCACAGATTGCTTTGAGCGCAAACGGCGCCGGATCCGTTTGCGTCGCTGAGATTTGTGCGGCGTCTCAGCAGAACCGGAGCTCCTGCGCGCCGTCGCCAGAAGGGCGTGATGTCTCGCAATGGGCTCGCAGTGCTGCTGGGGGCGACCTTTATTAAAATGACACTCAACACCAACCCCAATCCCCTCCCCCCCACCACTTTGTCTCGTTGTACCGCGTGTCACGTTGAAACACTCGGTAACAACGGCAAGTTCATACGCTGAAACTTTACAAAAAGTCAGCACGTATATATATTTAAAAAACAATTGATTACTTTCTTATTTGTATTTTCGCGATCTAACCCTATTGAGAAAATCAATCTGCCATGAATAATATTGGTGGCGACAGCCTACGTGTTAAATTGAGATTGGTGCGAGCAATGACACATATATGTATATACATACCGCACCGCATGCCTCACGAACACTGCCTTATAACAGAAATAAAGACCAACGTTTCGGGCAACGATTCTGAAGAATGAATACATGTTTTGTTCTAAGGCAGTGACAATGACAAATGTAGTGAGTTTTATATTTTATAATTGATATTAGGGCAGCTGTCATGCGCTAGTTAGTAACCCTGGTGAACTGAGTTCGATTCCCGGCCAGAGCGAACTTCCCACGCATCTCCGATTAGCACGATTGGCTACGTACCGTGCGAAATAAGTTCAACATTCATAGAAAACGAAGTGGGTGACGTCTGAATCGCTCTTTGTGACTACCACGTGTTCCTCCGACCGTTTGAACCTTTCACTAACCAGCGCTGAGCACAGTATAGTCAAACAACACCGATGACCGACGCAGGGCGTGGAGAGGCGTTCATCCAGCAGTGGATTGACACATCATTTACGAGATGCACAGACAAAATTAAGATTCCAACACTGGTCTCTGCGCGTAACTGATGGGCAACACGTGACAGACCTACCACCACAAGTTGTGCAACTTACTCCGAAGCGCGCGCGCCTCCCTGTGAAATGGACCCAATTGACACGATAGGCCGCTGACGTTTAGGGAACGGGACATTAACAAGAGGCGTCTCTAACTCGGGGCATCCTTCACAACTCCAAGCTGATGCTCGTACGCAATGCACTTGTTATTGTATTCACGGGTTGTCTGAGCACGGGACCGAGGGCCCAAAAACCCCAAACAGCGCTATTACATCTTGATTTGAAGCTTTCGTGACTGCAGGAATCCATACTCTTTGGTTCTTTCGGTAAAGTCACGTAGGTAGAAAAAGAATAGATCACGAAGTTTCGATCGCAACACAAGCAATCGTCATCAGGTGGGACGACTACAGCACTATTAAACTTGTAACAGATAAGAGTTTTAACTTTTCTTAAATTTGAGCAAGGTTACAAGAACTAAAGAACAATGGGCGGTTGAGCGAAGTAAGAAGCAGAACATGCACGCGGGATGGTGGATAAACACGGTACGGACGAGACGAAATATTCCGGTAGATCCGCGTCGTCGACATGGGAGGTATCGATGAGCTACCAACGTGTGACTCGGTAAACGTTCGCGGACCTCCATCGATTGACGAGCTAAAAGTTGGTGCGCCGCGTTTTTCAAAAAATCACTACCACGAAGTCGGCAGAAGCGACTGCGCCGCCGCATGTGCGCCGCGACCGAAGGCCCGCGCGTTCGGGACCCGCTCTGCCCCCTCCACGTCAATCATCGCACGCCGATGCGCACTGCCCACTTATCAGATTTACAAGCGAGTGAGGAAGATTGGCTGACGTGAAAAAGCCCGCGGTCCAGGTCGTCTGTCACCGCGGGGGTGGCCGTGCCCCCGACCTTGCTTTCTGCATCTCCGCCGGGCAAGGCCGGGCGAGGGAAGCCAGGGTGACGGGAACTGCTCCCAGGCACACTCAAGAATTTTTACTTATACTGGAGGAATCCTCTTTTTGGTTCTTTCGGTAAAGTCACGTAGAATGGAAATAATAAAACAATAAAAATAAAACAATAAAATAATTCTCACGTTTTTTATTGTTACATTTTTATTATTTCCATTCTAATTCTCACGACGTTTTGTATTGTTTTATTTTTATTATTTCCATTCTACGTGACTGTACCGAAAGAACCAAGAAGATGAATCCCTGCAGTCACGAAAGCTTTAAATCGAAACTGGAGGAATCCGTTGAGCTATAAAGCTTTTTCCCCCACAGATGTTCAAGTAGGGGCAGGTCAGAAAGTCACAACAATTTTTCGCAAATGTTAATTTTAAAATCTGTGCACATGCATTGTTTTGTATTACTATTTGGATCATGAGTCGGTGTTTTTGAACAAATTTTACTAAAAGCATGCTAGTAAACCGAAGTGATTTAGAAACATGCGTCAAACACTACTGGCCAATAAAGGCCTCCACATTCCCTGGCAATGTATGTATGACTTTTTTCTACATGAAATCAATTTGATGCAAATAGTATAGTTAAGCATTCCCCATTGACTGATTATTAGATGCATACTTTCATTTAATATACAAAAATGAGAATATGCTTAAGTAACCGAATTAGCGAACAATTATATACCTTACTTTGGTAATTTTGTACGTCTCATTTTACTTAAAATATAAAATGCAATTATGTCAACATTTAATTGAAAATGCATTACTTTGAGAAGAAGTCTTTATTTAAACTTTTCATTTAAAACTACGATCTGAGCAGAAATATGTTGCGTTTTAGACGTTTTTGTAAGAGTAAACAATAAAAAAAAGTATGAACTTAGAACATTAAGGGAATGATAAAGTTTCAATCTAAATTAAATGTAATTCTCTCGACAAATGTGTCTATATTTACGATATTGCTTTGTTGTATTAGTTTTCCACAACACAATACCATTTTAGTATATATTTCTATTTTCGTAAATACTAATAAACACAAATGAAAAAGTCAGACGCTTATTTTTTCGAAATACAAAACATTCACGTTCATTTTAACAATTGCTTGATTCCTTTACTCACTTAAAATTATGATACAAATGTACAACACATGTAATGTATACACGTATGTATAAACACGACGGCTGTGTAATTATACAAACATTGCGCTTTATTTTAACATGTAACTTACCATAACACATCTGTACGTTCAATTTATTAAAGCAACGCGGCTAAGAGAGACACCTCCATTACATTTAAAACCATTGCCGAAGCAACATTTCCGGAGCAATGTTCACAACAGATCTGAAATCCTTATTTGAACAACTAACTTTACTCCGTGGTGGTGCTTCTCAGCACGCGGTATCTAAACTCAACTGCAAGTACACACACACACATGGCCTGAACACTTTCTGGACTGACCAGTTTTAACTTCGACAGACCCTGTCTCCTGCCCAGGAACCAAAAACAGCCTTTTAATGTGGAGATTAAGGAAACAAATCCGATTGGACATGTTCTTCCCGAGGCGCTTAAAGCAAACGCTAATTCGGCAACGGTATGCGTAGAGCAGGGTTATCTAAACACGTGCTGCTGCGGCGGGAGGGGGGGGGCTATTCCAACATTTATCGAAAGCAAACGTTACCGATATAACCTAAGCCCCTCGGCCCCTCGATTTAGTTATTGCCTCTTCTTTTCATCAGCTTTAATTAAGACCCGCAGGTTAGTGACGCTAACTATAAAAGCCCTGCTCATTAATTTAATTCCTTCATGGTAATCTTGGGTGTTAAAGCTCACATTAATATTGCAAGGCAGTTCAACAAAGACAATAGCTCGGGGATATGTCAAATAATTTCAAATGAGGCCCCGTACAATATTCCAGCACGGCTCCGGGGATTACAGTGCGCAAACGAACACCTCGTAAATATTAAATTCGACCTTGAAATTGGACCCGGTGCCATCATAAAAGATTGTATTTCGCTGGCGTCGTTTTATTTCCCGTAACTTCGCCCCGTGACGTGAAATTAGCGCAGTTTCGAGCGAAGGCCGACTCGACAAGACATATACGCCATTTCAGCCCACACGATTCGCAAACACTGGCCTCGCACCAACGGCGTTACATATTTGGTCGGGTACGTCGCAGCGCTCCGCTCTCCGCTCATTGAGTACGCAGCTCAACTTGCGTTTGGAACATTATACACGTTTGGTTATAAAGTGATCAGCCGAGTTGAGATGAGTGGAGAGAGACGGAGGCTCAGCGCTACCCTCTGCTGGAAGATATCGGTAACGACTCGTCGGCCGTGTTTTCTCCACTGGAATTAAATGTTCACATTTTCAAACAAATATATAAAAAAAAAATCACAGAATAAATGTTAACCCATGTTTTTTTTTTATAAATTATATCTCGTACATTAACGCTAGAGAGGAATAAAACGTCAACATTAGCTGTTATTGGTTTGCCAACTTGCAATGCACGGGACGTACTCTCTGGTAAATTGAGCATCACTTATTAACTTTGTTGAACTGTTGTAATTGCACTTTCTAATTTGAAAACAAATCCCCCACACACGAATGATAAACGTCAAAGGGATACATTAACCAGTCGGTAGGCCCTCCTTGTGCCGCACAATGGCCACTGTGTGCACGCACTGAAAGACGTTCTTACTTATCAGAATCGTCCACCTGCGCGCGCGGCTTACTGCAAGACCTGAGCTTGGAAGCCAAAGGGAAGCAAAGAAGATTATAATCTTCACCTGAAATTCCTTACGTCCAGGGTATTGTATTTCACCAATGCTCACGGCTCACAGTTACTGTATATGTGCCTTCTGCCTTTGATCTGGCGTCTTTGGCTTGGGCTGGGGCACACAGCGTGCCAAGCCGCCTTCAGCAGCTCCCCTCCTCTCTCGGAGCCTGATTAGGTGAGACAGACGTGTTTTATCCAGCTGTTCAGAAATTAGCCCTGGCCCAAATGACCGATTCTCCCACACATTCTCCATCTCCACTTTTGCCGCCAATTCGCTATCGGCCAAACTGCTCAATGGTTCTCTAAAAAGACATACAGTTGCACATCAGACGGTTATTAAGTTTACAGAAGTTGTTTTTTTCTTCCATTTACACAATGTCCATAACTGCCTATTGTTATTACGCAGTAAATTTATTTTCCTTTCTTACAGCTTTTGCCCATCTGACGAAACGGGAAAACTCTAAGGAAGCTCCCATTTGCAGCTTTCAATCTAACAAACTCCTTAGAGTGTTTCTGCTGAGCAGAAGCAGGTTTGGAGGCCTCGGCACTGCTGATATTTATTCTCCATTTACATTCTGTCATCACCTACCCCTCTCCCCTCGCAAGTTCCCCACCACCCTGAACAAGAGAGTTCTATTTCCTGTACAAATGCAGATGTGTCTTTTCCTCAAAGCACCATCAGCCAAACCCCTGAGCCAAGAGCTACTCCAGTTTGATGATGTTGAGAGTTATTTTTCAACGCATCATTTAAATCCATTTGTATATTTTTTCCTCCAATTTTTTTTTACGAGATTAAAATGCTTTAGTGACCTAAAAGCAGAAATTGGTTGATTTTCTTTTAAAATATATGCTATAAAATTTTCTATTTGTTTTGCTTTACAAAAAAACATAAAAGAGAACAATTATTGGAAAGAACAGCTTCAATGATGCATTTTGAAGAATGCATTGCAAGTTTGTTGCACCACAAAATGGAACATGTAAGATGTATTACTGCACTGCCATGTATAAATAATTGCTCAGAAAACAGACTTCCCCAGGACACATTGGCTAATACATTTCACAACCAATGTTTTAGTCAGGAGACGGCTAAAGCATAGTTGAGGACAATGATTGGGCAAGCTGGGCATTCATTCATCATTTGAAAGGGAGAAAAAAGGTGGTTGAAGGTGAAGAACGGCGAGAGGTAACTGCCCTGAAGCACAACGGAGGGCAGCGCTCTACTGTGAACTTGATACGGCTGCAGGCTCGAGCGTAACAATGTCATCGGGGAAACGGTCCTTCAGCAAGATGCCTCTGTCACGATGGCAGTCGAGCTCTGCAATGAAGCCGTACCAGTAGATCACGAGCCCCGGGCCAAACCTGGGGGGGAAAGGGGCGCACACACGAACGCGTACGCACATCAACAAAGCAACACGCGTAATTACAGTGAAAGAATGGGGCTCTGGGTCCGCTGATGTAGTTTTTGTTTAGTTTAGCTATTTTGTTCTGGAAGCAGCTACACTGTATCCCATTGTAAATGGAACACAAAGGATGACTGAGTGGGTCTGGATCCTGAAGACAGGTCACAGACACAGAGGAATGTCTGGACCTATGCATTTTTGAAAAACAATAAATTCCAAAACAACCAAACAGTGGTGTAAGGTGAAAGTTCAGGCCTGCAAGTGTCCCTGAGGAGATGGTGAAAAGCCAGTCATGACAAGAGTGTGGGATGCACCTCCTGCTGATGGACAGCAGGTACCTTTAAGCTGCTCACCCACATTGCATGCTATTGTTTTATGTGTGCAGGCTCAATACTACCTACACCACCACTCTCACCACCCTGCTGTGAAATTTCAGAGGTTTTATTAGGCTTTTACAATCTATTCTTTATTTGAAAAAAATATTATATAGTATATAACAGGCATACAAGAATGATACCGTATAAAAGGATAAAGGATATTTTATGCCCACATTTCTTCAGGACTGACAGGCCAAAGACTTCCAGGGAGCAGTTGTATCTTGGATCAGTCTAAGCGGGGGTATGCTTGGAAAGAACCACTCCTACCCACCGATTGCAATAATTCATCAGAGGACCTATATGAAGTTTACACAGCTGCCTTACCACCAGAAGTTGCAACACTTGATATTTCACATGTGCACCTTACTCGTAAAAGTGGTACAGCACCCAAAGCTTCCGAAGCAGGCAGCAATGATTGCAAGTTTCACCCCCACCCCCCTCAGTGCTCAGGAAGTGGTCCCTCTGGCATGAGGTGGTAGCCAGGAAACGGTTGTCAAGAGGGCTGAGTTCATAAAGAAGTCAAAGCTATGCATCAAGGGGCTCCTGGCAGGGCCTGATTCTCAGGAGGTGACAACACACATGCACAGTCAGGACACACATACTATCCAGCCACATACTGTTATGGCAGTGACCCTGAAGGCAAACATTCCCAACAGTGTGCAGTATATGAATTATTGGTTCATCTTTTAAGCAGTTGGCAGTTTGAAAGACATTACCTGGAGTTGCCAATCCTACTTTTTCCTCTTTAAAAATACATTTTAAATGTATACTTATGGACCTCCTTAAAATATTGTACATTTATTTCAGTGTTCAAATCCACCTAGCACAGCAGGATAAACTGCGGCACTCAGTATGTCGAGGTATTAGGTAGAGTTTGAAGTGTTTAAACACTGCAAATGACGTGTCAACATCCAGCACCCATTCATTTACAACTTCCACGCCTTCTGCACAAACATGCCTGGAGCATGTTCTTAAAGAGCCGCAAATAAGGATAACACTTGGCACCCATTTGCAAAATCCTAGCACCGTGCCAAATGACAATACCCAATCAAGAGAAGGAGCAAGCTATGGCCCGAGGAGTCAACGGTTGCTATCAAGTGCTCCAACACTTGCATCGTCCCCATACTTTTTAGCGGTGAGCCAAGGAGTGATAAAACGCGGCAGCGCAAACCACCATGTGGCATTTGTGTTGAAGGCTTAGGCCTGGATTAAAGCGGCTTAATGGGAAACCTGAGCCGCCATGGCCAGGGCCTTGTAATGCAGGGCTGCCCCAGTGGATGACCACATGTCGCTGGAGTTAAACGGGGCATAATCGTGATGTGCACACAGGAAACGTGGCTTGGATTAATTCCACTGGGCCCTGACCAGGGGTTGCTGCTCTTTAACCGACAAGCCAAACAGCTGCTCCGTATTACTGAGGATTTGCTGGGAAATGCCAATGATGACCAAAAGTCCCTCTCCACCGGTTTTGAAAGCAAAGTGATAGCCAACTTATCTCCCTTTGATAAAAAAAAAGCCATTAGCTGCGCAGCTGCATTCAACTGCCAACGCTTTCCTTTTAAGCTAGTACATTCCATTTAACACATGTATGTTTTGTATACATTGAAATAGTTTCTGAGGGTGATAATTGGCTCAATTGTCAATTGAATAGTTATTTCCCACCGCAAATATACCAAGGTGTCCTATTTGAAACTGTTAATTGTATTACATGGTGTATGTATAGAAACTGTTTTATACTAGAATTACCAATACATTATTTCCACAATTTTATTTGCATTAAATTTAAACTATATAACCAGAAGTGCTATACACAGGTCCACACCCAATCTGCACCTTTTGGTTAGCATTCCAAATATATGCTGTATATATACCGTGTTTCTAAACCTATCCCTCCACCTACGATCCCTAACATGGTCTACATTTAGTCACCAACATGAACACTGACATCCAAATGATTCTGTGATGGATTGCACTTCCACCGCATTGAAGCACAAAATGGATTGCCATCAGTTGCATACAACGCAATGTGTAAATGGAATAAGAATGTAGTATCAACAATCACTGTTCACAACAGTTGAACGGCCAATGACGTATGTGAAATTTGCAACAAAATATGACTTTCTGCATATGGATTAACACAACACTGCAATTTTAAATGTATACAAAAATATATAAAAAATGTTTCACACTGAGATGAAGAAAATCAATGTGACAAAAAAATATTTGTGAAATATAAGATGAAAAAATAAAATTGCAATGTAACATCGGAGTACAAAAAGGTAAAACTTAGAGCTAAATATAAACATCATGTAGAACGACATTGTCTGGACACAATAAAAACATACGCAAAAGCTATTATACTAATTAAAATACCCTTTCTCATATGATGCACCAAATTGCCCTTTTTATAGATTAAATTTCATAATCCTTTTTGAACTTGACTTCGGAATGACCCCATCATTCTTGGCTTGTCATGCAACTACCTGAACTTTTCTACAGGATCTAATTATAAATCAGACGGGGGGGGGGGGAACTTCTTTGCCCTTAATTTCTCAAGTGTGCCCCTGATCCACAGGCTTTGTGCCACTAGCCTGTGCACACTAAGCCATGGCTTTCACATAATGCCACCATCTGTGGTTTCATTAAAGTGACAAATCCCTATCAACACGTGTAAAAGTTATTTTCCGAATTATCTGCAGGTTCAACCTGGGGAATAAGGATACTGTTTCAGCCAAGCTGAACCCAAGCTCTTCTATTTAATGCAGATACACGCAATATTGATTTTCCAAAGTATGTGGGTTTTAGAGCACCGACCACAATTTCACTCAAATACATTGGTGGGCCGTGGCTTGTGACATTAATAAGCCTCGCGAAAATGTTTAAGAAATTATATATCAACATTATTTTGCAAAATACCAGGCTGTCCGTTGTTGGTTTAATCGTTGCACATAAATCTAAAGGCGATACACCCCACGCTGTAAAATACACACAACTTTGGAAAAAAATACATTAGTGGATGAAACCAAAACTGCCACTCTCGACAAAGCCTGAGAAAAAGCCCATGTTCATAAAAGGAGTTTATTTTACAGGCATAAATCCGTACACCACATCATAAATCAAGGCAGTGTAATTTACTTTAGAGAAATGTCCCGCCTTGTGACAGGCATTCCATTCAAGGCTAAATGTTTATTAAACAAATTCAGATGTGGCCTTGTGGGTGTTTGAATTCCTGCACGGTCTTACCAGATTCCCCGGCCAAGACACTGTCCTTTGGTCTGAGGCACAGCATGATAGATGCTTCCATGGGTTGGAGGTCAAAGTTGAATTGCAGGGCAGGTTAAATGCATGCGAGCGAACTAAGCAACCATGGTGTAGGCGAGCAGCAAGGGATGGCGCCACGGTTGCACGTGCTGCAGTTCAGCTCGCCTTTGCAATTTCTCTAAGTTAATTCAGGTCTTCCGACATATTGTATGGTTGTGACAACCTTAAATGTACATAATCAAAGTAAATTGCTTAATTTACCAATCTGCCAATTACGGAAATGTGATATTTAATAAAGGAAAATGGAATCTGTAAGAGTACCTTCCCATTCCTCGTCACAAGTCACACACCCCTTCATTTATCTTGCAAATACCTTTATATTCTTGGACACCTTAAATTTAGAACTGCAGATAACACAACTGTATTCTATGTAATACAGACATCTTACATACACAGCTACTGCAAACGTACTAAAAAATGCAGTTCCATTGGGCAACACAAAAAACTACTTAAAATTCTGATAAAAAATATAAAAAGTGAAGTAATAACACATTGCGCTTCGCATTATTTATATATGTAACAATGATGAGTTTAGCATGGCATGGAATTGGCAACAGAAAATGAAATCCTGCTGCTATGTAATGATATCACTGTATTGAGACAGTGCCCGAGCTCTGGGAATAAGAACAATTCTTTAGAGATGAGATGAAATCAAATGCTGGTAAACTCCATTAAGGCCACGAAGCCACACAGTAAGACAGGGTTCAGGTACAGTGACTTGGTCGTGGCACATGTCCAGCACTTACCAAACACGTTTGAAAGATAAGCCGTGCTGGGTGTGGGACAGAATGAACAATAGCTGCTTACGAGATTAAGCACGGACGTAAATTTATTTGGCCACCCTGAAAGGGGCCCTGTTTTGACACGGTGCAAATTCATCAACACATGAAAGAAATGTTTATGCACTACCGTTACTTATATGTGCCCTGACTCAATGGGATGAAAATCTATCATAGGGGGGGTATACATTAGAAAGTGGAATGAGCTGCACTGGATAGCCTGGCTATGGAAAGTTTACAGTTTCCCTGCTGAGAAGAACTAATATTGTGTTTTTTAGGAAGCCATGAAAGGAAGTATTCGCGGGCAATTTCTTTCATGTTTTGGGAGAGTACAGCTTAGCTCACAGTCATTATAGTACTGTATTAGAGCAATATGAGGACCAATGCAAAGTTGGAATTTTTTAAATACAATACAAATATTTTTGCAACGTTAGCAGTCATTGCTGGTTTTCAAATAATAAGTGACTAAACACCAGCATTAAATAAGAGACAATAGCATCTGAAACAATGTGTGCACGATAACCTTTTAATATTTTGAATTAAACACTTCCCTATAAAGTATTCAACCCTTATGAGGCTATTACAGAAGCATCAATTGTGTAGTATGCTTTTATAATTGTATTTTTTCAAAGTCCGTTAAGGTTACTTTAGCAGGTGTAACACTAATTATGCATGAAATCTGGCTGTTATTTTTAAACCTTATACACATTGGTGGAAGAGTGATGGTCCATTTTAACTGCAAAAAGAACACTACCTTGGGATGAAAATGTCTTATGAGGCAATTTTATAAACAATATAAGCCAACAAAAAAACAAATCAACCAATTAATCAATTGTAAATGAATAACCAGCCACATAAAAGTAAAAATTTACAATATGCGGGTAATATACATCAAACCTTCCTTAACGTCCAAGGCAAAATGAATGCCACTTTTTTTCTTCATTTTCTTTTGGGAACAGGGATTATTCAGGGTCACAAATCTGTAGCTCAGGACTGACATATGGTATGTCCATTTTTAACTACATGCCACTCAGTAATCCTGCCAGCAACAATTGGAAATGCATTTTATGGGAAAGCAAGCAGACCACAGCTGGAACCAGGACCCCAGTTGTTGGCCTCTGTCCATCCATCCCAAAATGTGATTCTGAAACCTTAAATATGTGAACTTTAGACTTTCTTGCTCTCAAGCCAAACCTTAATGGCAGCTATGCCATGGGCCACTCACAAAAGAACCAACAGGAATAGCCTCATTGGTCAGGAATTTGCTCTACACTGCTCAGCAATTTCCTGCGTTGCCACTGCGATACAGTGCTGCTGAAACACAACACTCACGGTTCTCAAACCTTAATTTATCAACAGCCACTGTACACTAATAAAGTCAATAGATTTTCGTAAGTAATGTGCACCTCTCTGCATGCATGAATACGTTTCAATTCTATTTTTACTCTTACATTTATCTGCAAGTGAGTCAAATAACAATTGTAATTTCAATTGCACTTGAAGTGTTTTGTGGAAAATTGCATTTGCACAATGAGCGTTTAACTTCCAATTGTATTCCTTACATCTGTAAAGGAGGAAAATATTTTCCATTCCTGTGCACCTGTGTTTGGCCTAAACTGCAGACTTCTCTACAAATGCAAGTGTATCTACGGATTATTAGGATATAAGAACGACCAACGGGCATGGGCTCACCTGTTCCAGTAGCTCCAAAATTGGTCCTGGAGATAGGTCTGGTGGCTCGTCTCATCTCCAAAGGAGGCCTTGCTCTCAATCCAGTGGATCACTTGCCCATCAACAGCTACATGTTTCAACATAAAACACACAACAGGTGCTAGCAATTGCATGTGGACATATCGCATAATACTGGACCGTCTGAACAATGAGACCATGTGCTGAAAATTGAATATGACAAATGCAGGTCATATTTTGAGTAGGGCCACTGTTTTTTTTTTCAATTGTGCACACTATTGGGTAATAATGCAACGAAGTGCAATTTAACAATAACTTAAAGAGCACCACTTAAAATACTAATAATATGATTATAGCTCATTGTGGGTACAGTATTTCAGCCATAAAATTGGCACACGAAAGCACGCAATTAAGAAACGACGTCAACGCTATGTGCCAAACATTATATCGAAAGTCCCAACTGAAGGGTTATATGATTGCCAGATTGCCAGCATGCACGTAGATTTTTGTGGAGGTCCAAAACTGATCTGCACTTGTTTGTCACGTGTGTGTCACGTGTGTCAGCATCAGGAGATGTGTGGTGCCATATCAATTATTGCATGTATGTTTTTTTGTAAATGTAGCCATCTACGAGCAGACATGATATCGAGTGTTCATTATCTTATTGTGCATGTTGCCGAATTTCGTGTGTTAAAATGTATAACACACGTGGCACACTGGTGCTGTTTTGGTGAGCAAATACTAATAAAGTACACACATGTATTTAAAAGCTGGTGTCTGTATGTATGCAACTGCCAGCTATTTTGCTATTGTAAGAATATATATAACGCTTAGTGAGAGTTATACATTATTCATAGTTGCATTCATATTAAAACAATGAAAGCTTTTTGCGGGTAGTCTAATTTCACCCACAAAATAATACGGAGGTGTTGACTGAACACTATTTAGTGGTAGGCTATGGGAATGGCAGTTACAGTGTTTACACCGACATGTGATGTCTCAACACATTTGCAGCAAGTGGGAGTAATTATATTGTATATATTAAGTACAGAAATTAAGCAATATAATTGCAAGTGATGATTACAAAAGCATGCTACTCGTTTGCCAACTTACACTATGAAATATAAGCACCTGCTCTTCCTGCTTACAGAGTTTATTGAATGCTTCGTGTTATTTTACAGCAGCAATTTGAAGCAATACTTAAAAATTAATGTAAATATTCAAATTGCAATGAATGTGGCAATGATCGTGAAAAGTCTTAACCACAGAGAGCTGATATTTTCATTTGTCATGCATATTGTTTTCCCTGGCCTTTCCAAACAATCAGTGCACTCGCGTCTGACAATAAAGTTCAGGGGTTATGAGAAGTTAAATGTACACACATGGCAGAGCTGGAAACGATCCAGAATTCAGTGCCTCTCTCCACCTTCGCTTTGGATTGAAGGGCATATAGGAGCAATTTTACATTTTCACATGGATAATCAAACGTGCCCATTCAATTGATGGACAATGCCAGCTAATCTCTAACATATGCTCTGGTTTATGGCCATCCCCAAAAGCACAGAATGGCCATTTCCTCTCGTGAATGTGCTTGATACACAACAAAATATTATTCTTTTACTGCTTCCAAATGTGTGCCGACTATAGCTGAAATGACAAAACAATTTGTTGCATTCGATTACTTCATTATTGAAAAATACATTTATGCAAGAAAAAGGCAGAATAATGGAATAACAATGAATTAAAACTCACAGATTGGAACCTCCAAAATGATGTCTGGAGTTTTGTCATAACCTTTGGTACGCAAATCGTCCTCATCTGCGCAACATTAGCAGTGGGGGTAAACAGGAGACCCTGCTTAATGGCAAACCATCTTACCGACGTCAACCACACCTAATAACCCGAGCCCGCAAAGGACCGGCGTAGATTTCTCACCATTAGCCTGCACAACATTGCTGCTAAAGTATCGGCTGTCAGAATATCCAGCCCCTTAAAACCGAAACCACATGGTATGAACACAAGTACACTCAAGCAACGGGAGAAGACTGTTCCACTATGTGTTGAATGTTTGGAAAGTTTTCAAGGCATTTTTAATAGTCTTAATTTTCAGAGGCATGTTACCGCGAGACAAAATTAATGCTGTCAGACCTCAGAGCTCAAAATAGGACTTTTTTTGACAAAGTACAATAAAGTAACTCAAATAGGATAAAAATACATATAATTTCATATTTAAATCAAAGCTTAAAAATAAAACAAACCAAATAGCCAAATAACCAGCAAAGTGCCATATAATAGTCAGTGTTAAGTGGCTTTTGCTTACCCTGAAATGCAAGTCTACGCTCCTCGAGTTTTTCTCGGAGCAGGATCTCGTGCTCATAGCCAACCGAGCTGCGTGTATCTCATAAAGGGTTACCACTTCACCTTTGTGGTCATACACGATAGCAAATCAAAGCACCACAGGGTAAAACAACATCATTGAAAAAGCAGCCGATACATGGAGCAGAATATTTTTAAATATAACATGCAATTATTGTTACCGTTAAACATTTTGAAGCTAAGAAAGGTTATACCTGAAAAATACTAACATCTATTTGGTGTTTCATTTTGTTCATTTTGCAATTGTAGCATAACTTCATCGGCAAAATAATTTAATATGACTGTTCTCTTGAGAATATTTGAGTGAATTAAATACAGCACAAGTCTGGGTAGAGATAATTATATAAAAAATGGTATGAATGTATACTTGCTGATAAAGACTATTTGGAATGACTATGAAAAAATCAAAACCATATGTCTCGTATGTTAGCTGCATTTGATTAAGGAAGAAGAAAAAACTAAAGACACATGTACAGTACATGGTCCAGTTTCTGTGGACTTCAGAAAACACTTTCAATTTTTTTCAACGTACACAGGATAATAAAACAAAAAAGGGGTATTTTCTTTGCCGTACAAGTTATTTTAGTTAATGGAATACACGTGAAGAACTTGCTTGATTGCCGGGAGGCATTTTTGAATGTTTGAACTTTTGGCCGTCTCCCTTGAAAGCTGCCCTTTCAATCCCACAGATTACCGTGAAACTGATCTCATAATTAGTGACCTCAGCATGGGCACCGTCATTACCGTGCAACCTGAGCTGCCTCCCGCTCCCAGCATAATTAACTTGCGCCCACCAACGGCTGTAAACATTTCCCCTCCGGGCCCCTAGCGGGCAAACGGGCAGGGCAGGGCGTGACACACGAATGGACATAGCCAAAAGTGTGATGGGGGGTGGTTGGAGGTGGGAGGGGTATGGGGCACAGCTGGCAAAGGCATGAAGGCAACCTAGCACGTAAGTGGCCTTAAAGTGACAGTACACTTAATGACACTATTTTGTCAAGATTTATGGTGTTGACATTTTAACCTCAAAACTAAATGCCAAATTCTGCAGTCAAATTTGTAATTTCACCAGTAATTTTGGTTTTCACATTTTCAACGTTTTTTGGTGTTTGCTGTAAAAGAGGAATATTATAACGAAGATTACTAAGAGAACAACGAATGGTATTTCCTTCCATTGCATACATCATGTGTATTGGGCCCTAAGAGGGTTAACAAAATATATACAAACTCTAATATTCCCTCCAGCTCACAACAAATTGAAAGCAACTTGTAGAGGAGAATTGTGATGATGACCTACTGAGGTTGAGTTGACGTGCAAGAACATGTATAGAACTGTGGATGAGGGAACACAAAAAAATGTACACGGCAATGGAAAAATGCTAAAAGTCGTCCGAAAAACAGTATTTCCTTTGGTCATATTGAAGAAATAGTTTTGACAAAAAGAGATGGGATAACAGAAAAGATAAAGAGGATCTTATTGCCCTCAAGCAATCCACACAGTGCAATGCCACTACATGAACACAAAGCCTGCAAAAAACAGAGAAAATGCAGAAAAAAAATATAAGTTGAAAATAAAAAAAAACACACATGTGATTTGTGGTTAAATGTGACAGAAGCGAGGATACTGCTTAATGCTGTCCACCAGTGGTCCATAACAGCAATCATTCAATGTACACTGCAGAAATGAAAACAACAAAAAACATTGATAAGCATCTAAACATGAATTAGTTTATTTTTGTATAAAATGTGTTTGTGACCAGCCCTCTATTCTGTTGCTCGCTTCCCCTGTTGACGCCACGGGTTAGAAATGCCTTTGTGCAGCAATCAATGCAGTAGCTACTTTGCCCCCTGATAAGAAATGGTCCCGCCATCCATTGATGTGCCACGGCAGATTGCTTGAAGTGTGTAATGAGCCCCCCATGGGAAGGCAGATAGCTTTCAGGTTTACTCTACACCCTGACCCTAGCTCCATGATTACTCGACAAAAAAACATGCAATTCATTAATGTTTAAGGGAAAACCAGAAGCTGCAAACCAAATACCTTAATCCGGTTAATGCCCAACTAATGTAAACATGTAAACAGTCAAACGGTGGGACATTGAATAGAATGCTAATCTGGGATTGACCACTCAAAATGTGAGTAAAAGATGCCTGGGACAGCTGGTGTTCTGACCTGGTACACTTGAGCAGACAACACAGGGTCCGTGATCTGTGATGGATCTTTCAGCATTGCATTCAGGGTTGGCTTGCTGGCTGAAGAAAGGAAACCATTAAAATAATAAATGGTTATTTCTACGATTCTGGACATTTTTGACAATAAAACAGTCTAAACGGTTGATGCATTTGACTTTGACTCCCTCTGATGGCGCAGCCTGCAACTCTGCACCCTCAAAAGCAGTAGCAAAATGTTCAAACCCAAATGGGACAATTCAAACTATATATATATGTAAATGCACACATAAATGTTTATATGTATGTAAATGCATTGCAAATATTTGAGCGGTGCCTATTAGTCAATATAATCATATCGCCAAATGCAAAATCGCCATAATGTCACGAGTGGAACATTAAGATTCGTAAAACACAAAACAACGTTATATTTTATACATGCTGCAATTAGTTATTCTGGTCATGCAGATGCATAAATGTCTCTGAAATCTTAGGACATTTTGCACATGAGAATAAACATTTGTGCATAAACTCTGACCTATACAGTATTATTGTTTTTCAATAACCCTGTCCCTAGTCTGTACAGCCAGGATATTCACACGTAAACATCGCTCAAAACGTGTACACTGCCTCATTCAAGCAGTATAAAAAATACTGTGTTATTGATAAAATGTATATCCAGTGACGTTTTATTGGCAATTTGGGCTATCAATTCCATATTGATCCACATATCTCACTGAAAAAGGATAGCACGCAATGGCTATTGGCATGTTCTATGTGATGTCAAGTAATTTCACTTTTATTTGTCATGTCATCAGCATCCCTGTAAGTTATTTACAGACCTCGATAAGCTTAAACAATGGTAGTGGATTCTGATTATTTTTTTGCAAAATAACAATCTATATTATGCAAAATAGCATTTTATTCACAGAGAGAACAACGTGGTACCATTTTGACTCGCAAAAATGTGGCCATACAGAGTTTGACTGGAAAAGAAAAAATCTGGCAGGAAACATAATTCACTTGTATCTATGCGATAACCAATGCCTTTTTGGCCAATTACAACTATTCTATATTAAGCCGATGTTTTGATGCAAGTGTCGTAGACATTGTCCACTGTAAGGAAAAAAAGCATGTCAGAACATGTTGTAAAACCTAAAACTTCAACATAAATATCATCATCATCAGGGATGTCCAATTCAAGGCTGGATGAAAAACTCTCAAAGCTCTCACAATATCTCATGGTTTCAGGAAGTAAAACACCATCTAGCGCCAGCACATTAGCTGATTGAATCGCTCCATCTACATAGCATAATTAAACCAAACGTATGATAATAAAAACTGCTTCTTTCATGCTCCCATTATTTGCTATGAAGTCCTGAATTTTAGTGTTTAGGTCAATGTCTTTCCTCATTTTAGAAGGCTCTAGCATTAAGTATTTCCACCCACTTCAAATTAAAGATTATTAAAATGTGCACCAACAAGTCATGATGTTGATGAAATTAACCAACTACTAAATAATGTTAAAACACAGCAAAATTGAAATGGGTGCCTGATGCAAAAGTATGCAAAATGTGCAAAGGTGAGATGATGATTGTAAGCTTGGCATTACAGTGAAGAATAAGAGGTGAACATTAGTTTGCAGCCAGTAAATGGTTGAATTTTTTTTTTAAGAATCTAGGAAATAATTCAGAGAACATGATTGACTTGCTTCTAACAGACAAATGCCAGATGAAAAAGATATTTCTGTCGTGAACAAATTCAACACAGGAAGCGATCACGGTCTGGCACAAAAAAAGTTGCACTTCATCGCCAAGGAGGGCAAATCTAATATTAGGCAAAAACAGGATGTAAAATATAAAAATCTAGGTCAAACACTATGCAACAGATTCAAATGTCAAGAGAATAAAAATCATGAAATAGATGTCACCACCATGAATAAAGCAATAACTAGCAGAGTAATTGATTATGCACTGAAAGTAGGGGGAAATATTAAAAAGCAAACAGAGAAAAAACTAATCTAAAACCACGAAGGACATTTTGAGGAAGAGGAGATATAAAAAAATATCGAGATGCTAAATAAAAAATACGCAAAATTACGTAAAATAATTAGGAACATAATTAGAAACGGTAATAATAATTAAAACAAATAAACCACGTTTTAAGATCCTTTAAAATTATACTAAAACAGGCAATTATAATTTGGACGTGATCATGAAACAAATGTATATTTACACAAAAAATACATGAGTAATGTATTCCGCATTTACCATGCAAATATTTGATGCTGAAGTTAGTCGACTGAGGTTAATTATGCTGCAGGGATAACAGCAAGCCCATTAATTCACACACCCTGAATTCATAGCACAGCACACCCATGGCACCAACAAAATATAGCTTTATGGCCACTTTATTTATCCAACAATTAAGGTGCCATAAACAATTACACCTCTCTCCCTCTTGACAATCTGCAGACAGATCACATGCTGCCTAATGATGTAAACCCATCAGACTAAAAGCTAGTGTTAACAATGTCGTTGAAGTCTATCCAAAATCTAGTGAGAAGAAAAAAAACATGCTAAAGAAAGAAAAGCATTACACTGCATTATACTGTACAGCTATCGGATGGGATGGGGCTATGATTGTGCCGTTTGGCTTGCAGTTTTCTCCGTAATAACCTCAATGGCATCTGTGGAGCCTCACAATTGTGCAATTCCGCCCAGACGGCCTCACATTAACCCTTTTGCCCAGTCGCCTGCACACAGCAACACCATTTAATCAAGATTTGGGTCAGTCAACTAGCTTTTTAAAAAAGACGCTCCCATAACCTGAAGCTACAAATAAAAAAATGGTATGCACCTGGGACCCAGGTAGAAATTATCAGTTAAAATTGGGATTTAATTTGTACTCCAAGATTACCTTAAAGGCATTCTTTGTGCAGTCAGGGGTAAAGAATTAAGAAAAACTGCATGACTGAAGGTGTTAAGGCGGTGCTTAGGGCAGCCAGAGCAAGAACAGCGCGTGACAAATGATAATGGGGAATCAATACGCGAGAAGATATCAAGCAGCTGAGCTTATGAAGCTGGGAGACAAATTGCTGGCCTACAACGCTCATTTCCCTTAACAAAGTCAACATTGCACTTTTTTACACCGTGTTGAAGGAAAATCAAAGAGCCTTGCCGGGCTGGTAATATTACCGACTTTTTCACTCTAATGGCGTTTTGATTGATTTCCCCCACCCCACCCCCTCACCCTAATGGTAGTTGTATAGATTTTGGAATGCTTTCGTAAAATAGCTGTGTGGGGTAAACATCCCAGAAGGCAAAAAAGTCAACAATATGAGGCATTTTTGTGAGCAGCTAAAAACTGGAAGCCGGTAACACAGCTGATTCACCATGAAAAAAAATGCAATGCAATGCCAATCCAAAAAAAACCCGTTATAGTCATTCTCATGATGGCGAGGATAAGGGCCTAAGGCTTTTTTTTAAGAGAGTAAAAGTCTGACCTTGCAGCTGACATTGCAAGCTTTTGCACTCCTAGTTTAGGCAACAGCTGTACACAACTAATAAATCAAGCACGTTGAAATAGGTAACTTATCATCAGTAGAAAGCTACGCAGTTTGGTGAAAAGAGCTGGCTTGCAATAAAAAGAGCAGAAATCGTTCTGGGTCACTTTGACCAATGAAATGTGCCGTTAAGCCGGCGTGCAGTTTTTAGCTTTAAAAATCTCATTTACGAGGTGAGGCAGAGGATAATGCTTGCTTTGAACGGTATGATTGTCTGGCCCGCGCGCGCGGTCTCATAAACTCTCAGCTAATCTGACGTCCCAGCTTCCAAGCGGTGAGGGGCTGTCGCCCACTCATTTGTCTTCCTTTCTTTTTCGCCGCCGCCACCTTTTATCGGCACAGTGCAGCCCTGTTCATTTTTTACTAGACAATTTATCATGTTTTGTTTGAGGGGAAAATGCTTTCTTTTAAATATTTTGCACTTTTTTTTGCAGGTTAAGCCGAACATATGGAAGGAAGGAGTTCAAGCAAAATTGCATAGTGCAGGCCAACATAAATAATAAAAATGGAATTTCAGTATCTAACAAAGCATCACAATTGATGCGATGGATAATAAAAATGCTGAAAGTCATTTTACAAGCAAAGAGCACGCATTTATGACCGCAGACTCAAAGGTGGCCCACAGTGGGGACTAACAGCATCCACAAAGCACAACCACTGCTCCTGTTATCTATTCAGAAATATTTATTTTTCTGTTATATAATTTCTTGCAATGAAAAGGCTCAAATCTGTATTGTTGGCTACCACGACCAGTATTTTCAGTCCGAGGCCAAAATTGAAATGCAGGTACCATTGCATTTTTAATTTCTTCAACTACAAGGTTACAATACTTAATCTTCTTTAAAAAAAATGGCCACAATCTAGAATTCCATAATGCCAGAATAATAAATTACTGTAGTTATTACTTTTTTATGCATGCATATTCTACGATATGTGCTGGATGGTTTTTTACATTTTTTTGCAAGAGTTCTTGTAGGTAATTTAGGAAGCAGTAACAAATGAGAACCTCCATTACCGGTGACGCCGATGAAATTTTTCAACTTGTTTATTAATTAAAGGATACGCATGGTCCTTTCTCACACGGGCGCTGAACCACAAAACTGCTCATCCATCACACCTTTCAGACATAATGGTGTGTGTTGATTGGGAGCCTTTATGATGAATCTCAGGGCATGCAGGTTAGAGAATATTAGGGGACATTTACATAAAGTGGATGGGTCTAGTATTGATGGAACCCTACGTGATAAATGGGATGTTCAAATATCAGCAGACAGTCTCGCTATCTGTCTACCTGCAGCAGCCCTCATTAGATTCCCAAATCGACTCTGGTTTAATTTGTCCTTCACCAGCCAACGCGGCTGCCGACTCAAATCTCGATTATTTATAAAGAAACATTTAGCAACTGCCACCTCAATCTCCTTCCCATCTGCTATTTCTGACAGCCGCTGGGTTCTTTGGCAATACCACAAGATCAAATGTGTTAGAATTATTCCATCATTTTCAACCAACCACGTTTTACTCACTTACGAAAGGATTTACTTCATAATCTATCACGTTTATTGATATTGTATAGTAATTTGCTCAGTCAGTGTTTGCAATACCAATAGTCAAGGTTGTAAAGGTTGTATACCATTAAAAAGCTTCACGCAATGCAAACCAGTATATTTTAGGGTTGTCAAATTTGCGAGCTGCAATTTACAATGTTCACAATTACACACAGAAAGCAGCTATCCACACCCTCTGGGAAAGTGGATGTTAAATAAATGGTGCAGTAAATATTACTATGGTACAGAGAAACCAATGTTTACCTAAAGGTTACTGTTTAGGATTTTTTTGGTATATTCTCGGTGGACATGAATGAACAGAAATTGCTTCAACAAACCACAAACCAAGTATTGAGTTTTCTAATGAGTAAAACAAAGCAAAGCAAACGCAAAGTCACAATGCAATCAGCTTCTCTTGCAATGTTTGCGTGTCAGCATTTTATAGCAAGCAACACATCAGCAGGTTGTCAGTGGGCACAATCCCAAAGCAACAGCTATAGCTCCAAGTCCCCATCCCAACATTAATGAAAATTAAAATGACCGGCACGGTGCACACATCCTGGATTATTAAACCAGGCGATAATTTCCCTTCCGGGCGAGACAGTATCGATCTATTTAGGCTAGCGAGGATGAAATAATTGTAACTAGGGAGAGAGGTGATGGATGCTTCTGCCAATAATGCTGAGCGGTTCTCTTTTGCTAATTGCCATGGAAAACAATTATCTCATCTTTGTTTCATAATGGAAACACATTACACAACTCCAATATCCAGAGGAAAATTTCATGATTTCACAACAGAGCTGTGTGGATTGAATTTTATTTTCAATCGGTGGATGCATTTGTTACCTATTCACTATAGAAGCAGAAACAAAATAATAATTGCATGTTAAAAAACTAAAACAGCACAGTATAGTTTCATCACAAGGCGATTAATGTATTATTAAATCACAACTACATGAGTAAGTTCACATATAAAGTGTAAAAAACATGCAAATATCGTGTGCACATAAATACAGGGTGCTATTGATATTATTTGCTATTGCTAATATGAATACTCGTAACAAATATAACATCACTTATTCATTAAAAAATATATGGAATTACGTATTTATTTGTATATATATGATTCTGAAACTAGACCATCTTTCTCTCTACAGGATATTGCACATAAACGTTATTTTGACACATGTACGCACACCTTCTCTATGATATAATTTGAAGGTTGACTATGACAAATGACACTATAAGCCAGGAAACTGAGCACAACAGACAACTATTTTAATCTTCTTCATGATTAAATTGAAGTAGCAACATGCTGATCTCATGTAATTTCCTCATAAAGTGTCAAAGCCGATTAGTCGCAAGACAATTTGTGTGCACCGCAGGTAAACTAAATAAAATATAAGTTGATCAAGCACATTTTATGTAAACGAACTAAAACATAATAGAAATGGAAAATGAGATTTAGAAACCGGGCTTGGTTGTGAAAAAGCACTTTACTCATCATTACCAAAAACCTTCAAATGTATTAAAAAAAATAAGGCAACACTTCAACTTTTTGCTTTTGACTAAAATTACATGGCTCAGGATCTAACAGAAAAGCTGGTCATACTACATTTTAAAATCTTTATTCTTAACATCTGTAGAATCAAGAAAAAACCTTCAACATTTCTGTCTCATTTTCAGTCACTATTTATTATGCTCACAACCATTAAAGGTGTGAACAATCAAGGTTGTATTATCAACGATAAGCAAATAAGACCCAGAGCGGATTGGTCAGCAATGAAATGACATTCATTTTTGTTAGTTATATTCTAGAATGTGGCTCATAAAAAAGAAAAAGGCTTATACAATATGCTTTTCAGTAGGTGGTTTAACCTAGTCCTTAAGGAAAATAAAGAAAAAAAACGGTCAGCATTGTGAACTTTGGTCATCAATGTGCAAAAGTACAAGGTAAATAGGGTATTTCCAAAGATGTTTTTCATCTGAAAAACAAATACATATCATTAGATTTTTTCTTGACCTACTGTTTATGGAACAAAATAAAATCATATAACGGTTGTCTTTTTTTCCTGGTGAATGTGGAAATGTGGAATCGTGTTTGCTTGTATTGTGTCTACCTCTTATGACCTTTCATGTGAAATAGCAATTTGTATTCAAAATTCGAGAAATACTTAACATGAAAGTGATGTATGGCTTCTTCATGACATCAAGAATATAACATTAGTTGCAGCATTTTCTTTTTTGATAAATGTATTATACTTATAAAAGATACCAAAAACCAAGCTAGAAAGGCAGTCCATTAAGGGAGCCCCAATTTTGTTGGGAAATTCAAATGTGTCAAAAATGTGTGCAAGGAAAAACATAAATGCACTTACAGACACATATGTTGTGTGCATACTCACACCCACACTTGTGTTCTACTCATACAAATATAAATGATAGCACAATTTCTTGAAGTATTTGCTGCAAAATAATGGTACTGCTAAGCTATGACTTAAGTTTATCATTCATCAGTATAGGGGTCCATGATGTTCTTGACAACATGGGAAGTGTCCAGATGGACATTTTTTTCGTAAATAAAAATAATTTGCAGCTCTATTAAAGATAAGATAGACAAGTTAAGTTGTACTCCATACCCCAGATCACACATTAATGCACTCACCTGCTTCTCCTTTGGTGGAGATAATAAACATTTCCAAAATAATCCGGGCCATCAAGGCTGGGGAGAAATCAACCTGAAAAAGAAAAGTATATTTGAGGTCCCAATGTTGTCATCAGTAGTCTTTCGAAACATATGAAATACTTAAATTTGGGAAATTACTCACCTCACTCATGTATGCAGAAATGGGAAGAATCTTATGAAATATATAATGGGCTTCATTATGAAAAAAGTATAGTCAGTGGAATAAGAGTTTTTAAAATTGTCGTTTTTTAGTAGCTTATTTAAGTACTGCTAAGCTATGTACTTGTTTTTTTAATAGAAAAAAAACTTTAAATAATTGTTCAAATGCACAGGTGCTTTGCAAAACAATGATACATCTTTGATAAACCTGTAGTGAAACCTATATTCCATCTAGCTAAATGATAAGTGATTACATGCATACATATAAGTGAATTACTTTCAAATGCAGAGTGAGCATTTTGTTTGTGCATTAAAAAAACAATTGTCTTCGAAACAACTGATCTACTGCAAAGAAAACTGCACTACCACAGCATCAACTGTGTATTCTTTGTTCAAACACAGGAGGGAAACTAAAGCCCGCTTCCTTTTGCCATTCTCTCGAGCCAGGCAATAGGCAAGCCCTTGCATGTTTCAAAATATCGCTGAGTTTACCTCCCTGTTTTCATCCTGTCTCATTAATTTTTCATGAGGCCCTGCGAGTTAATGTCCCTGTCTCGCCTGGGCGTACGCAGCTAGAGACCCCGCTGACACCGCCGTGCTTCCTGGATTTTTACTTACAGCGCTCTCTGCACTTAGGGCAAGGCTTATGGAAAACGATCGTGTGCATGATATGCCCAGGGAATTTTAATTTCCACCATGTACTCTGTTTTCTGATTCTTGTGTCAAGCTACTTGTGCTTGCTCATATGTTCTTTTTTTGACAAACTGCTCGCTGAAATAATACATATAAACTATCAACACAGTATTCGATTTTAATATGACTGTTAAACATTTTTAATTATGAAATGTTATGATACTGAGCTCATGAGGTACGTAATATTACAGCGTAAATCAATTTAAATAGCCTCCTATATCAATTTCAAAAACTTTACAGGTGACAAAGTAATTTCGCAGGGTTATATTTGAATGCATTATAGATATGCATATATATTCAGCGATTTCAACACAACGATAAAACCCATCAGAACTGACACACTGTAAAACACGAGATGTCATCTGTTATTAAACAATGAGAGATTTAATATTTATTTTGTGTCTCTTGGGCTAAGTCAAGGGTTGCATTATTACCAAGAGATAGTATTAAGAAGCATTTTACAAGCAGAAAATTGATATTTTGAAGCATGAGTAAAGTAACGTGGAAATATCACACGTTAACCGTTAATACTAGCTCGAGCATCTTTCAATGTAACGTTTCTATGACATGATGCTTATGTCAGCATGCCCCCAAAAAAACTGGTCTGTGCCTGGTGCTGTAAACATGAAAAATATAAAGTAAATGCAATTACTGCATTTTGTTTAAATGCATGTTTTCCAGTCAGAAAATGTTTGATTCATGTTAACCATATGGTATTTTGCAGTGTTTGGCACAATGTTTACAGGATTGTTGACAACGTTAAATACAAGTGCATTTTTAATACCAATGATCATGACCAATAACAATTACAAGGGTTAGATTATTGTACCAAATTGTTAATCATCTGCTTAAAAACAAATCGTGCAATTGTAATAAAATAATAAAAATATTGCATGGACATCAGATTCTCAGTTAATGCTCTAACACTTCTCGTGTAGGCTTTAAATCAAACTGCTATTGTAGGAAAATTATTTTACCTCATTTGCCAGATCCACAATAACAGCAGCCAGTGGCTGCTTTTCGACTCCACTCTTATACCTGTATACAATTAGAAAACAGAAGCATGTTTCAAAGCGATACATTTGTATTTCGTGGAGATGTGCTTTTTCTAACATGTATTTTTTACCTATTCGAATATAAATTTTAACAAGGCAAAATATGGACTTGAAAACTTTAGTTGAAGGTTAGCAGCGGGGCGATGTGAGTATCCGCACTACTGATCACACTGTACATCCGGTGCGTCGCACAAGCCCTGAAGGTCAGACTGCAGGATAGCAGCAGCAGGGTTTCCATCAGGATGAAATCATCGGCTCTCACTGTTTTCCCTGGCGGGTCACTGTAACATGACTTGCCTTCCCTGGCTCCTGAGGTGGCACCACAATTTATCAGATCCCAGCCTTTATCTCAGCCCTGGGTGCTATTACATTTCAGTGCGTTCCACTGAATATAAATCCCATGCGCTTGTTATGGGCACATTGATAGGGAAGAACCCCACTCCTGAGTATCCACGAAAGTGACTTTATGTGACAGCTTCAGAGCCTCCTGAGTCTTTGAAATTTTGAACAGAAAAGAATCAATCACTTCAGGTAAAAAAGAAGAAAAAAAATCCTTGATTTATTCGGTGCTAAAAGGTCAAGAGAAAAAAGAACGCATTAGTAGGAAAAGGGTTAATCGATATGATCAAGAACAGCAGAAATGAATGAAAACGAGCAGAACAACATCCAAACCACATAACTTATAAGAAGCAGTTATTTGATAGAAAATTCGACCTATTTAACAGCTGGATCAATACCGAAGCTTTTATGGGAAGAAATAAAATATGATCGGCGTAGGTTATATTGCAGCAGCAAACCCATTATAAGGGAAAGCCCCAGCTGTGATCATACCGAGGGTTATTTCAGGCAGGGTCTGGGAGGGCCAATAGCACTCCGGTACCCTCTAGTGAGTCTGCAAGGTCATACCTTTGATAGTAATACTCCATGACCTCCGGCATATGGTGTCGTGCATAGGATTTCTTCATACGCTTCTGTATTGATTTTGATATAAAAAATAGATGGTTAACAGACTTAACAGTAGCATCATTGAAGTCTATTTTCTAAGGCATTATATCCTTGGGCCAAAATGAAATCTGTACAGTGAGAACATTTCTTGTACAATGTCATAATGTGAGGCATTATGAAATTCATGAGTTCCATATAATTTTATTTTTGAAATATCTCTAGCGTACCACAGTACATTTTTGTATGAAAGTGACGAGGACAATTGGGACCATAAACCATGGCAAATGCATCAGCACAGTTAACGATTTTTATAACTGCGGCTCTTTCCCTGTGTAACGTTCCGTAATCTTTAATTTAGCTTCTTCATTGACATTCTCCCAAGGAGCACGCCTAGAGATACCTTTAAAACCGCAATCTAAATCGAATTTTCCTTCCGGGCCCGGCCTCCTGACTGATACCTGTCACCGGATGATAAATGACTCAATTTGCTTTGTAATACCGCCTTCTGTCACTGTGGCCCTGGCCATTCATCATCATCCCTGTCAGTGGCACAAAGTCGCCCTGACAGGGGAAGTTGGCAGCCAGTTACTGCACAACACTAGGCCGACACGGGGAAATCGCAGGATGTTAGCATAATAATGGGGGCCGCGAGTGATGCATTATCTGTCGCTGCCAATAAGCCGAGGCCTCATCTGCAGCCGGGCAGATGGGCACACCAAAACGGGCAGGCTAGCGGAAGGGGCGCCTGGCCAGGGTTTCTGCTGCCCGTGAGGAGGCTGGACGCACATGCCGCCAGCATGGAACCGATCGAACGGAGCCGGTGGTTCAATTACACCCCGACGCAGGGACATTCATCATTCAATTAGACAACTGTCAGGATTGACAAAAGGAGAAAACTTCCAACCTGATACTCCAGGGAGAAGATGCTCAATAGCGTGGCCTGGGCATGGCTGCAAGAAAACACAAAGGGCAGAGTCAGCAATAATGGTTTTGCTGGAAATACCTTATTACAACAGGTTCTGCATTTAAAATATGGTATTCTCATATATTGTGCCAGTTTTCTTGATTTTTAAGTATTTAAAGGTTTACTAATTTTTCCCCAATCGTCCATCCAATCTAATGCCATTATGCAGTAAATACTTGCTTCCTTTTCTGAACATTGCCATCAAGTTTAATTAGAAATATGCAATACGGCAAATAAGCAATGTTAATATTTTTTAGTTATATTGACTCAAGTCTAGATTCAAGATAGATTGGAACGTATTGTTAAAAATAATGAAATTACTGCACATTCATTTCATTAAATTAAATATGATTACGTTTTGACTACAGTCATTTCACATCAATTTTTTTAATATATACGCTTGAAAACAACATATATAATGTTTCCTGCCACCACTCAACGGCCACGATGCTCATTAGATTGTATGTCCTTTCCAGGATTCTCTAGATGCCGTAACGGCTGTTCTCCCACGACAGAAAAAGCCATGTCCTATTGTTGTTGGCAGTATTCATTGGGGGAGGTATTCGCTCACGGCACACAATCCCCACAGAGAGCTTGCACCTCTCGTTTTCTCCAGAATAATTGGCGCCGAGTACAGCTGGCGATGAGACCTCAAGAGAGAATGAGTGGTGGTGAGCAAGCAAGCAAAAGGTTTCTGCGTGTAGCCAAGGGAGGCGCCGTGTAGGCATATCAAGTGCATGGCAGAGCAACAGACCCAGCTCTAACAGCCTAGGCTGTGTTCATCCTGGCCACTGCTCTTCCCAAGAGACACATTACAGTCACTTGAATATAAAAAACCCAACATGCTCCCCAACACATTTATGTCAGCTTGCAAATATTCTGTTGTTGCTTGGTCTATTTCAAAATACAATGCAAATGTTTTATTTATATATATATCGCATGCAAGGTGGGTGTAGGACCGCTCTGTGTTTTGATCAGGGGTAAATAAATGTCACTTGAAAACATCCCTTTAATAAGACAGGTTGACTCAGGGCAGATGGCTGGGGCCCTGCACCCCTTTCCACAAGAGTTCAGGCCCCAGCACAGACTGCAGGTAATTTACGGTGACCTTGGCGGCCTCAGGGTCCTCCTTCACTGCCAGCCTGATCCCAGTATTCCAAGCGCGTTGTCCCTCCGACCACAATACCAAAGCAACTATGGCCCTTTTACACCAGTAAAAAAAAACATATACCGTTAATATGCAAATGTTTAGATATAATTTAGCTCATATGGGTTATTCAACGTGGTTGAACGGTTTATCTCGCGTTAAGCAAGATTGTATGGCTCTAACCTTTGGAACTCTCTACTGCATGTAAATATGGAACTATAAAAATATTGTTTTCAAATTATATTATAAACGTAATTCTAATATTTCATTTTCTAATTAAACAAAAAAAGCCTATGAAATTCCTCTTATTCATACACCTATTATCCGATACTCCATTTATCCATGTCCCTGAATATATCCGCTAAAATCATCCTATTATATAAGCGTGCCCAGCTGAAAGTGCTAGCCCATCCTATTATCGGAGTCTTTGCGCGGATAAATCACCCAGGGGTCTGCCAGAAGCACTAACCTCATATTACCCCAGCCTTCACACGGATAAGTGACCCGGAAGTGGTGGCAAATTAATCCAATTGTGCGTGTTTATTCCAAAATCGCGTGGATAGCATAATGGCAATATTTTTGTTGCAGATAAACAGGGATAACGGGATCGATCCCCCCATATCAAATCCACCAAGAGGCGTTTCAGTGTAACTCTTATCTTGTGGTTGAGTACTTAACAGTGTGACTCCTCGGGCTGTAAATTTCATATTTAATGTACTTGTGAATGAATCATTTTAAGTCATGGTTAAGCTTGCAGTCATAACTAGAGAAGTGCTTCTATAGACATTGAAATGTAAGTGCTGTTAATGGTGTCACTTGAGTACTATATAACTTGTTTGACCAGAACTTTAAAGTATGTTTCCCCTCTCAAGCACGTTTGAGCCAGGGACCACACCACCAAGTATCTATATTCTTGCTGTGGATTTCACACCTGGTGACGATTGCTTGTGTTGCAGTCGAAACGTCGTGAGAATTGTATTGTTTTATATTTTTATTATTTCCCTTCTACGTGACTTTACCGAAAGAACCAAGCGTATGAATCCCCGCAGTCACGAAAGCTTTAAATCAAAATGTTTTCCACTATTTAAACATGTTGTATGTACTGTAGAGGTTGTGAACTGCTGTGATGAAGGGTGTTTGAAAAGGTCAACATTGTTGTGACTTTACAAAATTACCAAGTTTGTTTACTGACGTGTTATCTGCATATAATAAAAAAAGAAAAGTCACTTATAAACACCAAGCGAATTTTCCGCACTTGCACGTGTAATGCCTTGTTTTTGGCAGTCCCGTTGGGTGAGGGGCTTCATCCACGAACGTGCGGGTGATGTTGGTTATTTGACCAAAAGGTGTCAGTTTTGTTGCCAGATAAAAGGGTAAAAAAACTATTATCATATTTTGCTACTGGCAAAGGAGGTTCCAATGGTGTATTTGACCATACTTCAGCACGCTTGTCACTGTCGTTTGAAGGCAGAGGGCACATAGCAGCCCAGCACAACAAATGACTGCTGCACTGCCCCCTGCCGTTCACCACGTTGCTTACTTAGATTACTTTAAAGTGGAATAGGAGAAAAACAATGATCCAGGTAATCGCTAGAAACGTCATTTTCATCCCTGCTCAATCCACTGCTAGATGAATGCAAACGCAATACAACATTTGTGTTGATACTGCCTCTAAATCCAACATCATACTCCGCAACATTGAATATTGCATTGTGCTGCGTAAGTAACTGCAGTTGTACACCAACGAAATAGTTTCAATATCAACATGAAAGTGATAAATTATCATTTATTTCGTGTCATCTTACCTTGGGAATTTCTCTATTAACGCTTGAATACATCGCCGTACCGGTCGCAGTGGCTCAACGAACGCAACTATCTCTTTGTATTCCGCAAGTTTCATTTCTTTGGCAACGTTTTAACACGTATTAACAACTATCATTAACTCGTTTATTTAATGTATCACATTGTTTAAGTTTTACAGGGAAAGCAGAACCCCTCGCCGCATACAAACACGAGCCGGCCCGGCGTCACGCATTACGGACAGAACGCGTTCAGGATCGTAGGATGTATTTATCAACAATACACAATGACAATTACATAGGCGCAGCAGTTATAATGTGCGGACAGTGGTGCTTTACGCAAAAGATGTATACTTTTAAGAGGTAAATATCTGCGGGGCCTCGCCTCACGACGACGGTGAAGATCTCTCACTCTCTCTACCCGCCCGTCTCCTCAGCCGCACTCGACTCTCTCCTCTACCCGCCTCCCACGAGGTGACAGCGAGGGGAATGGACGAGAAAGAAAGAAGGAGACGAAGAAAGAGCGGCACCGCCACCGAGGTTCAGGCCTCGTCGTCAGCTCTGCGGCAACTGGGGATGGAGAGGCGGGGGGTGGGGGCGGGGGGTAAACAAACGCGCGCGCTCGCAAAAAAAGCGCGGGAGCAGCAACGCCTTCTCCCATTGGCCACTCGGGTGGAGACCCTCAGTGTGTGCGAAGAGCGGAAGCCAATCAGCGCGCGTTTGGCTGCAGTGCCCCGGAGGTGGGGGAAGGGGTATGTGGTTCCGCCGCCGCCCCGCCCCCTACTGACACACGTGTTCGCAATGTCGCTGTGCTGAGTGTTAGAAGCGGTAGTGATACATCCACTTGGATGAATAAAAACTATATTTTATTGTGATTCTTCGGATTTTCACTTCCCCGAGTGCATTTGTTCTCATCATCGGCCATTGTCTATCCACTGCTGGGTTAAGGCATCCGCGCACTGCCGCCAGCCTTCAGGGTGATGCCACAGTCCCGTTTTGGACCTGCTAATGAACTATTATAATGTAATCTCGTCGCTCCATCTCTGCAGTGGTTGTCCTTTTGGTCGTTCTCTCCTTTAGCCGCCATTCCATTAGCAGTCTCGGCCATTGGCAGTCGTCCCTTTCACATACCGTGTCAATCCATACAGCTTTACCCCATATTCTTGTACAGGGAAATTTAGTTTTCAGGTCCATCTGGCGGACAACAACATTTTTTGTCTATTTGTGTTTCTCCCTTGTGATGGGACTATTGTATGATAAACGTTGAGATTTATAAGGGCATGGGGTGACCAATGAAGTCTGATTTGGTCTTTAATAAGGTAGGGGCACTGATAATGGGTTAATATGTATGCTTTCAAACCATGACGTGTTCTGCGAAAGGCCACTTAACAGTCAATACGATGACTTTTTTACGTATTCATTGATCGTTGCGATTCCAAGCATTACAAAAAAGAGATGTAGCGAGGATATAGTACATTGTTTACTCTGTGTCTGCTTAAGATGTATGCTTGAAACTCACATTTGCCCTTAACTATGGCTTTTCCTGCACAAGGACAGTTGCTAGAAACGTCAAGACGTGCACCCCTCTTAAATAAAAAAACCTTCCACTTTAATCTACGTAACTACGCATAAAACCATAACATAATCAGAGCAAACATGCATGTATTACTGTATTTTGTACATATTGTTATACATAATAATGTGCAGAATCATATATGTTTTTGTAGAAAATATAAGAATGTTTTTTTTTATGCAGTGTAACTGAGTCAGAAAATACAACCATCACATTCAAACCACGGCAGTATACCATGTACAGTCGTGTGAAGAAACAAGTTGGAAAACCAGTCGATTAAGGGGTTCTAAATTTACTTTAATGGAATTTGACTACAAAGGCACGTGCACATGGAAACATAATGGACATATAATCCGATGCACATGTTACTTTGTTGTACACTAAGTGCATTGCTCTTACAGCATAACGTTACACTTTTCATGTAAGAATGCTTTCTCTAAATCATTTGTTGACAAAAATTTGTTTAAACGTCAGTTCTGGGAATTGTAATTAGTGGGCTGATTGGTCAGTATTGGAGCAAATGATATAGGGATTTTTGTAGTCCATTTGAACATTTGAAGTGTCCTCGGATGGATGGACAGACGATAAATGTACTGTGTTTACTCGTTCAAGCAATACGTAGGCTTTTGGTCACCTCAAAATTCAAGTGATTCCTGTTATCTGTTAATATTACAAAGGACCATGATTTCATGACAAAATCATCGATTGCATCTGCAATTTTAATTGGCTACACTCCAAAGTTAAATATGTATTGTATATATAAAGTTCTTGATTCAAGAAAACCTCAGTGAGTCTCAATGATTGCACTGGGATGCTTGGCCGATTTTTGTTGTGCGGAATTGTGAGAGAAAACTGCGATGGAATATCTGGAAAATACACAAATGATGAGACATAACACCCAAAGATCCACGCTAATAGATTCGAGAATCCATCGCTGCATTGCCACCTTCTCGCCATCTCGCAGCCAAACCACAACTAATGCACGGCATGTATGGACATTACCACGGCTGAGCATGGCACTGTTGTAAGATAAAGGTGCAGCCCTGTAATTGCCTAATCATGTCACTACCGGCAGAGTATGATCTGTGTTTTGATTTAGTGTGCTGATCTTAAAGGTGCATTGAAAAATGTTGACACTCCGACTGATGCTCCTGCTGTTGTGGAGTGACTCATGCAGCCAGCTATGGCTGCAGAGTTTGGTAATACATGTTGTTTACGTCGTTTATTGTGAAAATGTGGTCACAGTTCCTATGACCACTGTTACATTGCTTTTATGGCTTTATTTTGGTGATTTTCGAAAAGTTTTTCGGTTTGGCCATGTTTGTTTGTTGTAGTACAAAGTTAGACTGATGGCCTTAATCTAAGTTGTCTTGTGGTTGTTGTTGTTTGACTTGCATCCCATTGGGATTTGTGCACACAGTGTTGGTGTACGGTGCTTTTTCTGCAATATTTTGCTGTCTTTTCTTGGATTTTCTGTTTGCACATAGTCACTTTAAGATGTTTTCTTGCTCATGTTTTAGTTTTTTGTTTGTTGCGGTTGCACCCGATTCAAGAGCCGAATGGCTCACAGGGCTATACCTAATAAATGAACTTGAACCTGAAGAAGTACCTACGATTGAAGAAGCACCGGGGAGCTTCTTCGAGAGTGGGCACCACAGTGGAGATGTTACTTACCTCGCCTGGTATGCAGGAGGTCGTGGGTTCGATCCTGACCACGACGCCGGTATATTTGGAGTTTGCATGTTTTCCCCTTGGTTGTGTGCATTTTTATCCGGGTCCTCCGGTTTTCCCTCCACATTTAGAATCAACATGCGTTCAGAGTATTTGACTGATATATATGTCCACGTGATAAGGCACTGTGTTGAGCTATATAGCTCATTGAGCATTACCTGGTAAAATAAAAAATAGATAGTTTAGAGCAGTGGTTCTTAACCTTTACCGTAGTATGCACCCCTTAGTTTCTCAATCGTAAAAAAATTGAAATGTTAATACATCCATTAGGTTTGATGAAACAACGTCGGTGTACTTACGTGCCCGTGCTTAATTTGTGTTTTCGATGATTTACCTTCTAAAAAAATCTGGCCACGTCTCGCATCCCAGAAAGGGCATCTGGCACCTCCAGGGGGTGCGTGCACCCCAGGTTAAGGACCACTGGGTTTCGAATATTTGGCCTACTCTTCTTCGCTGGCCAGACGTCTTTACTCCACTGCACGCGACCTGCCGGTCGACGAGCTGCACTGCTGTAAATACACCGTACAGTAATTTTAGGGGTACATAGGAGCCAAGTACAGGCAGGTGGCTGCTGTCACTTTTGATAAACGGGCAGCGATGTCATCCCTACGCGTAAACAAACGAGTCCTTGGCAAACGGCGCAGCACTGGGACCAGATTTTCCTGCGTGCATGCAAAGCAGCACGGCTTAGGTAATGAAATGCAAAAAAATTCGGGAAAATGTGACATGTCAGCAGGCATGTAGACATTATTGCCATTAAAATATTAAAACTGCAAATGTAAAGCTGATTAAAAAAGGGTAAAATATTCATACGAGTATATTAAAGCAGTTAATTTATTGCAGCGAGGAAAATTAGTAACTATTTATACAAATACCCAAACATATTAATCTGATACTAATTTATTTTAAAAGGCATTAAACTTTTTAATAATGTATGCGGTGATAAATATATCGCAAAGAACATTTTCTTTGTTAGGAACTTTTTTTGTATTCGAAGCAGCCGAGGACAATCACGAACGATGCTTCCGAACAGGTGGTTCCATTTGGCTTGCGCTATCTTTTGACGTAAATATGACGTCGGATACGCGAACTAAACTTGATTATTTCTTTACAAAAAGGGGAAACATTGAGAACGTAATACGTACGGGTAATGAAATTAAGTGGCCTTGGGCAGGACAACGTTGCTGAGAAGGGATGATGGTAGCTCATCGAAACTGACGTCACGAATGGCAGCCAAAGTCGTGGACACATCTGAGAAGATGACTGCTCCCGAGGTGGAGCGATGAAATGAATTCGTGTGAGATGGATTGTGGCATCCCGAGTCCGCGGCTGATGAGTGGCGGCTTGCGGAGGCCTTCATTCAGCGGGTGGATATAGAATGTGGCCCGATAATGACGATGAATGCATTTAAGATGATTGTGACGGAACAAATGACCGATGTCAATTCGAAGAAGTTACCGCCCATGGAGTGTGATGTTCAAGCGATCGAGCTAGAAAGTGGGTGAAGCCCCTATATGGTTACTATTAATGATTTTTTGGGAAATATATAACATTTCACTACACAAATAAACAGAGCCAACACATGCCTGCCTAGGCACCAATTGGCTATGACCAAAAATCCGGAAAGTGTGCTATCTAATCAGATCTCTGAAACTAAGCAGGACTGAACCCTGATAGTGCTTGTATGGGCGATTACCATGCACAACATATGTTATAGGCTGTGGAACGACGTGATGGGCAAAAGTGTGCAGTGCAGATAACTAATTATACCATCGTTCCCATTGTACTATACTACCGCGTCTACGCCCTCCGCCCCCACCTTCCTTCAGCAACCCTCACCGACCAGCGTGGTGAAGTATGCCCAAATAACCCGCAGGACCTGCACGGCATGGGGGAGGGCTTTCATCCAACAATGGATTGAGAAAGGGCTTTATACATGTACACATTTGCAAGGGAAAGCAATTGCATATAACAAACAAAAAAGTGCTCGGAGAATGGAGCCAAGCTTCTGCTAGAAGCCTATGAAAATGCATTGTTAAGAGAGAGAGAGGCTTCAGATGTCTGTGTTGCACCACAGTCTGGGGACCGTGTCTGGCACGGCCTTGGATCTGAACGAGGCCCTCGGTACGATGGATCCATTCAACGCGTGATCGTCCATCACGGATAGGAATGGCGCCCTGTGTAAACAAATCAGTACAGGGATTTAATGACGCGGCCATAAATACATCCTTGCGAATATAATCGTAGGTGTGGAATTCGTACACTGTGGGCGCAGGAATTATATTGCCGAACATCAACAACTCTCGTTTAAATTACCGTCTGATCCAAATAGTGTAAACATTATGTATCCTCTTAACGACAAACCCGCGACCGAATGACACAGTGCGACGAATCAAATGCAACGCAGATGTTCGAAATTTGCGACGTTTATGCATTCCCCGTGCAAAATATGTTTCAAGAGCGAAAATTAAGAAGCATAACTGAGAGTACGATTTTGCGAGATGGGGTGGGCTGTCAATGGCAATCCAAGTTTAGCATTTCAAACGACAGCTGCCAGTGGCCTACAGGGCAGAGCCATTAATCCGACTTTTTAAAAATGCAAAACCAATCCATGTTCGGGCAAAAGCAGTAGCTGCTAAGAAGGGGTGGCATCATGACGGTTGTCCTGGGGCTCATCTCTTTCATGAGCTCAGCAAGATTTGGACAGAGGGGGGCCCCCGAGTTTACACAAGGACGCACGGGAGGGTGGGGGGTAGGACCTAGGGGCCCTGGGGTTCATCCACCTCTACATTCACACCCAGGCGTGTGTATATATGTGTTTTTTTATGTGCGTGCCGTGCTCTCTGTAGATTGAGTGGGGAGCAGTGGCGCAGTGGTTAGCGCACTGCGCTACGAACTCGGCGACCCAAATTCGGTTCCCGCTCGCGGCCAACATCAGTGACGAATATCTGAACCAGTTGTGGGGCACCCCGAGGTCGATTCAGCTTCAACATTAGTACCTGGTGTAAACATTAGCACTCGAGAGACAAAGACCGCCGGGCGGTGTGCTGACCACCCACTCCCTCGTGTGCCGTGTTGCCCTTCATAGATGCTCGCTAACAGCACTTTCCCCATGAGTCTGTTCAGGCTTAAAGGGGTGGGGGGGGGGGTCTTTGTCTGAGCAATGGACCAAGGGGCTATCAGCATTTCCATCGGTACAAAGCACGCCCACGCTGAGTACAAATGAACGGCGCAAGCCATTGGCAAGCAGATGCACGTTTAGCCCAGATGAAGAGAAATGGGAGGACCTGCCAAGGAGGACAATAGGCTCCCAAAAAAGGGCTCTGTCTAATCAGCGTGCTGCAGGCCTTGTGCCTACAGATGCGTTTAAAGCACCCCCCCCTCTCCCCAGCATGGCCACGAGGCATCACACTGATCCATCAACCGTCATCAAAGGTGAATCCCTCTTAGAGCGAGTTGTAATTAAGAGTTTAAGAGGGGAAATGTTTGAAGTGTTTTGCTCATTTTCAAAGGAGCACTTTTCTCGAAGTATTTATAGGGAACAAACGTATACTGCACATATATATATAAATACTATACATATTCATAGTATATCTACTATATAAACCAAGCAGTGATTCTGCACGAACAAATAGAAGAAGGTACGTGGAAATTTGTACTAAATGTTAAATATTTTGTCATATTCCTTATCATTTGTTTCAAGTGAAGGACTCGCCGATGGTGAAGTTTAGCAATTAGATAATAATTACAATTTACCTTTAATAAAAATATAAAAAGTATCCTGACGACATTGTACAGATAAATTTACCCGAATTGCTTTAATAGAAACACTATATTTATGTCGGTTTACTAGATTCAACATACGACTTTCAAACCCTGCAAAACTATAACATTATGTCTGTATTAAGTGCCCGTTAATGCAACAAAAACCAGCACATATAACTACGAGTCGTAATCTCCAACCGTATGATTTAAAGCGCAGTTATTTAAGAACCATACGTTACGACATTGATTCCATTGAACGAGACTTAAACTCCCGCTTGTCTAGCCCTGAGGGCCCAGAGTTGCTCTGGAAATATAGATTCTGTGAGTAGATGCCTGTGGAGTTCAATGAACGTGATTATTTTGTAATTTGACAAAGCACGCACGTTACTATAATAACACCTACATTACATTATCCGTACTTCCTCTTAAGGAATGCTTTCAGAGGATCGTGAGTAGTCGCGTGGGTTTTGCTAAACAGTACATCCAGTGGCAATTGTCCGTGATTTTCTCTCGGAGTAAAACGTCCATGAGAGACCTGTAGAGCAATAGCTATTCTGCTGCCTGTCCAACTCGCATGATCCTCACGGCATGGGGAGGGCATCATCCAGCAGTGGATTTGCAAAGGGCCGTACATGTGCATTTCTTACATAAATAAATGTAAAAGCCATACAGCCCTAGGCATTGCTATAATCAGGTTGTACATGTCTGAGAAAATATAGAATTTCAATAGCTTAAAAAAAATGTTGTACGTTTCACCCAATAGGCAGCTTACAGCCTGCGTAGTTTTTTCCCCCAAACTTTTGCAGCACTGTGTATGCAATTATTGTAATAATTTTACCGGTGTAACCCCCCCCGCCTCCCTCCAAAAAAACCCCTCAAGTTATATTTAGTACAAGGTATGCTTTACTTTTCAGCGGGATTATAAAGGTCACCGTGATGTGTTATTATTCAGTGTAATTTTACCCAAATAACTGATTAAATTAGAGCCGATAACAATTGCAAATATTATCCTGAGAAAAGAAAACAGGGACGGAGAGCCGGTGTTTGCTTTGTAACGGTGGACGGGGAAAGCGAGGAGGCGGGCAAGGAAGCCTTGTCGTAACATCCACGGCAGCAAGCCGCTTTCTCAAACCGCGTGCAGCAGCGGTAGGCACGCGAGAGTGACTCTTACACCCCCCCCCCTCTCCCGCTCCCACAACAAAAAAAAACAGACACACGATCCGTCCTCCTGCCTGACCCAACACTGCAGAGAATTCCCTCTTCCCCCCCCTGCCTGCCTGCCTGCCTGCTCCACCCCCCCTCTCCTGACCGCGGTCACGAACGACGGCATCAGAAACAACAGCGGCGGCGGCGACAGCGATGAGAAAAGGAGACTGCACAGAATCCCGGACGCGGGCGGACGCGCTGCGAGACCGTTGATGATGACACCTGTTTCTGGCCCAGTCGGCGAGTCTCATTTGCGAGCAGATCGGCCCCGGTGGCACACACGCAGAGTGCTCGCCCCGGGGGGGGGGGGCGGGGGGGTTGGGGAGGGTTGAATCGTTGGAGACGTGCGGCCGTGATCGATTGAGTCCTGGGGGTGTGCCGTGTGTGCTGTGTGCTGAGGGCGAGACTGGGTTGACAGCGTGCGTGGAGGTGATCACTCAGCCATGATGGGCTTTGCACATGCTCAGCTGGCCCAGGATGCTGGAGTCCTTGGTGGGAGCTGCCCTCTGCACAGGTGCAGCTGATTACAAATGAACACTTTTTCATTCGTCACCATCATCCTCGTCGGCCAATGATCAATCCACTGTTGGATGAAGCCCTCCCCCCCTCCCCTTCCTCGAAGCCGTGGCTGTCACTCACGGTCATGCGATACAATTATTCATCCAGCTCCTGCACACGAGCTGATTTCATAATTCCATCTCCGCAGTGGATGGAGTCTTGGGCATGTTCCCTCCTTGCGCTGCAACTGGGGTGGTATCATTGCCCCCACCAACCCACAATCGTCCCTTCCAGTGACGTGCCCTGTGCACTTACAAAATTAAGCGCGTATGTATGTTGAACTTCTTTCGTACCGTACGAAGCCAACCGCACCTCCTATTAGCACAGTTGGCTACGTACGGTGCTAAAAAAGTTCAACATACAACCGTGCTAATAGTAAGGTGCGGGGGAAGGACAACAAACTATACATACAGTTCTAAATAAATTAGTTTTCAACTTAGATTAAAAAAAATAAGTGTTTAACCTGTGTATGTTCAACAATGTGATCCTCTTTCTGTATCTCAACGTAATACCAACCATTATTAAATAAATTCCTAATTTACAGCCTTTTGTCATCCATTGCTGGTGAGGCCCCCCCACCCCACGCCTTGTCGGTTATGTCGGTTGTCTGACCATACTTCACCACACTTGTCATTGCAGGTTGGAGAGAACCAGGAGGAGTTCAGATGTCACTCACGACTGACGATAGACCGGGAATGGGGGAGTCGAACTGAGGCTGCCGAGTTCATAACGCAATGGCTCTACGCCATCCGTTAGGCTACTGCTCCAAACCCCCCCCCCCCACCGTTATGACAATATTCGTCCTGTATATTTTTTTTTTAAGTTCCCCTTTTTGTCAGCTGAAAGAGTCCCACTGTGGTTTTCTTTCTCCCCCCCCCCAATCCAGCCCTGCATGAACTCTTGTTAGTAGAGGCAGCCGTGGAAGGAAGAGGGTGATAAAGGGCATGTTGGCATTAGGCCTCACGCCCGCAGTGTTGGCCTTCAATTTGTTTTGGCTTTAGGCTTATTTTGACGTTGGATTTATGTTAGCTATGGAGTAAAACTAAACGCATTGCTCTGTATAGCTCAGTGCCGAGTCTATAACGTCTCGAAAACTTTTTTTTGCTAGTTATAGGCCTCATTAAGGTTGTGGGTGGTCAAAAAAAAGCCACATCTGAAATGGCGATTATGTTGAAATATTTGTAAAACTTTCAAGCATTATTCCGTTTGCTAAAACTACATATTTACACGTGCAGCCCTTTTTTGCCAATCCACTGCTGGATGAGGGTTTTCCCCACGCTGCATGGGACAGGCCGTGGGTTGTTGTGGGTGGTTGTGGAGCCATAGTTCACCATCCTCGTTAGTGCAAATCGGTGAAGGCTGGCAGTGTGAAAGTATAGTACAACAATGGATTTTTTTTGGCATTGCCCTCTGCTGCCCAACATGTGACTCTACGGCTTAAAACAACGTTGCTGAATCGTGGTCACCCATCCAAGCACTATGCAGGCTCCGTGACCAATTCACGGAGAACGTGCTCCATCTCATCAGATCTAGAAACACCACACATACACATATACAGTTTAATATATGTATCATTCCTTTGTCCTTACACTGCTCGATAGAGGTCTCGCCGTGCCGTGTCTAAGCCATGGGAGTTGTTTGACCACACTTCACCGTGCTGTGCACGTTGGTGAAAGGGTGTGACCCAGGGCTGCTTCAGATAATGACACACTACCGAAGTTAGCCATGGTCGTTAGGTAATTGACATCGGGTCGTCGGTTTCATAGCATAGCGTGCTCAACTTTGCGCCACCGCTACACCACTGGGAATATACCTCAGTGAGGCCTGCTGGCTGACTTGTAATTTATTTTTTATTCTTGGCAAGAGAAAAACCCTCCAGTTTTTCTTTTCTTTTACTTAATAAAATATTGATCGTTATATAGAGTATATTGCATTTTTAGATGTTTGTACTGATACCTCATTTGTTTGCTGTAGCCTTTTTATGACTGGTAAAATAGACGTTAATTTATGCTTTCATACTAAATACCCCACGATATTGCATAACAAAGTAATACTGATAATTATTCTCAGCCAAGGTCTCACCGCTGCTGGATAAAATATTTCTCACACCATTACAATCCCTTAAGAGTCCTGGAGGGCTGCAATCCCTTTCACTCCTGTGCATACACTTATCAGATTAATACTGCAGATGTCAACTAAATACATTTTTTTGGGTATGTTACCAGGTAAGGTCCACTGAGCTATGTCGTTCTTTTTCAGATGCGACCTCGCTACAAATGATAGCTCAACGAAGTTGTTCATCATGTGGAAATGTATAGCAGCCAAATACTCTAGATGCATTTTTCTAAATGTGGAGGGAAAAACCGGAGGACCCGGAGAAAAATCCATACGACCACAGAGAGAACATGCAAACTCCAAATATACAGGTGTCAGTAGTCGAGATTGAACCCACGACCTCCTGTATACCAGGCGAGGTAGTTAACATATCCTAGCCACCGTGGTGCCCGTGTCTTGACCATAAACATACGGTGGACGTAAAAAACTAAGTGACATCGTTCGCAAGAGTAGGCCATCATGTGCCGACGTCATGGTCCAAACTTGAAAAATTACTTAAAAATCATCACCCCCACCGCCCCTCCCCCTGCTACTGCGAAAACTCGGCAGGACATTCCTGGCAAAGAGTCATGAGACTTGTTGAAGGTTCCCTGTGTACAGAAACGCAATAATAATGATAATAATAAAAAGTATCAGCTCTCATCACCGCAGTGGTTCTCATGTGTGTGTTGCCTCCTTTGGATGCCGTCCCATCAGCCATGATCCTTCCATGTAATTGGTCCTCTGCCCGTGCCCACTTAGCTTCATCAACACTCAATATGATGACTCCAGTTTCCCGTTGTTCTTCATGTATGTATGCTGAACCTCTTTCACACCGTACGTAGCCACCCATGCGCACCGGAGTGTTTCACTTGCTGTCTCTCATTTTAATTCCCAGCATGCACATCTCCACGATGATTTGCAAACTTTTTTTTATCCCTTAATGCAATTCGTCAAAAGAACAAAACATTGTATATAGTAGATAGTAAACATTGTTGAAGGTATGAGATCTATTCACTCTGCACGAGATTGGTTTGCGTCGTTAAAACACTGAGTCGCTGCGCAGACAATGGTGACATTGTTTGTTATATAATTAATATGTTTTAAACTACAGAACCAAATTTGCCAGCCTGCGTTCTGCACGACCCTGCTAAACTGCTTAATTATGGACTGACTCGGATAGTTTTTTTGTTGTGCGTATTTCTAAAGTTGGCTTTAATACCAGTCGCAGGTAACTATTCAAATAATCGTTCATGACCAAATCTCCCGGGCTGCTTACTATAATTTCTTCCTTCTAAATACCGGGTTTCGTCGCACTTTCTGCTTGGCCATCACACACGCTCTTCCTGGCGGGGGGCGGGGGGCGGTGAAGGTGGTGACGCGTGCCGTGACTTTGCGTGCTTATCCTCCGCAAATTGGAGCTGCTGTTCTTTTCAAGGAGATGATGCGTCCCAACCCGAACGGAAGTGCAGTAGCTGAGACAGAGAGAGAAAAAAAATAAACTGACATCAGATTGTTATTGCCAGTGACACGGCCCAGAGGTAGGCGCGCGTTCGCCGCTTGCTACGGGGGTTCACGGTTCAAACTCAGCGGCCAACCTGGTTAATAAATGCAAAGTATACACGCCATCCGCTTCGCTCACAGTGGACCTTAAAGATCCCCCGTGGTTGCATTTGCAAGAGTAGGCCACTGTGTGCTAGCATCAGGGTACAAATGAGCCAAATTCGAAAATTGCACTGCAAATTACTCAATTGGGACTATGCATGGCAATCATTGCCTCCTACTGACAGACTAATGCCCCAGGTCACTCTTGCAATTGAGACTTAATCCTGGTCTCCTTGAGTTCCCACCAGGTTAAACAAAATAAAGGTCGTTCCGGTATCTCATCTGCTAGCAGCAGTGCGAGCGAGCAATTGGAGGCCTGCACCGTTACCAGGTTCCGGCTCGGATGTGATGCCAAAATATTATTACCATAACACACGCGTGCCGAGAAGGTTCATCTGTATTTTCTTAGGGATCTTTGGAAAACATTTTTTTTGCATTATTGAGTGCTGCCAGGGCAGGAAAGGTGAGTGTAGTTCATTATTCAAACGCATTAATAGCGACTGAAATATATCACGGCTAACTTTATGCACTTAGTTTCAATTGCATCCTTAGTTCACCGAGGTTAATGTAATGATTAAATCAAAAATGGTGCGGTAAGCTAAACATGTGAATGCGCAATCTTGTCTAGAGTGTTCTTTGCCGCTGTTTGTGAACTTTTTTTTACGGCTCGTAAGTAATCATCTCATCAGCAGATTTTTTGTAATTTCAGTTAATGTAAGTTGACGTTCTACCACTTTCGGGAGGGACCTCACTTTGGAGAGAGGTTGTGTAGAGGGGGCTTCATGTTTTCCATGGAAATTGTCCTAAATTTATCTGTCCCGTGAGAAAGTGCGCAACATGTAATGTGTTCCTGGAACGTAAAAAAACATAATTTCTAGTTTGTACGATAAAAAACTGTTTATAGTAAATAAAAAATCCGAGCCAGCTGAGGTGACCGATCCATAAACAGGGCACTCAAGACTCTACTTTATTGCTCTCCGATGCGTTTTATGGTCGTGCTGCATGTTTCTCTGCACATGCCCGGGTGCTTCTTCGGTTCCTCAAGAATCTCCCAAGCATTTGGAGAGAAACGTCAGACATTGCACCGAACCGCACATGGTGGGCAAAGAAGCCGAAAACACGCCGGAGAGCCGTGCAGCACAACCCGCGGAATTCTTACGCAGGTTATACCATACGTTAAACCCTGCCAAGCCGTGAAGATGATCATTCAGCCAACCACGTGACCAAGGCACTTTTTCACCTCGTTCAGGGCCAGAACAAGAGTTGTGATTGTCCCAATCATTCTGGAACAGGTGGTGGGAAACAACAATTGGAGCCCACTTCACCTGAAAGTCCCCAGACACGACTCTGATCACACCAATCACGCGCGGGCGATAGCAATACACACCCGAGGTCACACTCCAATAACCTTCGCAGAAACCGGCCTCGCTGATTTTGGTAATTGTCTAGACGAGAGCAATAGCCGTCGGGTTGTCATAACGGTGCAGAGCAAATGGCAAACCGTGGGTACAGATTCCGCGCGGTGATAACGGTGTCAAGAAGTGTGCGTTTGGTAACGTTGTTTTCATTACATTTACTCTGGCGTTTTCAGAATTTTATTTCTCCATAATTCTGCAAATTACGCACTTGTGTCTTTTTGACGGATTTGGCCGACGGCATAAAATATTCTAACTATGTTACTTAAATATGCTAATTCCACCGGTGTCTTCCACCCCCCTCCCCACCACCTCGATGCTGGCCCCCCTCATGTACATGATACTACGATACTTTAAAAAAAATGCATTTACAAAAACACTCTCTGGTACGTGGAAACAATTTGTGCAACTAATTTGGGCAGGCGATTATTTGGTCTTCCAGACCACGATCAGTGAGTGCATGGGGCCCAAAAAAAGAAAAAAAACGGGTTCCCATAATTATCCCTTCCGTCTGGAATGCTGGAACCAGCTGGGTTTCCTTTCCAGGGAAGAGATCGCAGCCCTCCCCACACACGTGTTAGCAGTTTCTCCCAAGCATTCACAGGGCTCTGCTAAAATATCCCTTACATTAATGTAATTGAGGCAAGCCAATGACTTTTTTTACAGACAAGCCACAATTTTTGCTTGATGATTCCTTAAAAAAACCCTCACGCCAAATTTAAGTTTCTTCAATTACAGCCCATCATCCCCTCCGGGGTGGGATTTGGTTGATAAAATTGGTACCACTTTGTGGGGAAGTCATCAGTGGTTGTCCAATGGAGAAACTTGCCCCCCACTGGTTCAAGGCTGTGAAGAGAAGATGGGTGCTGTGGCAATACTTATTTTTACAAAGCACTCTGACAATTAAATTTTACACGTTTATAGTGTATTTTAATAATGTTCAGCACTTTGCCAACGAAGGCCTGTCCACGTCGTGTCGATCACGTTCGGCCATACTTCATCACGCCGGTCAGTGCGGGTTGGTGAAGGGGTCAGCAGATGTTGGCCAGGACCGGTTATCATATTTCCCACCGATGTTTGACGTGAGTGGCCGGGAATTGAACTCAGGTTGGCTGGGTTAATAGCAGAGTAGCACGCTCACCGCTGCACCACCGCTTCCCCTATAGAGTGTCTCGGACTTTATACAAATGATTCCGTCTATATTATATTCAATTCAAAATGCTCACTTGGTGTACTTTACGTTAAGAAAAACAATTCACATCTGCCCCAGACTTTGGAAAATGCACGCACTTCACGTTAGTGTTATCTGCACCACCGATAGCGTTCACGACGCATTGTCTTGAGCAATGGCACAAACAGAAACTCGGTAATGGTTCGGCTTTGGGATACATTTTTTGTTGTTGTTGCGTGAAGCCGGCTTTAAATTTTCTTCGTCATCGTCGCAACTTCAAGGAGTTTGGTAACGATATTTTCGTTGGCAATTCACTCGGTGCTGGCGAGGGGCAGGCGGATGCGGATTTGGGGAGCGCGCATTAACGTGCAGCGGCAGAGATCTAAACAAAACAACTACAAACTAAACTCACCTTTTTTATTTTGCCAGGTAGGGACCGACTGAGTTATGTACCTCTTTTTCAGACGCGACCTGGCCAACGCAAATGATAGCCATACGAAACGACTTATCATCACGTGGAAATGGATAGTGGCCAAATACTCTAAAATACACGTGGATTCTAAAAGTTTGGGTGGGTGGGGGTGGGGGGGAAACTGAAGGACCTAGATAAAAATCCGCGCGACCACGGAGAGAGAGAGCGCAAACTTCCAATATACACACAGGCGTCAGTGGTCGGGATCGAACCCACGTACCTCCTGTATACCAGTCGAGGGAGTTAACATCTCCTAGCCACCCGGCGCATCGACGAGGGCCTGGCGACCGGCATCCACCTCCACGCGGCGGGACGTTCCATTACGTTCCGTACCATTCCGCGCAGCACAATGAAATAAAGAGCGGTTGTGTTTGATTAGGGCATTAAAAAACAAATCCCGGCCGTGTTTTTTTTTCTTCCAAACCACGCGGCACAAAAAAAACTAGTTGGCCAAACTTAGACGTAAATTCCTAAAGTCTGTGATATGGAGCCAACTGCAATAATTACCTGTCGTCGAGCGGGGGTCCTCTGGAAGCTGTCAAATTATGCATGACCTTCTGCATTGCTCTGGGCAAGCATAACCCAGCCATGTTATTAATACACGGTTCAGCAAAAAAACTTTACGGCTGCTGTTTTGCTGTTACAAGTGGTCTCGACCCTCTAAACGCTTCATTAACTGCTTGCTCTCAATTATACCCTGATTAGTTTAACTGCTATAATAAAGGTACCGTGCATTTAACCGAGAATAATTTTATACTACTTTTTCGGGGGGTGGGGTGCGTGGGCGGGGGGGGGGGGTTAGGGTTGGGGGGAGTTCGGGGGGCGAGGAGGGAGTAATGCCAGCGTGAGTTACTTTCACGTAGAAATGTCGCCGTTTCGTCTAAGCCCTTGCTACCTCCACCCTCTCACCTCGTCCCGTATAGAAAAAAAAAAACTATCACGGCCGTTGTCCTGAAATAAACGAATCTAAACTTCTTGCTGGAGGCACGCACATTGTTTAGTGTGCGAGCCTGTCGTGGGGACCTGTTGGAAGCACGCACAACACCACACACACACATGGCCGTGTGATTTTTGGATGTTGTGCTCTAAAAGTAGCTTAGCCGGGGCAGTTTGTTTTGGCAATGCGAATATAAAGCCAATGGAAAGTTTCACAAGAGTGAATGGGAAATGCTGCGGCTCTGTAACAGTGACGTGGTGCAAGGAATGTTCAAAGGCAACAGGTTGTGTGCATTTTTTAAGCTCAAAAGCGCCATTATCAGTGGAATCATCAGTGGCGTTGGCAACTGCTGAAGTGTGCAGGCGGTGCAACTGTACCGGAGCCTTTCGTGGCTCAGTGGGTCGTTGCATTGCGAGACCGTGAGGGCGTGGCGATGGCTCGGGGAGAAACTTTCATCCAGCAGTGGATAGAATCTAACAGATGGTGATGGCGATGGCGATCAACCGTAGTACGATTGTTTCGTGCTAAATGTGGACTTTGCCCGTGTGAATTATCACTGAAGCTAGAGAAGATATGACGACAATGTTTACTTGTGTTGTCAGTGTATATAACTCAAGCATCAATGCGATTATCCCATTTACCACCAATTAAGGGAATAATTGCTGTTAATTAAGTGTCTTGCAAGCCACAGATGCTGACCCAAACATTAATCATGCAATGATTGTGGGTAATGCTTTAAATTCTAATATTAACAGGTAGCAAACATTTATTTATTTACAAATAATGTGTGGTGAATTGGATTTAAATGTGTATTCAATGGCATTGATTATGCATACAATCCATATAGTATTGCCGTATTTGGGGGGGGGTGGAGTGATGTCGCAGTGGTTAGCACCGCGGCAATATTGACCCAGAAACCAATTTAGATCACGGTGAGCCGGTGATTAAGGCGCTTGGCTATGAACCAAACGTCCTGAGTTCAATTCCTGGCCATGGCGAACGTGAGCGGCGATATCTGAACCGGTCCGAGGCCCCCCTTCCCCCACCACCCATGGCCGTCGCATCTTGTGAATGCCTTCATCCCGCAGTGAACTTGACAAAGCCTGCACGGTTTTGTTTACAACCCTTAAAGCGAACATTTAACGAATCGTGATTATGAATGTCAGAAAGCAGCCTTGCTCAAATTGTAACTGTTGAGGGTTTACTCTACAAAACACACGCCGATGTGTGCTGATGTAGTGACTAAATCTGCACGCTTTGTTTACGTGGCGTGCCTTAACAATTGGCTGTGTCGAGTGGTGACGGGTTAACGACACTATTATATTAATGCGATCTAACCCAAAATAAACGTTATTGTGGCTCTTGATTATGTATTTAATTCGTATGCTATAAACTGGGAAACTAATATCTAATATCATGTTTTTCGTGCAGAAGTCCCACACTGTTCACACATTTTGGCCGAATTAATACTCGCTGACAACATGCTCCTGCTGCTGTTAATTATTTACACCACTCTACCTGTTAACAAACATGTTTTACGGACACCTAAAATAGGGGCTCGCCACAAGGGAATGTCTGCGCCTGTTTACGAGCCCGACTGACTTTGGGGGGGGGGGGGGTGAGAAAAGCCTCGGGAGAGGCTTTTCGGAAGATCTCACGGGATTCATTTGATATATTCATTTGGCTCAGCGGGCGCAGACGGGAGGCGGGCATCATCCTAAAACGTGTCAGGGTTGAGGGTTGTTTGGCTGGGACTCGGGCTGGAAGCCAGAATTCCGCTCGTGATCCAGCAGGGTTAGCTCCTGGATTTGATATCAGATAAACATGTCCTCAAGACGAGCGGTGTCGACTGGAGAGACGCACGTTGGGAATTCAGAAATTCTCCCGAGTTAACAGCGGGGGGGGGAAGGAATGCGGAGGCCGTGCGAACGCCATGCCTGGTACAATACCTCCCTCTTTTGGTCCTTATCAGTCAATGCAAACGTACGCGTTGAAAAGGATGTGAAATCGACTTGATCTCGCCTGCCCGCAACACTCACACGGGCAACATTGATTAAAGGAATAACAATGAAAACGAATCAATTAAGAGGCCTTCGTTAATCCACCGCTGGATGAAGACCTCCCGAAGCTGCTGTGAACGTTTTAGGGGCTTCCTGACATTCATGGCCCAGCACTTCACCGTGTGCGGGTTAAATTTCGATTTGAAGCTTTCGTGACTGCAGGGATTCATCTTCTTGGTTCTTTCGGTAAAGTCACGTAGAAGGGAAATAATAAAATAATAATAAAACATAATAAAATAATTCTCACGACGTTTCGGCCACAACGCAAGCAGCCGTCCTCAGGTGAAGAACAGGTCTGTCGGAAAGACAATGTCTGAAGTTCATTCAGACACTGTGTTTCCGACAGACCTGTGGCCGAAACGTCGTGAGAATTATTTTATTATGTTTTATTTGTATTATTTTATTATTTCCCTTCTACGTGACTTTACCGAAAGAACCAAGAAGACGTGTGCGGGTTGTTGACGGGGCAGTAGAGGGGGCGGAGGGGAAGGGCAGTGACCGGATCAGTTATTGCTTATTTGGAAATAAGTGAGAGAAAAAAAAGAGCCGGGAAACTTTATCCCAAAATCTAGTGCGTGTTTGTTTTGTTTGTTATGTCAGCCTGCTTATGTAAGAGCGGAGCTGAAAAACGGAACGAAAAAAAAACCGTGTTTGGAAACGGTTTAACAGTTTAAGTAAGCGTGTAATAGCTGTCAACTGCGAAGGTATTTTGCGTTCCAGCTATTTGTTTGTCATGGAAGTGGGAATTAAAAAATAATACCCTTCATTACCGCAGATGAGCCAACAGGAAAAAGCCGGCCGTACGCTGAATAATTAATGTAGTAATTAAGCATAAATTGCCCGTCAAGGACTTTATGCCAGCCCAAAAACAAAACCGTAATTAAAGCCTCAATTTTCGTACCAACTCAGCCAAAACGTTCGAGACGCTAAAAAAGCTAAATCATCGCAAACAGAGACGGAGCTCAGCTGATTGCTCGATTCCGGAGCGGAATTCCGCTGAGCGCTCGAGATTTCCACACCGCACTCCCATGATCTATCCGCGGCTGGATCAGCCCCGTAGTGACGGAGGGGCTGGAGACGGCGGTGCTCCCTCTGCTGAAGGATCATCCCCTCTTCTGAACCCGTGTCATCATCATCATCCATGCTCATTCCGATGCTGGATTAAGTCCTCCCCGCGTAGCACTTGAACACGAGAACGGATTTCATCGCTCCGTTTCTACTTCGGTGACCAACTCCCAGACGTGTTCCATTCCTTGGCCGCCGCCGCTGCCACCCCGTCGCTATTCTTGACCGTCGGATAAATTCTTAGGGTCAAGTCACGAATGTTGAAGACTCAGTTGAGGACACCCGACAGCGACAGAGGCCAAGGGTAGGGAAACGCGCCCCGGGACGACGATGAAACCATCTCACATGCGCGGACGTCGTCGGCATTTCCGGCGGTGTGGGGGGCTGCGCTCGCGGCTGTACCCCCCCCCCCGTCCCCCTCGCCGACCACCTTTGTCTTCCCAGGGCGCCGGCGTGGCTCGGAGATGTTCACCACCTCGCCTGGAATACAGGAGGTCGTGGGTTCGATCCCGACGCGGACGCCTGCTGTGTATTTGGAGTTTGCTGTGTTTCTCTTCCCGTGGATTTTTCTCGGGGTTTCTCCGGGTTTTCCCCTCCACATTTGCAATCAACATCACGCGTTTAGAGCGTTTGGCTGCTATAATTTTCCACCTGATGATAAGCCACTTCGTTGAGCTATCATTTGAGATAGCCAGGTCGCTTCTGAAAAAGTACTACATAGCTCAGTGAGCCTTACCTGGTAAAATTTAAATGGTTAAGTTGTATAGCTTGATTACTTTTCAGCCCCTCCGGTTTTTTGTCGCTACCATCCCCTCCCCCAGCTACGACCAGGCCTATCCCAACTCCTCCTTATCAATCCCCCTTGTTTTGCTGTCATCAAAACTACACCACCACTTACAGTAACACAATTCTTCAAATCAAATCATTATCCATAATATACGTTTTTTGGGTTCGATCGCTTAAATATAAATGTGCCGCTAAACTTGCCACCACCCGACACAGCCAATTAGTAAGGCTCGTCACTTAAACAGAACACTGCCAATTCGATACGTGTACAGCACACTGATGTGTTGGAAAGAAAATCCACAACATTTACCATCAAATCATTATCCTACGTACAATGTTGTAATTGCCCCAAAGCGCCTTGGCAAAAGGCGCCGTGTCCATCGTGATGACATGAGATAAGTTTGGAGGGACCTTCATTCAGCAGTGGATTGATCATAGCTGATGTCGATGACCATAATCATCATTAACGATGCGACTCCATCAGTGACCGCGATCGGCTCGGGTAAATTTGGTGTCTGCGCCGTCTCTGCTCGCGCTCGCTCTGGGCTCTGTGTGGTTTCACTTTTGTGGGAATGCTTTAACCGCACATTTCTTCACTTTGATACGATGACAGCCTCATAAAAACTCTTGGCTGGGTGTGTGTGTACGCGTTCGCGTCAACACGTTTGTTGCGCAATCCATCTTGCTAAAATGTGTCTCTTTGCTCTTAATAACATCACGGTTATTTTTTATCTATTTGTCAGATGCCTCTTTTGATCTGAATCCTGTTAACTTCTTCCGTTGCGGTATTTCATTGAGGTGAACCGTAATTCATCATCATCATCATCACCGGAAGAACACCTCAAGCAACGCAGAATGTTGACTGTTTCTTCCGTTTGTGATTATGCACAAACATCGTGAAGCAGTCTGAAGCATCATCATCCTCATCAGCAATTATTTATCCATTATTGGATGAAGGCCTTCCAGACCCATTATCATCCTTCGTAGCCTTGCGATGCAACAATCTATCGAGCTCCTGCGCACGAGCTGATGCCCTCGCTCCATGTCCTCAGTGGTTATCCTCTTCGGCACATTCCCTCCTTTGGCTGCCACTTCATTGTTATCATTGTTAAGTCTCGGACCAACCGGCCCCCATCCCTTCTCGCAACCCATCCTGCCCAGGCCCACTTAATTTTTTTAACAGCCAATCTGATGTCTCTAACGTGCGTTTCGCTCTTCTGATCCAAGCATGTATCTCTCTCTCTCATCTCTGCCTCTTGGTGGAATTCCAAAGAGCTCGTCTCTCCGCGCCAGTTTACTCCGAAGGCAACGCAAGTCCGAATCTTTGCGGCTCGTCGCTGACGCGCGGCGCTAGCTTCTCCTCCGCGCTATTAAAAACGTGCCGCGAATTCTTGCGCTCGGTGGCACGCTGCACACGCACGCGCGCACACACGCACACACATACGCACGCGCGCGCACACACACGCGTGTGCGCATGCACGCACGCGCACGCACATACGTACGCGCCTCTCGGTAGCGTGTAATATCCCCTTGCTTAAAAATTCAGCCAGATAATGCCTTCTCCATGTGGGGTGGCCTCGGAGGGTTTGACAGCCATATCAATATCGGCTACAAACAATGAAAGTGACGCTCCTGGCCACGCGTCTAATCGCGGCCGACGAGAAATGATATCATCACTCTGAGCTGTCGGCCTCCCTCCGCTGGGGGTGTGCAATGTGGCCCGGGGAAGGTCTGACAGTATTGATATTGTGTCGGAGACGAGACGGATTTTATTAGATTCCAGCTGGGGCTCCCCCACATAGTTGCCCCCCCCCCACCACCACTCCTCAGCTTCCACCTGTAACGCGAGGCTGCCCGAGGGACGGGGCATTTGATGCAGCGGGTTTTACAAGCCACGGATTAATTGTCGTGAGATGTAGCGAAAATGGCTTTATGCACAGAGAGAGAGAGAGGAGAGAGAGAGAGATAAATAATACTCCGACCGACCCTTTCATTATTGGGTATTTCATCTCGGTCGCAAGGTCACCGTTGTAACTACTGTGACGAGCTCAGCTGAAACATTGACTAGCTCTGACTTTGTGCCTAAAATACGCGCGGTAGTTGAGAAGACGGGGCCGTTTGCAAAAAAAAAAATCCATACGCTTCCTTATAAATCACAGGAGTGGCTGCAAACTAATTAAAGTGGCCTGTCGGAATGGGTGTTTGTGAAGCAATCAAGCCGCAACACGCTACTCTCACTGCAATAACCATCAACTTTATCAATAATTAAGCCGCATGTGGCACTGCTCATTCCTAATGGTTCCAAACTGTTTCCACGTGGCAAAATAGCAAAGCTGACATGCTTCGAGTGAATTTCATAATGAATTTACAAGACAGTGCATTTTTCATCTTACATCTGGATATATCTCTCTGTAAATGGGAGAAGCGGTGGAGTGTTGGTTAGCGAACTGCACTCTGGTGACGTGAGTTTGATTCCCAGCCATGAACTGACATCAAATCTGAACCTATTCTGCCCCGTTACCTCTATTCACCAACCCACGTTGACCAGCGTGGTGAAGTATGGTCAAACAATCCCCATGGCCGACACGGTGCACGGTGTAGAGGGGCCTCCATCCGGCAATGAATTCATTCGGCGCTGTCAAGTACATATATATATACAAAATATTGTTGTATCATTCTATCTGTGATATTGTTATTCTCAGCATATTAAGAACCTACAAAACAAAATGTAATAATGAGCAACAGGAGGCACGCTCATCTGGCATTTGTTAGGCATCCAAAGTGTGGACCGGTTTCGACCTTGTGGCTCTCATCAGCGGAGTCAGTCTTGTTAAACAAATGCTGCTGGGTTGCCAGATGTAAATGGCCAATGCACTCCTTCTAACCCCATCCAGAGTTTGCACGCTGGAACAAATGCTGCTTAATAATATTGGTCTGGAAAGCCAATTATTTGGTGATGCTTATTTGGCGATGTGTTGGCCAGTGGTACGCAAGCACACACAACAATAAAATGCAACACATTCGTCAATAGCACCGTGACTTTAAAAGTAAACTCATAACAAGTGACATTTCAGGCCGCGGACCTTCTTCATAGCACATAAGTAGAGAGCTAAAGTGACTCGAGAATAAAGACAATTTTTACCAAAACATTGTTCCCTTTTAAGGCCATGGTGTTATGGACGAACGTGTTGAGTTTTTTTTCAATCAGCCAATATGATGGGCCAAAAAAAGAGTTTATTTACTTCGACCCACAATGCTCCACAGCAACTCACGATGAGTATTCGTTTTGGCCAGTGGAGATGACCAAACGCGTTCTCGTGGCAGGACAGTTACCTTTCTGATCTCTTCCAGGAGCATACACCATCATGCAAGCTCCGGTCATCCTCGCAGCAGCTTTTGGCGAACCATTGAACAAAGACCGTCACTGCATCGCGCGCTTTCAGATGTGCTTCTGCGGACGTCTGGAATGTTCTTCCTTCCAATATTAGGAAGTCACTGAGGTATGCGCTTTTAAATCTAACTTGAAAACTAATTTCTTTAGAACTGCTTTTTGTACTCAGTTTGTTGTCCTTCTCCCAGGCGCACCTTCGATTAGCAAGGGTTGGCTACGTATGGTGCGAAAGAAGTTCCAAATATATACGTACAGGGGCAGGGGACGCAATTCTACAAAGTCCATTATTGTCCCTGATGGATGTGGCTACTCGTCGTAATGAAAATCGTTCGACCAAGATTTCGGCGGGAAAAAAAAACCGTTGCAGCCCGCCTTCGAGATCCCCAGTCGCGTCGCTGTCTCAACATTAATTCTGATTGGATGTGTCACTCCAATTTAATTTCAACACTAAAGGCAGTTAGCGTCAATTCCTATTACGGCGCGCCCCGGCGCTGGGCTCTTTCTTGCGGTGAAAAAAAAACACATGTCGCTTAATGCGCGGTATTTCATTGCATTCTTAATATTCGCGCGAAGAAATCACCTTGAATGAAATGTTTCAGAGGGGAGGAGGGGTGGGGACTGGAGTCGACGAGGTTAGGCGCCGTCACGAAATGTCTTTGGAGATGTTGTTGAAAAATATAATTTTAACTCACCAATAAAACAGTTTTTGCAACAAGAATAAAACAAATGAAAGCGTTTCCGTGCCGTTCTTACTACGTTCTACGAGAACAGTCGAGGCGGGCGATGGCGAGAGGAACGAAGTGACATTCAGAAAAGAAATCCGTCAAATTTGTTTCTGATGAGCACAAACAAGCTACGGCTCATCACCTGTCGCTTAAGTTATCGCCTACAGTTAAAACATTTTTTTTGACACATTCTGTAAACGATCGGCAACTCGTCGGACAGAACAATAAGTATAACCCGTAAAAACAAAGTTTTTCACTATAAATCCTTTATATGCGTGGCAGCGAACTTAATATGAAGGATTTAAAAATATATTCGCCTGTGGAGGACGCGGGGATCGATCCCGCGACCTTTGGCATGGGAAGCGAGGACGCTACCAACTGCGCTACTCCGCCACGGTCTGTGGAGGTGTTACGCTCTGGGCTCTTATACTGTGACGTTCAGCCAAAGCCATGAATGAGTTTTATTTGAATATATGTAAAATAATTGTTTTTGCCTAAAAAGTGTAATTGTCTAGCACAACGAGTCTGTGTGGAAAATCTCAGCTCGATTGGATCACGGGAAGTGGGTTAAAAAACGACCGAAAGATTTGCACGGTCGTAAGCAAGCAAGCAAGCACGCAAGCAAGCACGCACGCAAGCACGCACGCAAGCAAGCAAGCAAGCACGCACGCAAGCAAGCAAACAAGCGAACTTAATATAAAGGATTTAAAAAAAAGTGCGCGTGCGGGCTGGGAACAAGCGAGGCGTTTGGGGGAGGCCTTCACGAGGTAAGTCGACGGTGGAAGTTGCGATTTTTTTTTTACATTTATTGCTAAGTCGGCACACTTACGAATGTCGCACGCGCGTGACTACGACAGTACATTACACGTCCGGCGCTTTCGAAGGGTGATCACTCGTTTGCGTACCATTTGCGAGACTCGAAATGTGGATTGTTGTCATCGCAAGTAGCGGAATAAGAAAGTGCCTTTTTTGCCAGAGGAGGATGAACTCGTGCGGCAGAAAGCAGCGGGCCGTCTCTTTGAGCAACGTTTGCAAACAAGCGGGTTTTTGCCGACTGGTACTTTGCACGTGATTACACGTTAGTGCATTGACGTTTTACGAAAGGGAAGTTTGATCTCTTCGAAGCAAAAACCGCGCCTTGCGAGGGCAAACGCAATGTTTGTGTTTTTTCTTTTTTAAAGCGTGCGTACCGTTACGCGGTTTTAAATGTTTGCTTCTTGGCAAATATGATCGGCTTTCCTTTGAACGGCTCGCTCTCTCTTCTCAGCAGCGGCGAATGTGTTGCCTCCACTCCGCTGCCAATGGAAATCCACATTGCCAGCTACCTTTAAAAAGAGGAGAAGCACACCGTAACAATCCCTTATGAAATAATTAAACATTTATATACATTAAAAAAATCTGCTTTTAATTTCCCGTATGGCCCCGTATTTCACCGTGTAATCCCATATTGTTCCATGGCTAAGAAAAAAAAGTTTTTTCCCCCCTTTAGTTGAAAAGGTAATAGCTATTACATTAAGCTGGCCTCGCAATATCCGATGAGAGCAGCAGCAGCAGCAAAAAAAACGCACGTCCTGTTTTGCGCCGGTGTAACATGGTTCCTTTTATTCTCGTGGCCACAAAAAAATATTGTTTTGTAAGCTGGTTAGCCTCAGAGTTACGAGGAATGACAAGGTAATTATTCCAAATTAGTGTTGCACGCCATCCCTGAAGGTCACATCAGCGCTGCGCCATATGCCCGCGACAACAAAATAACGAGGTGACCCGCTAATTAAGACCGCCCCATCGTATCGCCCCCGCCGCCGCCGCCCAACCCCAACCTGACTGCTCTCGTCCAGGTAAGGGCCCCCCTCCGCCCCCCCCCCAGCCCCCCCCGCCTCGCCGCGTCTTCAGGGATCGCAAAAGGTCCCCATGCAAGCCCGGGCACGCCGCGCGCACGCACGCGAGAGAGTCGGAGGCGACACCTTGCACCAAAAAAAAAACGGCCCGCTGACAGCAGCCCCGGTGGCACCGTGTTAATGTTAACGGCGCCTAATGAGCGCGCAACCTTTTTCGGAGTCGGCCGCAGGAAGAGTGGGGGTGGGGGGGGAGTGGGGGGGGGGTTCGGTGGCCATCGTGGCTGCTTGCTACGGTCATCTCCCGTTTAGGAACAAAAAAGAAGCCCAAAACGGCGTTACCCGGGGCGACGAGACGCGCGCCTCGCTCCGATTGCGACGGCTCCTCCGCTCCGCTTTCCGACACTGTTCTTAATTGCCGGAATTAATTATTTGTTTTGAGGAGGGCAGGGGAGGGGTGGGGGGGGTTGTTGAACTTCTTTCACACCGTACGTAGCCAACCGTGCTCATCGCAAGGCGGAATAATTGGAAAGGGATGAGCACTTCCCTTCGTTGTTAGGGCAATCGAGAGGAGGAGAGAGGACGGGGGGTGGTGGTTAGTATCGCTGTGACCTTTTCGCTGTCCGTTCTTTTAAATATATAAATATATTTTAAATCGGCACGTGCAATTCCCATTCCGTGAAACGAAAACTGAAGCCTTGTGGGGGACTGAGGGGTGGGGGGGGGGGTTGTAGTGGTGGACGTGGCTGCCCCAGCGAAGGCCGCGTGACCTCTGGAAAAATAACAACCCTCAAGCAAATTAGTGCGGTACATGCAACGTCTGAAGACACAACAAGGTGGTTATAGCCCTTGAGTAAAGAACATTTTTTTGAGTACTTGGAAAGGTCATTTCTCCCTCCTGCCCCCATCGCCCGCCATGTCCATCTTACCGCCACCCCCCCCCCACCTCTGTTACTCCACCGCCCCCATATTTCAAAAAACTTTCGCCAGAACCTTTGAGCGATTCGCTGGAAAGTAAGTAACCTCGTAACTCGGGAAGTGGGTGGGGGACCTTGCCTGCCTCATATGTTAAAAGAGTTACCGTGTGGCACGGGATAGAGAGGCTCAGAAGCCACATGCGAGACGCATGCCCATCCGTCTCCTTCACAGATCAGAAGGCACAGGGGGGTGCGGTGAGTTGGCGGGGAGATGTGCGGGGGCTGTTGTGGGGGGTGGGGTGGTGGAGGCGGGGGAGGGGGGGCTGTGTGGTGGTGTGTGGGTTGATGAGGAGAGAGAGGGGGGGGGGTGAGACAGACAGCTGCGTGCATTCTCCGCTTTCAGCTCCTGATCACGGCTCGGAGGAGGCGAGTCCGGCTTTCTTCGCGGTGCGAGTGCGCACCGCCTCCTGCTGCGACGATTCCTCGGCCCCCCCTCCACCTCCCGTGGGTTCGACACCCGAACGTTGAGAGGGGACGTAAAATGCCACTGAATTTATTGCAGCTATTGTGCCCCCCCCCCCCCGCTCGCCCCCTCCCTGTACGAACGAGACCACGGCACTTTCACTTGGACCACCGCGCCCTCACCATCAATTGTTTCGGGACTTTGTGTCTTGTTGTTGATTTGTTTGCGCTCGTAAGTCCGACTTACGTACAAGTTCGTGCGCGCCAACCTATCCCCAACGTAAGTGGCCTACCTGCACCTTTGTGCCGCGTCACAAGTTTGCAGATGCGACAACAACAACAATCGTGCACCTTTTGGCGTCATCTGGTCCAACACCATGTGAGACTAGGCTCTAAGGAAAGCTGTCTCAGGTGTGGACCAATCAACTTCAAGGACAGTGCACACATTATCAGAGTTATGTTTTTTGTTTGCATTATGACTGCAGGTATTGTGGTCTATGCAAACATGACTCCTTGTAAAAAAAAGGTGTCAGTTTTGTTGCCAGATAAAATGGTAAAAAAACAATTATCATAACAATTGTTTGTTCTCCAAGCATTCTGTAAGATTATACTGTGGTTTTATTTTAACATCAGCGTGCGTCAAGGTGTATAAGGAACACATCGATAGCCTACCGCTTAAATTGCAACAATGCGAATTTGATATTTTTATGCAACAACAACAACCGCCATTCGCCACGAAGTGGCGGTCTTGTCACCGTGGCGCCTGTGCCAGGCTAGGTGTACGTTCAGGCCACGTGAAGTGTCGAGCGCCCGCTGGCAGGAGGTCAGGGGACAGATCCAGCGGGTACCAAGGGTTGACTGACTGAGATGACTGGCAGATGCACCGCCTGCGCCCCCTACTGCGCCAACTAACTGTGCTTTATCCACCCGGCGCTCCGCTCGTTTTTGTGAGCGTCGCTCCTCTGCCCTCCGTTGTTGCTGGAGGGCGACTGCCTCCAACTGCTAACACAAACGCGGCGACGCAAGCTATTCAAAAGCCTGTAATATTCTTGGAATTGTGAACAATAATTAGACTTTTTTTACGAAGCCTCTAAAAAAAACTAAACATTATTATTCTCACGTGCCAATTTACATGACAACCAAAGCACTTGACTATGAACTAAAACTTCCTGAGTTCGATTCCCGGCCACGGCTCACATCAGTGGGGAGTGCTATCTAAACCGATCCTGGACACCTCCTGATGACCAGCGCGATGACGCACGCTCAGCCAATCCCCACGACCAACACAGCGTGGGGAGGCCTTCATCCAGCACTGGCTTGAAACTGGACTGTAAATATAACCAATTTAGATTACATTTAAATTTTCCATTGCAAATGTTGGCTCGTGTGTGTTCCCCTGTGTGTGTAGTTTTATCGCCAGCGCAGCGATCTGCCATGATTACTTCTGGCAAGCGATGGCTGCTTGCATTGACTACCCCCCCTGCCCTTCCCCATAAAACGACAAGCGAGCAGGAAGGGTAGCAGCCACGCGATGAGCTGGCACGAACAATTGTCCAAGCTCTGCCATCCTCTGCACACGAAAGTGTTATTGTCCAATTAAAAAGTGCCTACCGTGGGTGTCTTGCATTTCTGAACAGCGCCCACGTTGTTGGATATGGCGAAGAGACATCCGCAATATTCTTTGTTTTTTTCGGTTAAACCAAAAAGTATGAATCCTTGCAGTCACGAAAGCTTCACATCTAGAATCCGCAATATTGTTTTGGAAATGTCTAACTGCCCAGAAGACCCCTGCAATACGTTGAATGTAGTTCCCGGTAGTTTGTGAGTCTTGAGTTTCTCTGCCTTCAACAAGGTGACATAGATGCCGATTACGCCGACGACAAAACGTTTAAATGCACAGCAGCGCGCGAACAGCGGGGAGTCGAGTAAGTAAGCACCGAGAAACGTTCACGGCGGAGGACGAACGCCGCCGGCTTCTGCGGCGCGGCCGTGCCACTGGCCAGTCGCCCCCCTTCTCTGTTGTTTTGCCTGATCCTCCCCGCGTGACGAGCGGTCGGGACCACGACACTTTTACTGCCTCGATATTTACACCTTGATTTCCTAGGCTCTGTGAAGTGGGTCCTTTTGCGATGTGTGTCACGTTGCCGGCCGCCGATAAATCTCGCGCATGTTTACCCCTCAGCTTTGTTCACGCTTTTGAGCCGCCACGTTTCTCGGTTTGGTTGGCGGCGAGGTTTGGATTTGCCGTGAAAATAATGACGCGCTTTAACGAGTTGTCAATCTCACGAGCGGTCTTGAACCTGGGGATAAAATACGAATGTGATCATTTTGTTCGCGTGATGCATATAAATTGTGGAACATTTTTTGTGTAATGGACTTTTTTTTTATCAGTCGTAAAAAAAAGAACAGGTTATTAAAATGAAAAATAAAACAATCTACGGAAACGTTTTAGATAAAAAAATCCTCCCCGTGTCTTTTCAGTTGTGAATGATATTTAACCATACTTCACCACGCTGGTCAGAATGGGTTAGTGAAGGATGGTGGGGGGGGGGAAGCACCTGTTTAGACATCACTCACAACCGATTGTGACCGGGGAATCAAACTCAGGTCGCCGGGTTTGTAGCGCAGCGCGCCAACTACTGCGCGACAGCTCCACTCCATTTGAACAAAAAAGACAAAGTCATCAAAAAACAAATGAAACGAGCATATCGGAGACTTTTATCATCCAGCAGTGGACTGATCATCCTGGTTGGCGATTATCTATAAAACTGACGCAATACTCGATACAATGGCAGGATCACCACACTGATTCGGAACCTACACCAGACCAACAAAGCCTCGTTATGTGCACGTATATACATATGCTGGATATACATGCGTTCATTATTACAGCCGTAACGTGGGGGCGTGCGTGTGGAGCCGAGGGACGCTTTGATGGCTGCGCAGAGCTTCCAGGAGCTGCCCGTAGGGGCCGGGACCGCAAAAAAAAAAATCAACGGCGGCCGGGGCGCGTTCACCGCTGAGAAGAAGCAACAACTCCGCTCGCCGCGCATGGGAAACATCAGCTCGCGGTTTTTTTTGCGGCGTCAAGTGATGTCCGCCGTGCGGCTCCTTGCGATAACGCAGAGCCCCCCCCCACCCCGGTCGAACGAGAAGCTGCGCGCTAAACGAGATGCAGCTGCGGGCCACCGTTAGCGAGATTGAAAGCAAACGGAAGAGGATGAGATGCGAATGAGCGGAGAGAAGAAAAATGAATGGACAACAACAAAAAAACAGCGGCCACGTGGCGCGTCGTTAGCGGCGCCTGGCGGGACCTCGCGTGCGAGCGGGGACGTGAAGCTGAACACTACGAGTTGAGATCATTCGACAAGTCTCCGCGTAGGTAACATCCTGCGACAAGTCTCAGCATGGGTGAGATCCTACGATCTTGCCACGAGTCTCATCGTGCGTAAGATCATTCGACAAGTCTTAGCGTGGGTCTGGGAGGCGGAAGCCGCCCACCCACACATCACTACTGGGGCAAGCGCTGAGGTGGTGCTTGCCCCAGGTTGCCATATGTCCAACTAGCACCCTCAAATAATGCCCTTTGTCATTCCACACCGTGCCGGGCCATCGTGGGGGTTGTTTAGCGGCGCGCGTTGGTGAAGGCATGAGGCAGAAGTTTTTGAGAGCAGAAGAACCGCGCCTGCACTGCCCACAACATAGCCCCGCATCCTATAACAGCCCCCTGTGGATGGCGGTCACCGATCCAAGCACGACCCAGGCTGAAGCCTGCTGATTTTATTTGGTAGGAGGCTATCGTATTGCCGCTTCCGTTTGCTGCTTCTAATTCCCCAAATATGAAGAAGCTCACAATAGAGGCAGATTTTTTGGGTTAGATCGCGTAAATATAAATGTGTCATTAAACCCTCCACCAACCGACACATCCAATTAGTAAGGTTTGTCAAGTAGACAAAACATGCCATGTTTACGTGACAAACTGTACTAATCGGCTGTGTCGGTGGTGGCGTGTTGAACGACAGATTTATTTTGACGCGATATAACCCAAAAAACAACTCTATTATGCCTAATATTGGTCGCGAAAGCCTACTTCGTTTTTAACATGAAGAAGCTCAGATTGCATCCAGCACGTGACTGAGCTGGGTCAAGCCCCGTGCACCCAGCACGTGACTGAGCTGGGTCTAGCCCCATGCATCCAGCACGTGACTGAGCTGGGTCTAGCCCCGTGCACCCAGCACGTGACTGAGCTGGGTCTAGCCCCGTGCACCCAGCACGTGACTGAGCTGGGTCTAGCCCCATGCACCCAGCACGTGACTGAGCTGGGTCTAGCCCCGTGCACCCAGCACGTGACTGAGCTGGGTCTAGCCCCGTGCACCCAGCACGTGACTGAGCTGGGTCTAGCCCCGTGCACCCAGCACGTGACTGAGCTGGGTCTAGCCCCATGCACCCAGCACGTGACTGAGCTGGGTCTAGCCCCGTGCACCCAGCACGTGACTGAGCTGGGTCTAGCCCCGTGCACCCAGCACGTGACTGAGCTGGGTCTAGCCCCGTGCACCCAGCACGTGACTGAGCTGGGTCTAGCCCCGTGCACCCAGCACGTGACTGAGCTGGGGTCTAGCCCCGTGCACCCAGCACGTGACTGAGCTGGGTCTAGCCCCGTGCACCCAGCACGTCACTGAGCTGGGGTCTAGCCCCGTGCACCCAGCACGTGACTGAGCTGGGTCTAGCCCCGTGCATCCAGCACGTGACTGAGCTGGGTCTAGCCCCATGCACCCAGCACGTGACTGAGCTGGGTCTAGCCCCGTGCATCCAGCACGTGACTGAGCTGGGTCTAGCCCCGTGCACCCAGCACGTGACTGAGCTGGGTCTAGCTCTGTGCACCCATCACGTGGCTGTGCTGCCATCTCCTAGCCACCTCATAGCCCAAGCGCTGACATTCAACGGCAGTCTCCCGTCCGAGTGCAAGTAAACCCCGAGCTCAAACCTGCTGAGTGTAAGTGACATCCGACGAGATCGGGCGGGCGCATTCGGGGGTGGTTTGATCGCAGGGAAATCAGGGAGCATCTACTGCATGGGTCTCGAGGCGCCACGGTGGCGAGATGGTCACTGCCTCGCCTGGTATACAGGAGGTCGATGGGTTCGATCCCGACCCCTGCCGCCTGTAGATTTGGAGTTTGCATGTTCTTTCTCTCTCTCTCTCACCGTGGTCGTGTGGATTTTTTTTTGGGTCCTCCGTTTTTCCTCTACATTTACAATCAATACGCTTTAAACGTACTGAGCTGATATAAAATGTCCACGTGATAAGCCACTTCGTTGAGCTATTATTTGTGGCCAGGTCGCTTCTGAAAAATAACAACACAGCTCATTGGGCCTTCCCGGATAAAATAAAAAAAAATTGTTGTGCGCTGCGTCACTCTCCCGTGCGTGTTCAGAAACCGGAGAGGCTCCTGGACATCGGAGCGAAACGTCGGGACATCGCGCCGAACGACACAGCAGGACACGTGGGTGGGGGGGGGGTGGTTGGTGGGGACCGCCCGCTCGCCCGCTTGTGGGAGCCGGCCGGCCGGAGTGGCGGGGGACCGCGGCGGCGAAGGGAGAGGAGGGGGCACCGGTGTGTGTCGGCCGTCTCGTCGGCGGACGCCCTTGGCGCTGCCAGCGGCTGGCGAGGCGTCGCCACGCGGGGAGGCGCGCGGTGGCAGAGGGCGACGGCGGTGCAAGCGCTGGAGTAGCGGTGAAATCGGCGGGGGTGAGGAGGCGCGTCCACGTAACCGCGGCAGGGGGGAGGAAGAAAAAAAGGACAGGGTCGGACTCCAGATTTATGGGAGATGGTCATCACCTTCACGCCAAAAAGGAATATAAATAAAAGGGAATACAATGAACCACTCGACCAACGGAATAAATTGGCGGCAACAGATTTAGCGCGGCGCAAATCACCGCTGAGCCCCGGGGGGGGGGGGGGATGGGGGGAGGATGGGGGGGTTATGTAGAAAATTTCCAATTTCTACGCGATGCAGAAGCGACCGATAAGTATAGTGTTTTACAATGAAAAATGTAGTGTTTTTAAAATGCGTGAAATTATTCACAATAACCCCAAGTGGTAAGGGTTGAAGCAAGAGTGATATCTGAATTGGTTCTGAGTCCCCATATTCACCATCTAGCCCTGACTGCGTGGTGAAGTATGCTCAAAAATGTGGACTTACAAATGGCTGTAATAAATTGGTACGAACAGATATTCATGTTTTTACGTCTGCATTTTATGGAGTTTGTGCTAAAATGTGCACACTTGATTTCCCTGCATTGCAATCCCAGTTGCATCTCTTGGCAATTCTTAGCACCATCATCCCTGGTGTGTGTGTGGAGAGCGGTAGTGGGGCGGTTAGCACGCTGCGCTACGAACCCGGCGTTCCGAGTTCGATTCCCGCTCATGGCCAACATCAAGTGACAATTATCTAAACCAGTCCTGGGCCTCCTCTAGGTCGACTCAGCCTCCAATGAGTGCCTGGTGTGGTGCGTACACATCGCCACTAGGGAGACAAAGGCGGCCGGGCGTTGTGCTGGCCACCCACCCCCTCGTATGCTGGGTTGGCCTTCATAGGTGCTCGCTAACAGCACTTGCCCAACAGTCTGTTAAGGCTATACAAGGGATCTTTGTGTTCTTTTGTTTGTGAGTCAACTTGGCCTTGAATGAACATCAGCACTGGCGAGGCATGGTGCTGACAATACCACCCCGCTCGTGCGCCATGCTGGCCTTAATGGGCGCTAGCTAACAGCACTTGCCCCAGCGGTCTACGTCAGCTTCGCGGGGAATCTTTGCCTTCGTATGACACAAAAAACAAGGATATGTGAGTTTCACGTCCTGGACATAAACGCGTGCAAACGTGCGCTTCTCAGAGTGACCGCCTTTTCCGATGAGAATATCTAAATTCATTGACTCGGTCGGCAGAGGGTTGTGCGCAGCGGTTAGCGCCCCGCACGATGAACCCGGCGACCTGCGTTTGATTCCTGATCCTGGCTAACATCGGTGGGATGTGAAATTTGAACCAATCCTGCCAGCCCCCCCCTCTTCCACTCCTCCCCACTTTACTAACCCACCGGGACCAGGGATGGTGGTGAAGTATGCTCAAATGACCCCCATGACCCGCACGGCCTGGGCAGTGTCCTCATCATCCAGCAGTGGATAGACTTAAAGAGTTGCGCGAGTGCGCGTGCGCTCGCAGGCCGCAGCGGCCGCATTTCCCCCCAAAGCTTGTCTTCCGCGGGGAGAGACTCGCTTTATGGACTGCTCAACTCCGGGCTTACTTGTAAGCACCGGGGAATTAGATTTTGTTGCAGCACGTCAATGTAAAACTGTCATCCGGTTCAAAGGACGCTTCATCAAATTAAAGCGGCGTATGGACTTTTCGGTCGTGTCTCGAGCGACTCGGGGGTATGTTTACAAGTTGCGCGAGTGTGCGGCTCCGAGGGTGTTCGCTCGCGCGTGCGTGTTTTTTTGTTTGCTGTTGTTGTTGTTGTTGCGTTGCACGCGAGTTGCGGATGATTGCGGTGGAGGTGTGCGAGCGCCTTCCTGCGTGCGTACTGGCGTGCGGGCGTGGGGTTTACAAGGCGCGGTCAATAGAGCCTATGGCTAGTAACGCATGTGCAGGCACGTGTGTGTGTGGATATATGCGTGTGTGGGTGTAGGAGTGTGATGGCGTAGTGGTTAGCGCACTGCGCTACGAACCCGGTGACCCGAGTTTGATTCTTGCTCGCGGCCAACACCGTTGATGGTTTTTTTTAACCGGTCCTGGGAACTCCCCTAGGTTAACTCAGCCTCAAATTAGGACCTGGTGCGGTGTCTAAATATCGCCACAAGGGAGAAAAAGTCGGCCGAGTGTGGTACCGGCCACTCGCCCCCTCGTGTGCTGTCGGCTTTCGTAGGCGCACGCTAACAGCACTTTGGCCGCTATACATTTCCACGTGATAAGCCATTTCATTTGTGGCCAGGCTCGCCTTTGATAAAGAGCTGTATAGCTCAGTGGGCCTTACCTGGTAAAATAAAAATGTGTTTAATAGTTTGCCCTGGCCCCAACAGTCTGTCAAAGCTATACGGGGGATCTTTGTCTTATGCAATACTGGTGCACTCAACTGAACATATCGGGCGGGGGGGAATTGTTAACAGTAAAATCGTATTACGGAAATTTTCTTCCCTATAATTTTCATCAGCCATGACCATTCCACTGCTGGAGGAGGGTAGGGGCCGGGTGTGTGTGAGCGTGAATCTTTGCACCTTCACCGTTCATCATCCAGCCGGTGACAACATCAGGATAACGAGCGGCGCTGGAGGGCCTTGCGGTGATTTTTGTTATTGCCTACAGAACAACTTTAAGATGCAGCAGCGTGCATTTGCTATCAAAAAGTTAACGTTTTATTTACTTATTTATTATTTAATAAGCTGACGCGAAGCAAACCAATAAAAAAAAAAATTTTGCCAAAAGGATACGACATTTACCCACATATCGCCACATTGATTACATTGTTTCGCTGACATCTTTATAAATGTGGTAACACGCAGAAACACAAATCTGTCATCGTGCGTGTAACCCGGCCCACGAGCGTCTCTCCACTCGCCGCTGGCCGCGGGACGTCAACCGTGGACGCAAGCGCCAGGGAGGAGGAGGGAAGCGACATGTTTTACGCTGCTCGTTACGGTAAAAGTTGTCAGCGGAAAGACCACAGCGAGGCAACATCTATCACGGTGGCCGGCGGTTCAACCACGAGCGCGGTCGCTGCCCAGTGTCCGATAGACTCGAGTGGATGCCCACGATTATATCTCACGGTTACTAAACGCCATCCTTATTGAATTAAAAAAGAAATATATATATACACAGCTCATACTTTTGTTTTTTTGCTGGACAACCTGGTGCATCGGGTAACGCGCTCACTCGAACGCGTCGCTAAAGAAATAACAAAAACGGCGGACCGATGTATTCGCTGCAGCCTCAGGCCACGTTGGCGTTGGAGATTGAAGATTTACAAAGATAAGACCCCTTCCGAGTGTGGTTCTCTCTCATCGGCAATTTAATAAAAAGAGAAGCGGACGATGTTTTTTTTATTTTTCAGGCGAGACAGCGCCGTTAGCTCGCAACATCGCGCCGATAAGCACTCGGCTCGCAGCCGACGCAATGCACTTTCAACCACTCATATCAATCAGCGCGCTGCCACACCTTGAAATCGGGATAAATTAGACACAGTGCGCGCGGAGATTTCTTTGCCTAAAGCACTAACCGTGTTTTATGAGCCTTTATGGGCGCGCTGACATTGTGGTGCTACCCGGTAATGATTTTCCTGTGATCTATGCAGGCCAGATCGATGAGCATGTGGGCGGTGACTTATAGCTGATGACAAAAATTGCTTATGCAGTGTGATGCTAATGAGTCTCGCGGGCCATATTACGGTTTTTTTTTACCCGCAGTTATCTGCCTGCGAGAGCCGCTTCGTCCTATCTAAGTCATGCCCCGTCCCCCCGGCAGAAGCTGGCATTTCATCGCTGCCAGAAAATGTCCAGGCGTGCGTCAGCGCCCGACAGCGGCGGATCAAATTAGCAGAGGCGTCTTCTCGAAAGCCAATCTCCCTCGCTCGGAAGATTAACGACCGCTGTACGTGTTTGCATATCCAGTGTGTTGATGTTTGTTGTAAATAATACGAACGCCGATTCGTCACGGGCTGGAACGGGCGGCCGACGGGCTGTGGCTTGTGACCGCCGGGGCCCTGGTCACGAGCCAATCCCACTTTTTTTCCGCAAGGCCACGGTTTATTTTAGCAAAGGGGACATGCTTTACTCAACCTTTCTCCTTTGTAGCTCGCCAATCAGCCGACGAGTGGATTTCATCGCGGGGGGGGGGTCATGCGAAATCACCCCATGCCCCCACCCTCCACCCCCGGTCTCTGTTGTTCAAGCTGTAAGCGCCGCGTGTTTGCGAGAAATCAGAGGTGAAATAGGTAAAAAGATACGTGTACTAATATATAGCGTGTCAGATGGATTGAGACAGAGGACTGTATCTGAGGTATCGCGACGGTGGTGCCGAGGCCTCCATCCAGCGGTGGATTGACCGTGGCTGGTGATGTAGGTGATGGTTTTTTTCATGGGTTTGTTTTTTAAGTTTAGTTTCCGCAAGCGATGGTGCGCGCAGAGCGCAGCGGTCACCACTGACGACTCTGACGATCCTCCGCTCGAAAATTATCTTGTGCGACTGGTGACGTCAGGCCTAACCTTCCGTGTGATTTACCAGCGCTATGACATAACTTTACACGAAAGGTTACATCTAAAATTCTACCTGAATTTATCTAGCTGTTTTTTTTGTATTAAATGACCGGTTTAAGATGACCGACGGAATGATCTCTGCAGCTCTTAGCGGTTGAAGCTAACAGCAGAGCCCCCATTTTGGGAGAGTGAGAGATTGAGAGAGAAATAAATAAACTTCACTTGGAAGGTAAAGCGACATTTCCACTTTAATCCGCAGCGCCGTGTCGCGGCGGCTGCAAATCGCACTTCCACCTTGCCGCGTTTCTGAGCCGAGAGACGGTTTGAGGTTCGGGTCACAGGATGTTGCGCAGACGAGGTAGACCGGGAGACACCCCCCCCCCCCGGACTTCGGGGGTTCTCACTAGGAATGCATCAGCGTGTCACCGTATATCACTGTCGTACTTTCCACACCGCCTGCCAGACTCAAAGACACGGACGACGGATTAAGGGCCCCGGCTACATTTTTTGGCTGGACCCACATGGACCCACACCTGTCATTTTAGAGCTGGCACTGGAACGCAGGCGGGCAGCGTTTCAAACTAAATATAACTTCACGCACGTAACGGCAGACCCGAGCCCGCCCGCACGCCCGCCCGCCCGCTCGCTCGCGCGCACACAGAGGGCGCCTCTGTATTCAAGAGCCTTAAAAGTGATTTTGAAATGGCTCTTTGTCTCCCGGTGCCGCTGCAGGACTAGCGAAGGCCACGCCAGAGCAGCTGCGGCCGTTTTGCCGAGCTGTGACTGACAGGGGCCCCGTGGCCTCCATGCGGAAGAGCCGCAGACAGAGGCCAGGGGCTGCAATCAGCGCCTCGAGGACGGCTTCGCTCGCGCCTTTTGATTCGTCGCTTGCGCCGTTGATTGGCTGGGCGGCTTCCCGGTGTCGGCTGACCCCTATTATTCTCAGGGGCCCCCCCGACGCAAACTCAAGATGCCGGCCGGCTGCGGCCGGCTAGTTAGCGGTCGGCGGACAGCGGCAAGCTGTGCGCCCACACCTCGTGTTACAGACAAAACATAGCCGCAACGCGCTTCGCGTGGTGCGCATCGAGCGAGCTGGCGCACCGAACCAGACGGGCTCGTGCAAAAAAAATAAGGGGGGGGGGGGAGGTGGTGGGGGAGCTAAAATTAAAATAACAAAAACAACCGTCGTCAACAGCGCACGAAAGTGATATCGGCCGAAAGAAAAAAAATAACTCTTCGCAAGGCTGCCAAAGTATCCGAGCGCCGCCGCGCGAGATGAAACTCAAAATTCGAGCTGCCACGGAAACGGCCATTTGCGATGAGTTGCAAGTAAAGTTGACGGTTTTGGCCGAATCTCGCCGTTAATATGATGCACCGCATATAAATGTTATGCCGCGTATGTAGGCGATATTTATTTATTTTTTAACGTGGATTTTTTTTTTACAATACCTTTCTTTACGAGTGAATATTTCTACAATAAGTGACGCTGGCCCAGCGATGGCTATAAAAAAAGGTGCAAATACCAGAATAATTCAATGAAATATCGATTTCCTGTGAAAATTCATTACGTCAAATTGAACCCTAAGTATGGATATTCCGATGCGCATCGCGGCCGAATAGCCAACGGTCACATGACACCGTTTGTCATTCGCAATTGGTCAATGTTTACAGCGGCGGTGCGTCATAAAATGCACCGAAATGAAATACACGCCCGTGCTTTGTTGTAACGCGTAACACAATCGCGCAATTCATGTCGCGAAGCGGCAAGTGGCGTGTGGGCCGACGCACGTAACTAAATTTTAATTCAGTGCGCGTGCCGGGCCCCAGAATCTGTCTTTATGATACGGCGATTGTAGTAAACAACAGCATTTCATCCGTCTTGATGTAGACCCGCGGTCCCCGTGCCTGTGCCGCGCGCGTCCCATTGCACGCAAGCGCCGGTGCTCGCGCTCTCCTGAACCCGAAGCGCAATAACCGAGAGATCAATGCCTTTGCCAGGGAACACATTGCTGGACAAAAAAAAAAACGTACATTGACCGGCCAATTTTACTATTTTAAGCGCAAACGCGTTTGCCCCGCAATTTTATTTCGCCCTAAAACCGCGGAATTATAACGCTGACATTTATTCCGTTAATGTCGCGCGCACGTGCAAAAAGGTTATTTCACGTGAAGCCCGTTGCAAGTTTTAAAATTAGACGGCGCTAACACGGGGCTTAATTTCAGTCGGGTCTGTGCGGGTCAGCAACATTTAAATTAATTCCACACCCGGCACACCGCATCCAGTATACCTCTCACGAGCGAACTGGAAAATATGTGACGGAGAAATTAAATCCCTGGACGCCACCGTGTTGGACATTGGGCCTCAACCCAGGCTCACGGAAGCTGGTGTGGTTGGGGGGTCACCCCGGTTTGTGATTAAGGTGGTAGGCGCGAAGGAACAAGGCCATGGTCAATCTTGTCCACTCGCCATCCAATTCATAATATGTGCGCCATGGTGGCAAGATGTTAACTACCTCGCCTGGTTTAAAGGAGGTTGTGGGTTCGATCCCGACCCTGCCGCCTGCTGGATATTTCGAGATTGTATGTCTCTATCCCCATGGTCGTGTAAATTTTTCTTCGGGTCCTCCGATTTTTCCCTCCACATTTACAATGCGTTTAGAGTATGTGGCTGCTATTATTTTCCACGTGATGATAATCCACTTCGTTGAGCTGTAATTTGTGGCCAGGTCGCTTCTGAAAAAGAGCTCTATAGCTCAGTGGGCCTTACCTGGCAAAATAAAAAAAATAGTTTAGTTTATACGCTTGGCCCTACAGTGACATCTGCATCAGACACATTGACGCTGACAAAGAAAAAACGGAACCAAAGTTAAAAAGCCTTCAAAGCAGCACGGATGGGGTGTACGTCACACCGAGAGACAGAAATTGGAATTGAGAGCGCGCGTGTGGAAATACAAACAGCGAGTCAGACACACCAAACCCACCGTCAGGCAAGGTAAACAAAACAATGCGTGGCGGTGGTGCACAAGCGCATACATCACACACGCAAAAAAATCTACGCATTCATCCGATGAGCACGGTCGGCTCCGTACGGTGCGAACGCGTACGTGCATAGAGCACTGCCGTCAATGAATAAACGTTTACATTATAGGCGATGTTCCCAGGCAACGTCCGGGGTTCAGCGGGACACGCCGTGGCTAGGAGGGACGACGTCCAGGTGACACGAGCCAAGCCCCGGGGTGGGACGGCCGTGTGGCTCTCCTCGTGATGGCATCATCACCGAGCAGCGGCGGCGGTGGCCGCGGAATGATTGTGTTACGGGCCCGATGGGATGTTCCCGTAGGTGGCTAATGACCTACCGCAACAACAACAATTCGCCACGCTTTAACAAAAAAATAAGATTCCTGCAGCGATGTAAATAGGAAAGGCGGGCAGGTCGTGTGTTGTGTTTACAGGGGTGAGATTGTTTGTGTTTGTTACACACCGCGCGTCGTTGTGTGCGTACGCGAGCATGCAGGGGGCGTTGTGTCGATCCGCTGCTGGGCGAGGTCCTCCCCATGCCTTGTGGGCCACGCGGGTTTATTGATCATGACTCAACATGCTGGTCAGTGCATGTTGTTGAAGACAGCGAGCGTAGAAGTGTCGTACAACAATGGGTTTGTTGTACACTTCCCTCTGCTGCCCACTGCGTAGCCCCAAACCCCCAGCGGTTATCCATCCGAGCATCGTCCAGCCTTGGGAACCTGCTTAGCTTTTGCGATCCAATGAGATCGGCCACAAGCGTGATGTAAATGAAAAACTAAATCAACAACGCTTCTGGTGCTCGATGCACACGACTAATATTTTATCAGCCCATTCCAAAAAAAAGCAGGGCTTGTCTGCCAAAGGTTCCTACACCTGCACGCGTTCTCGTATGCGCTCACACGCATCGCGTATAAAGGGTTTTGTGGTAAGCGATATAACTTAAAATGAAGAAAAAGATTGCTGGTAACCGTTACACAAAAGCGTGTAAACGAGCCTTGGGGCCGATCCTCACCGACAGCTTCCCCCCACCCACCTCGCCCTCGGTGTCACCACCAGAAGCCCCAACATCAACACGGACCGGCGCGCGGCACACCGATCGCTCGCTCGCCACGTGGCGCAACGGAGATCCCCGCAACGCCCGTCCGTATTTCAGCCGCCGCTTTAGGCGAGTCGCGGGCGTAAACACGAAAAAAAATGTGATGGAATTATTTTAAACTCCGCGTATGCCGTTTTGTCATCGTCTATTCGGCGGTGGGTGGACGAACGCAACGCGCAATCCCCGTACGGTGACGGATCAACACTCGGGCTGGCATTGCGGGCAAGTTCGGTGTGGGGAGGGGTGGCCGGTGGTAAGGGAAGGGGAGCCGCGTCAAACGGCCTCGATGATAAATCGTGGTCAGATGGTGGTGTCCGCGCCAGGAATGTGTTAAACGCCGGAGGGCGGGCAGACAGGGAGGGAGACGGGGGTTGTGTGGTGGTGGTGGTGTTGGTGCGAGAAGTGGGAGCATGAGATGGGAGAGAGGGGGGGCGGAATGGGTGGCAATTGCTGAGTTAGCTCGAACGAGAGGTGGCAAAGCAGAGGAACCGCTTGAATAATTAGATGGGCCACTGAGAAGGACAGAAGTTGACCCAGGGAAGAGTGGGACCAGACGACACGGTTGTTTTTAAACGACCGTCTCGTTTAACTGCGTGCAGACCCCGGCTCTTGTTAGCAACGCAAACTGAAGGCCGGGCCGGCATCGGGACGTTACGAAAAGCCAAAGCGGCCCCCGGTGGAGCGGCGCCGATGTCAGGCTCTCGCTCTCTTTCACCCGCAGACGACTCTCCCACGCGGTGTCCTTGCGAGCAGCGAGCCTGGCGCAGGGAGCGGACTCCCCCGAGCTCGCTCGTGACAAAGCGATATCTCATTCCAGGACACCCGGCGAGAGACGCGGAGGGGTTGGGGTGAGATCTCAGGGCCGCAGTCACTGGAGCGGATCTGCTCGCACCGATTCCATCGAGGGTTTAATCCTCGTCAGACTACCCCCCCCCCCCTACGCCCGGCCGGCCGGGCCGAGATTTGGGGACACGCTCCGAGTTGGCTCATTCCTACTACAGCCTCGCAGGATCTCTGAAGCTGAGCACAATCGAGCCCTGGGATATCTTTGCTCGGACGGGTGATCACACTGCACGCCAGGTTAGCTGTTGTAGGCGTCTGCTGGGCTGTGCTTGTGCTATTTGGTGGGCAGGAGGGGAGGTAACAGTAACATACACGTTGTTGTACCGCACCGTTCTATGCTGCCATGTTCCACATTCACCCACCCCGCATTGAGCAGCGGTGGGTAGGGGGGGGGGGGTTAAGTATGGTCAAGCAGTCGCCACGGCGCGCACATGGCGTGGGGCGGCCCTCATCCAGCAGTGAATCGACCTGCAAGACCAACCATTCACCGGCTGGATATTGACACAGCTCGCAATTGCAAAGTTTGCGAGCACAAATTCTCAGCCATTCACCCCTCTTCGGGGGGGGGGGGGGTAGGCAAAACATTGGGTGCCACGTAGTCACTTTGTGGTCGAAATCAACTGCGGGCGTCCTTTCTAGATTTGAAGTTTTCGTGACTGCAAGGATCCATACTCTTTGGTTCTTTCGGTAAAGTCACGTAGGTGAAAAAAAAAAAATCACATTTCTTATTTTGTTTTCACCTACGTCACTTTACCGAAAGAACCAAAGAGTGCGGGCGACCTATGGAAAGGCTCGTCCCGTTCCTGTCATAGGAAATGCGGAATTTCAGCCACTGCCTCAGAGTCGTCGACAGGGGATTGGTATTGCTCCATACTCCAACTGAATAAGAAACCACTCTTTTTTTAATACTAACTTTTCTTTTTTAATACTAAGGCATGATTAGTAAAAGGACAATTTTATTTCGCGTGCTACCATAACACCGGATTTTATGAAATGTCAATCCGTGCAAGAATAACCGTTTCTGGCCACGGTATAATTAACACATTGTAGACAGAGCGAATCGTAAATATCAAACCGCGGAACTCACTGCGGAGGGCAACTCATGGCACCACATGATACGTTTATAAATAAACCCGTTTTGTTGTTGGCAGGATTCTCTTTCGCTGCGGTTTATGGCTTCTCTACACTTTACTCGAATGTTAAATTAGGATTTAAGGTGTCTGTGGGGAGCGGGGTGGGGGGGCTATTGGAGATGTAGAGGGAGCGGGAGGGGGTTTATTTAACCTTTTGACTCTGCTTTAGTTTGTAAACGGCGTGGCACGTGGGCGCTGTGTATCTATGTTGAACTTCTTTCTCACCGTACGTAGCCAACCGTGCTAATCGGACGTGCGAGGGAAGGACAACAAACTAAACTAAACAAGTAGTTTGAGAGAATTGAGTTCTTAATCTCGACTTGGAAGTGCACATAACTCCAGTGGATTCCTAATATCGGAAGAGTGTTCCAGATGGCCGCAGAAGCGCATCTGCTGATGTTTTTAAACGTGTTTTAATTTGATTACAATATATTCAAAACTCAGCTGCCCGGGTTGTAATCAGATCTAAACAGTATGGATATATTACTCCCATTCTTTCTTCCCTGCACTGGCTGCCCTGTAAAGTACAGTCGACTTGAAGATTCATAATAAGGGGTTTTGGGTTAGATCACGTAAGTATAATTGTGTCGTAACCCTCCACCACCCGACACAGCCAATTAGTAAGGAATTTGTCACGTAAACAAAACGCCAATTAGCTACTACTTCAGCCCACCGGTGTGTTGGAGAGTAAATCCACAACACTTACAATTTGAGTAGTACGACGTTTCGCTGGTATAATTACATCCAGCATCATGGGACGATTCTGCCTCTCACGTTTAAGGCCCTGAATGGGCCGGCTCCTAAATATCTCGCCCATCTGCTCAAGTTTCATATTCCACTGCGAAAACTTAGATCTGCCGATTCTGGTCTACTCATCATTACGCAGACAAGACTGTGTTGATGTTGTTGTTTGTGTTGTTGTTGTTGTTGTGTTGATGTTGTTGTTTGTGTTGATGTTGTTGTTTGTGTTGTTGTTTATGTTGATGTTGTTGTTTGTGTTTATGCTGTTGTTGTTTGTGTTGATGTTGTTGTTGTTTGTGTTGATGTTGTTGTTGTTTGTGTTGATGTTGTTGTTTGTGTTGATGGTGTTGTTTGTGTTGTTGTTTGTGTTGATGTTGTTGTTTGTGTTGATGTTGTTGATTGTGTTGATATTGTTGTTGTTTGTGCTGATGTTGTTGTTGTTTGTGTTGATGTTGTTGTTTGTGTTGATGTTGTTGTTTGTGTTGTTGTTGATGTTGTTGTTGTGTTGATGCTGTTGTTGTTTGTGTTGATGTTGTTGTTTGTGTTGAAGTTGTTGTTGTTTGTGTTGATGTTGTTGTTTGTGTTGATGTTGTTGTTTGTGTTGTTGTTGATGTTGTTGTTGTGTTGATGTTGTTGTTGTTTGTGTTGATGTTGTTGTTTGTGTTGAAGTTGTTGTTGTTTGTGTTGATGTTGTTGTTCGTGTTGATGTTGTTTTTGGGGAATCCTCGTCCTCGGTCAATTTGGGATTCTGAACCTGTGTCACTTTTCAAATCACCGTCTTAAAGCTAACCGATTACTGCAACAGGCTTTCCCCGTAACTTAAGATTTAAAAAAGATGTTGTCTGATTAGAATACTCTGTAATTATCATGTTCATTCGCTTTTATCATAGCTCTTCCTTTTATGGGAAATTGTCGTGCGGTTATTCATATTGTTATTATCAGCTTTCTATTTCGCTGACATTTTAACTAGACTTGTGAGTGTAGTTTTATTTTTACGTGCCGCGCTTTAAAATTCTTCAATATGAAAGGCGCTTGATAAAAATAGAGGTCATCATTATTTTGTTTTTATTCAAGTGCGCGTGATGCTGTGACCGTCTTTGCGCTGTGATGTTTTGAGCGGCTCCTTGCCATACTCCCTGCGAGTTCGCAGTGTTTAATCCTGCGCGCTGCTAAGGGAGGACCCCGCCACCACCACGAATGACCCCCTGGGTTCCCAACTCTGCTCGGGGTAGCTCTGCCACACCAACGAGCTGTCGCCATTTCCAGTCGTTGCCCCACTTGTGTTGCCGTTCGCCACTGAACCGTCAGACATCGTGCCAGAATGGCAAAGCTGCCGTACGCGACCCTCCTACTGGTCATTACTCGGGTTGTTGAAAACCGGTTGGGTTTGCGTTGCAGGTAACCGTGTTAAAAAAAAAACACAACAGGAACGCACAGATATCGGTTCACCGATTGGCTACATACGGTGTGAAAGAAGTTCAACATACGTACATCCTGTAGTGGATAGATCATGGCTGAAGGTGATGATGATGATGCTGTGCCAATAGCCAAGTCGGTGGAAAAAAATAAAAGATTCTCCTATGTCACGAAAACAGATCGATCAATCTAGATGTACAGCGGTAAGCATGTCACGTGTCTGCTCTTGAGACTGAAACACGTATGGAGCTGCCACAGTGGTGGAATAGTCAGCAAACTGGACCTGCCTTCCTGAGGTCAAGGGTTAGATTAAATTTCCCGGCACGGCACAGCACTTGAAACCGAAGTTTTTGTTTGTTTAAATCTCTCCCCGCTGCCTCTGTCCACCCAGCTGTATAAAACCTGCACACCGCATCACGGTACCTCCTTTGCCAGTAACAAAATATGAGAATAGGTTTTCCTCTTTCTTCTGGCAACAAAACAGGTGTTGAGATGTTAAAACACCAAACTGAAACATTTGACAAGGAATCATCTCTGCATTAACCACAATACTTGTGGTCAGAATAAAAAAAAAATACTCTGATAATATATGCATTGTCTTTCAAACTGATTGGTCCACACCATTTATTTAGTTTAATTTATTAGGTATAACTTTGTGAGCCATGCGGCTCTTGATTGGTAGGCCCGCGTGCGGTGGGGTAAAGCGTGGGCGCTCCTCCGTCCCTTCCAACAAACGCGTCCGGTCTATCTGGCAGAGCAGGCCACCCCAAAACAACTTACCCTCGGTGGCGTGAGGAAGCGATCGCAGGGGCCACACCTTTACCCCACGACCACAATCGGCCATTGCTTTTCGATGGCCGTACCGCGACGGGCCAAAGTTGTTAATTAGCGGGCTCGTAGCACGCGCGCGGCCGTAATTGCATTCAGGACCAGCAGCAGTGCCCTTGGCCTCCTCCGTAATTTCATCAAACAATGGGCTTTTTTTTTTTGGTCCGCATCAAATATGAAAATATATGGCTATTATAAGTTAACCGTAATTTAACTAATTTTCTTTTAATGTGCGCGCGTAGGGTTTTGAAAGCCCTCGGTGCGAAGCTGCATAATTGCCAACAGATGATTACAAGGAATTTGTAACAATAATGATACAGGAGGGTATTGGCTACATTACGATGATAAAAGATCACCTATAAATAATTACTGGGCCTTCCCCCCCCCTCCTTTTAGAAGCCGACAAGCATCTGGTTTCCACGCACATCGGTAAAGTTACTGAAAATATGCACGCACACCAGCCCAGTTTGTTAATCCACTGTTGGATATAATTGTATGCATGTGGAACTTCTTCCGACCCGTACGTGGCCGACCGTGCTGATCGGAGGTTTGGGGGGAGGTCAACAAACTGAAGAAAACAAGCAGGATGAGGGCCTCCCCGCACGCTGTGCAGACCGTGAGGGTTATTTGACCATACTTCACCACGCTGGTCAGTGCGGGTTTGGTAAAGGTGGGGCATGATGGTGGGGTGGAACGCGACACAACAGTAGACGACGCTGCCTTGCCCTCTCCTGCCCGCGACGCCTTACGCACCTGTGCCATGCATGGCGCTCGCCCCTCCAAGCAACTAATCAGTCTGAAGCCTGCTTACCTTCTGAGATCTTCCAGAATCGGGCACATTCCGGGCGATTTGCTCACGGGCTAACTGAAAACAGAAATGGCAAAATGTTGAAATCACGCGCAAGAGGACGGCGTGCCCGTGTTAAAGTGAAAACGATATGTATCCCAACCATTTTTTATTTATTATTTTTTTCAAACCGAAACATCACACTATTTTTGAATCCATCCGAATGTTCTGCCTGTCCGTCTGCCTGCGCTTGCGCCGGAGTTGAACTCCACGTGCGCGCGTTATCTCGCGCGCCCATCTCCGGCGGTGACGCCACGTGAAGCGGGCGTGCGATTTGCACATTACACACACACACGGTGCGCGCGCGTCGACTGCACGGTCAATTTAGCAGATAATGCTTGAATTACCCATTGGCATTCATCTTCCAGCAGATGCCTATGCAGCTGTTGCTGGTGTCTTGGTCCACTGGAATGAAAGCAACTTTTTCCGCGGAAACATTTTGCGACTCTGCGAAAGGCATCGCGAGTTTTTATTTATTTTATTTTAGACGTAAAACAAAAAGCTGAACAACAAAATATGTTTCCGAAAAAAACAAACCCGGCTTTGCAGCACCGTGGCATGCGATAGATCTTGTCTTAACTGGGTTTTGGTGAAAGATTTTCGTCGACCGTTGCTTCTTGCAAAAAAACTCAACAGCAGCGATAGTCACCCACTGCACGGGACACACATTTTACCATGTCGCCATCGTCAGTCGTGATACATCCACCGCTGGACGTATGTACGTTACCCTGCACTTCTTTCGTACCGTACGTAGCCAACCATGCTAATCGGAGGTGCGTGGGGGGAGGGGGGGACAGCAAACTAAACACAAAAAGGATGTTATCATGAAACTAGTTTTCAATCTAAGATTGCCCTGAGATGCGACAATCCATTGTGCACCTGCACATGAGCCAAATTCATCGCTCCATCTCCGCAGTTGGCGTTAACCCGGTCATGATCTCTTCTTCTAGCGACGTGTACTGCCCAGGCCAACTTGCTTTTCTCAGCAGCCAGTAGTGTGTCTCTAACTTGCCTACGTTCTCGAATGCATGTGTTCCTCCTCCTGTTCCTCGGTGTATTTACGAGCATGCACCTCGTCATGCTCCATCGGCGTAAATGTTTCTGGTACGTACGTCACAGCACGGCCACGCATACCCACATAATCGCAATCATAATATCTAGCTATACTGGAGGAATTCTATGAGCTATAAAGTTCCTTTTCATAGATGTCCAGTAAGGGGCAGGTCAGCACGTTACAATAATGTTCAGTAACATTCAGTAAAATACGAAACACATCGAGGAATCCACGTTGAGGCATACAGCAAAATAGGTTGAACTTGAAAAGCACAAGTGAGCAAGTCGCTATAACCGACAGAGGATGTTTCGCAGCACGTGTATGCACGTACGTATGTTGAACTTCTTTCGTACCGTACGTAGCCAACCGTGCTAATCGGAGGTGGGGGGGGGGAAGGACAACAAACTAAGCACAAAAAACGTAAACACACTTTGATTGTTCAAACATTATTTTCGCGAAGCGAATCGACATTGGTGTCTTGTTGTTAAAATATTCAGAAAGGAATTAGATGTAAAATGATGCCAAAAAAGCTGCCCTTGTTTCAGCTGCCGCTGCTCTTCGTGTATGCATGCGCGTTGAACTTTTTTCGCGCCGTGCTTTAAATCGCCCGCCTCGCGAATAAAACCATAAAATCAGCCAACCTTTCTTACCCGCGAGCCGGGACACTCCTCCAGGCGATATAACCGCACCGTAAAGCGTGCCTTTCAAGTGTTTACGAAGCCTGAAGTTTGCGGGATGATAAAGCTTCTGTAAACAGACAGACGCTTCGCCATGCCTGGACACCAGGTGGCCTTTAATGATGCTGAAATGACCGTATGGGCTACTGATATATTATCCTGACCTTTTCGAGTCTCCGATGAACATTAGCGCGTACGGCTGGCCATCTGGTGGGTGGCTCGAGAAGGTAATTGCTGGAAGATCCTCCGCGCAGGAGGAGGAGGAGGATACCCAAGCCAGGCGCGGGCAGATTTACACGCAAGAGAAAATAGGAGGATGAATGATGGCACCTACCTGTCTCCAGGACAGCTAATTGATGGGGATTTTTTTTTATGACGAGCGGGCTAAATCACTTGTTCCTGGGACGTCCCAAGTTGGACGCGTCCTTTGTCAAAGTTGGACGGAGCTCACCGATCATCCATCACCGTCCACCGCGGGGGGAACGCAGCTTTCGCCGGGCAGGCTGCTCCTTAAGCAGTGAATGATGATGCATTGCGGCAGGGGAGCAGACGCGGAGGCACAGAGATGCATCGTCGTTTAATTGCAAACTTCCCGAAAAAAAAGGCAAGGCCGCACGAAAATATGAATATATAAGTAACCGAGCGAACGCAGAGAAGAGCGGCTTTTGCGTTTTGTTCGTTTCCTTGAGTGATTAATGTGCATCGTTAGAATTTTTTTTATGCGCCGTTGTTTCAGAATGTTAACGGCGCGGCGCTTTGAATGTGGTTTAATGAGTGTTGTTGGTTTGCCCGATGCACTCTGGGCACAATTAATTGCCAATTAACAACACATATAATCAAACAATTCTACGAATTAATTTCATTTGTTAAAGACTGACTGAAAGGAACATTTCTACCAATTTTTTTTATGGATGCTCCAAATTATCTGAAAACTTTTTCACGAAAAAAAAAGATTAAACACAAAGACATTTTTTTTTTCGAAGGCTGTAAAAGTCGGGTTAAATATGCAACCCGTGAATGCAAAGGTCAAACGTATTGGCACAGATCTCGGTAACTATGGCAGCCCAAGCCAAACAGCAAAGGTGAAATTCATACCGTCAAAATACTTCGTGGCAGAAATTGCGCTCGTCGTATTGAAAGCAGCTGTTCAACAAAAATGTGGGCACTGGACTTTTTAAATGGCGCAATATATTACATGGTGGAAGGAGACTTCATTAAAAAAACTAAATTTTTAATTTGTTTGCATAAGCATTACTCTTAACCCGTTATTATTACCTACGTGTAATTGACCGCTCGATTTTTTTTATCACCATAAATGTTTAATTATACACCCGTTATTTATTTACGTCTTAATTTCCAATCTTCGGCGCACGATATACAGCCCTGAGACGCGGCGGCGGGGGCGGCGTCTCATTTCGCTCGGCGGTAATTCCTGGGAGTAATTAACGGTGCTTGGGTGCGACCTGAAAAAAATGCATAACACCTCCAGCATCCGTACATTTTCGGGGGGCGGAGGAGGTAGGCGGATGGGGGGGGGGGCATTACCCTCGAGTCAGAGTTTGATTAAGACCACAAGCCCACGACAGCTATAAAAAGCCTCGTGGGCATATGTTTGTGATAGGCGCTGCACTTCTCAAAGCTGTCCCAGGCCGTACGGGTGAAACGGAACTCCGCATTTTTTCGGAGGCCAAGACTGGTGCCGGCCATCCATCTCATCTCCATGGAAGGGTTGTGCCCCCCTTTGCCCCCCCCCTCACTTCCCCCCCCCCCTACCCTCGCGCCCAGCAGGGGTTCTCAGCAGGCCCTGACAGCCCTCCCACCAGCTACAGGACAGCTGCAGACATTTTCTACTTTCAGCTCCTGATCACTTGCGGCCCAGTGGAAGAAAAAAGAAAATTGGCATCTAATTATTAATTTATTTCCGTATTCCTCCTGCTTGCCCAACAGGCAGGCCCGCTGGCCAAACTCCAGAAGTAATGCACATCCCTCACCCCTCCCACGCTCCCACCGGGGAGCTGACACTCGGTGCCCAGACGCAGCGCCTCTAAAACAGTGCCACTTTATCGAGGCAGGCTATTGGGCTCGAACAATGACGCTGACCAAGGAGCCGACTGTGTTGGCCTATCTTGGGCCGTTCAGGCAATTGCTGTGGTGAGCGCCCACTAAGGCTTGCGTGGTGCACCCTGAAGGGGAGGGGGGGTAGTTGTGCTCGGCATCGCGCCAGTGATGCCTCTGTCTTCTCAGAGATGATGTTTGAACACCACACCAACATCCCCATACCAAGGCCGTAATTATAATATATTTTGGACACACCCCCCCCCCCAATATTCAAATATGCTCAAAATGCCCCCCCCCCCCCCAGTATATTGATATTTAGAAATAATTGCTATGCTATGTAAAAAAAGAACAATTTGCTAAACCTTGGCCACAATATCTGGCCTTGTCTTCATATAAAACAATGCATAGATTTATGTTTATATGATTGTGGTTATGGTAGTACTTTATTAATCCCTAATCTCTGGCATTGCATACAATGAAACAAGAAATGGTAAAAAAGTAAAAACAGAGCCATGTAATACAATACACTATTAGACTTTGTAAAAAATAAATAAAAAGTCCATCCCATGTGTTAGTGAATTTTAAAATATTTTAGACAGGAAATGAGTTTTGAGTATTTCGATATTTTTCTGGGTTGGGACCCCCAGACACCCTGGAAGATTTGGTCCCCCCCAATGCTGACTCCATGGCTACGGCCTTGCTCCATACCATCGCCACCAACCACACCGCAGGTCACAATACTTCCCTTTCTGCTTCTTTCTTTGTCCGGCTCAGCTTTGGAAATCCCCTCCCATCGTCCTCTTTGCCAAGTTTGTTATGACTTGAAATCAAGAAACGTATCCGAGCCCATCCAGTATAGCCACGAGGGTGCTGTTTGCTTGCTGGCCGCTTAGCGTTTTGGGTTCATGGCCTCTGCTTGGCAACCTCGAAAAACGCACAAACACTAGGTGCCCTTTAAAGGACTCATGAACCTGGGTGAAATTCCAGGTTGGGGTCAGACATCACTTGAAAATTATGTGTGTGACTAGGCATTGAACCCAGGTCGCCTTGATCCAATGCACTACCCCGCATAACAACAGCTGCCGTTTGCCACTAAGTGGCGGTGAGGTCACCACAGCGACTGTGCCAGACTGGATGCCCTCATGCCAGGCTAAATGCAAAGTGCTGCAAATACAAAGATCCCCCGTATAGTCTTCACAGACTGTTGGGGCAATTGCTGTTAGCGACCGCCTATGAAGGTCGACACGGCACACAAGGGAGTGGGTGACACAGCACCACGCCCGGCCGCCTTTGTCTCCCAAGTGGAAATGTTTACATACTGCACCAGGTACTCATTTGAGTCCACGTAGGGGAGGCGCAGGATTAGTTCAGATCATTGTCACTGGTGTTGGCCGTGCGCGGAAATCAAACTCGGGCTGCCATGTTCGTAGCACGGCGCGCTAACCTCTACACCACCGCTCCCACCCCCCCGACACACACATATACATACATACCATTCTTTAATCTCAAGCAATTTATGTGGGTCCTGTTAAAGTGTTTTTAAAATCAAACACTTGAAAGGATTTTTTCGTAATTTAATTCGATGTTCCACCTATTCACTTATGGATGAATAATTACACAGAATTTGAGACATTTGAACCATTAATGCAACGCAATGTGGTTTATAAATATTAGAAGAGCACTGGGCTCATGGACGAAAATACCCTCCGGCAGAAACGCACCTCAAATAGCATTCACAATGAGCCCCTGTTAGCAGCACAGCGTTTAAAAAGTCCCCAACAGTCAGCAGTTGTTGGGGATATTGTTGATCGTAGGAGGTGCACCGTTACAAATGTCTTACACGTTGACAATAGTTGTGTTAGCTTGTAGCCAACGTATCTCAGAGACCCTGTGAGTAAGACGAGGATCATGATTCCATCGTGGCCGCGGCCATTTATGCCACCGCACGCCCTCACCAAAGCGTTTGTCCTCCGCCAGATCCCACAGCTGCTGCACTGAAGACGCACATCGACCTCTAATATCTGACCTCACAGTGCCCCACCGTCTGGTCTTGGGTCTGCTTTACATAGGGATCCATAGGCTCACATAGAGGCCCTTTCATTTACAGAGACCCAAAGACTCATTTACAGGCCCTTAGCTTACACAGACACCACATAGCCTCATAGAGATCAAATCATTTTATAGAGACCGATAGACTCACAGAGATATGCAAATATGTAAATCGATATTAAGATGTTATCTGCGGACTCGTGGAGACCACTCCAATGCCTTCGCGCACACGTCTCCCACGCAACCCACGCTTTATTGCCATCATCATCTTTAGACACATTTGCCTGCCACGTTCTCCCTCCGAAATTCTCCGTCGCTTATCTTATAACCGACCCTAACAAACGCATTCCCGGGGACATTTGGAGTGGAGCACCAACAAGCTGATGAAGGGCACGGGCGCGTGAATTCACGTGTGTGCGGCATGATGTGCAGATACGAAGCATGATGTTTTACTTGATGGAAAGCAGCCTGGGAATAGTAAGACCTTCCCTGCTTACATTGCCAGGGTGGCTTTAAAGGGTAAGGTGACCTCGTGCTAAATCCTGTCACTTTATATTAGAAACAAGTTTCCTGGCTTGATGACATGCGTGGATTCCTGTCTGAGTGGGTGACACGCGCCCAAGTGGTCGCGCGTGGTGCTGACGTCACCGCGCATATCTGCGTGCTGACGTCACCCCCCCCCCCCCCAATCCACCCTCCACCCCGGGCGTATATCCCACACAAATGTGCGAGAAACCCCATGATGCCATCACGTAATCGTACTCTCGCCATCATACTCATTCTACCATACTATATCAGAACAAAGGGATGACTTGAGGGAGGGACATAGATGAGAGAGAAAGAGATGGAGAGGAGAGGGGCAGGGAGAGAGTTAAGGGGCATGAAACGGAGATGACATAAAGAGGAGCAAAACGGAAAGAGGAGAGAGCGAGAGAACGCGACAAGTAGTGGGAGAGAGCATCAGGCAAGAGACGCTGAGACGGAAACGGGAGAGGTGGGAGTGAGCGTGAGAGGCGAGGGAGAAAGGAGAGAGATGTGGTGGGAGGGAAGTGGATGAGATACAGCGGAGGGAGGAGATGAGACAGAGGAATTGCGTAACATTGAAATAGAGATTTGAAGCTTTCGTGACTGCAGGAATCCATACTCTTTGGTTCTTTCGGTAAAGTCACGTAAGTATAAAATAAATCGCGACGTTTTGGGCGCAACACAAGCGTCCGTCATCAGGTGCTTTCCCACCAAAGAGTATTTAAATAGAGACAAAGCGAAACATTGAGGTACATTGCGATGTCCAGCACAGAGAAGGCAAGAGAGAGAGAGAGGCTGAGAGAGACAGAGCTCTGCATGAGAATAAAAGTTATGCTGGCTGGCTGGGAGGGTCGGACCCATGGTCACGTCGAAAGGTCGCGGAGGACTTTTTTTTTAAATCTTCATAAAAAAAAAACACTGCGCAGCTCTTCAACTCGTCTTCGGGTCGCACCGCGGGTTGCTCGGCACGGTTGTCCGAAGCTTTGCTCCGAGTGCCGGACGCTTCTTCGGCAAGCGACGAAACGTCGCGCGGCACGACCCGAAAGCACGCCGGGGAGCTGTTGCAGCGCAGCCGCGAAAAGTCTGCACAGTCGTAACCCACGCGACTCTCTCGCGATGCCACTGCTAGATGAAGACCTCCTCCGTACCTTTCGGTTGATGCAGGTCGTTTGGCAGTGGTCAATCGTCAACCCGCACTGCCCAGCTACGTGCGGGTTCATGACAGAGGGTGCCCGGTACCGTACAGGCATCACTCACCACCGAGCGACATTGGCTGTGACCGGGGAATCGTGCTCAGTTCACCGGGTTCACACCGCGACGCCCCGAAACCACTGCGCCACCGGCGCTCGCCACGGAATCTTAAATGCACGTGTGAACGCTCACATATGTCTGGTGCCAAACGCCAAAAACGGAGAGACTTTCGTGGAACCGTGGCATCTAGAGAGGGGTCGAGAGTTCGCTGCGTTGAAAGCGCTGTGCTGATATCCGCGCCCCTATAGCCGCGTCAAACCCAGCGGTGAGTTTCGCCGCAATCGAGCGAGAGAACGCTCCGGATGAGATATTTCTCCGACAAGCGGGGAGCTACGGACGGACACACGCAGGTGACCGCGTAATCTTTCACCAGAATCTCCCCTCGCCGAAATCTCTCGACAAAAAATCGCAAAGCGGTTTCGGCGGCGGGTTTTTACGCTCGGGGTGCCATCAGTACCGATGGATCCCCGGCCTGGAAAAAGGTTTTTTCCCCTCCACATGGCATTCTGCTTGCGTCTAATTATTGTGCAGAATTGGAGCAGGGTCCCTTGCTTTGTTAGGCAGTTGAGAATAGATGTTCTTTTGTTACCTGACTCATTCCAGGAAGCCTGTAAAACATAGCTTGTCATTAGTCGTATGTTTTCATTACCGAAGCTGGTGTGAGTAATGGGGCACCCTTAATGCAAAGCTGTTAACATATGTCGGATCATTCTTAATGCTGGGATCAAACACCATATTCCTTATGCGTCACGTATGCTCGGCGGTTTGGCTGGATAAAGGAGTTTGTCAGTTTTCGTGCTACGTAAAATTAATAAAAACAAGAGCCCGCGAAATGTGCTTAAGGAAAATATCAAGTTATCTCGACCCTTTCAATCCGCTGCGCCGAGGATTGTGGGGGTGGGTGGGTATTGGCATTACCAGCCTCGCGAGAATACTGCAGGCAGGAACGACGGCACGCTTCGTGCACATTTACAACGAAGAAAAAAATATATCCAAAACCAAAAAGCCCAACGTGAACTCAATGAAAGACATCTTAATAAATAATTCTACGACTACGACAACATTGAAAACCATCACGCCCGTTCATTGCGCTGTTAACCGCAGACACGCACGCATGCAAAGGTATTTCCATCGTGCGGGAGTTGAGCGCCTTTGGGTGTCTTCGAGGCCCCCGTGACCCAAGTCATCCTGGGATGTGCCGGAGCTCATCAGAGCTCGGCAGCGTTAAGCCTGCATAGGCCTCGAACGGGTTACCGCCTTGCAGACAACGGCGTCGTGCAGAAGCAACCGAAGCTGTTCCTGCACTCCCCCCCGCAACTTCAAGGCGCACTGACCGGTGCGGTGAAGTATGCTCAAAATATCCCTCACGGCCGACGAGGCGCGTGGAAGCCCTCATCCAGCAGTGGATTGACAGAAACGGGCTGCGTGTGCACAAAGCGGTGCGTAAAGAGAGTGGGCACCATGCTGCTTGTGCCCTACAAACAAAGACGTCGATGTAATTTCCCGCTCAAACGAGCATTGCGGCGGTGCTCATCTCGCGTTCACAGCCCTGAGCCACTGGTGAAAATTCCACATTCTTATGACGGGGGCGAGTATCTCCACAAGACAACCACCGTTAACTTGCCCACAAAGTGGTGCCTATTTTATCGACCTCCTGGAGGGATGATGATGGTGATGATGGCCTGAGGATTTGAAATTGCAACCTCCTGATTGCGAGCCGCTGGCTCTACCGCTGTGAGCTGCAACCAGCATGTGGTTAGACACAGATAAGTAGCTTTCATGGGCAATTGCAGTCCAGCTCAAGAGTCATCCTCTCCGTGCTCAAGTGGAGCCCAACGCTGGGTTTATTTTCTGCCTTTTGTTCTGTAATACCTAGCAGGAAATAAGCATTTCACGGTAAGTGGCCGGAAATTGTCGTGGCTGAGATTAGCTGTAATGAGGTTTTCCCTCGCTAAAATAATCACAATTAATTCAACGTGCATTTATTTTGCAGGGGGGGGGGGGGGGGGGGGTTGCGGGGGGCGGGGGTCGGGGGGGGGGGCAGCTATAATTATAATTCCACCGTTCGCCTTGCAACACAGCGATCTTCGTCAAATGGCAAATTAATATCCAAAGTTGACCTCAACTCCAGTTTTGACCCCAATAAGGCGGGACGGCAGGAACCGGCAGGGTCCCAGACGGCTTTATTTTTACCCCCGGCTCGCTCCACCTTCCTTGTAGGGGAAGCGTTAAGGTTCACGCCACGATGCGTCCAGACAGCCGCTGCCGCCGCCGCCGCCGGGGCCACCATGCAACCCCGACAGCCGCATTTTTGTTCCCGCAGCCAGTCTGGAAGCCCGAATTAAAGGACGCGGGCCGATACGCCGTGGCAAGTTTGTGTGCCGCGTGCTATTTTATTTTTTTACCGCCGCGGGCGCTACACATGGGTCCGCTAGAAATTATTTCTGATTCTGTTCAATACAGAGGGGGGGGTGGTACCGGGGGGGGGGCTCCGCGCTCGACTTATGCGCTTGCCGGCTCTTCGACGGCCAAACTGAGCCCCCCCCCCCCCCTTTGTAGCATGCCCGTGCCAGCCAGCGTGCCAATGCGCTCGCATGCCACGGAGGAGGCCCTCTCGCGCCGCCTGAAAACGCCGCTAGCACAGCGACAAACTGAAGAGGCCATCGAACGTGGAAACCGTTCCCCCCCCCCTCCCATGTCAATTAAAAAGTTAAACAAATATAAACGTCTGTGTGTGTGCGTGCGAAAGAAGTGGTTACACGCGCAAGTTTTAGATATATATTTTGAATGTGCGATAGTTAATTATTTTGTCTGTCTCGGTGGCATGTTCGGGGGTTTGTTTTTGTGTTGCGAGTGCAAAGTGAGCGGTAATCCGTGAGCGGTGAAACTTTTCGCAGAATAATCGTGTTGCATAATTTAACACGAATCAGCGAAAACCTGCGGCACTCAATGATGATGCTCGCGAGGCCAAATGGAGTTCACGAGAAGTCGCGAACCACGACCGCGCAGAAGATCCCCGTGGCTTCAATCTTCCGAGCCGCAACCCCTGAAGCGCATTCGCACACAAACCAAGGCAGCAGCAGATGCGGTGATACTTGATGATGATGATGATGGTGAAGGTGATGATTATGCACAAATGAAGAATTAAAAACTCTCCAGCGGTGTGCGACTGTGATCACCCAGAACAGAACTGTGGAGCGCAGAATGACTGAATGCGTATACTCAAGTCGCAAATACAAAGAATTAGGAGGAGTCATCACAGCAATGCACCACTCGGCAACTCCTGACCCAATCATCTGGCTCATCAACCACCTCGATGTAAAATTACAGAGCTGTTGCTCTAACGTCAACATCATCCATACGAGGAACAAGACGGACACAACGATGCTAGCTGTACAAGTTGGAATACACATGACATTACGTGTCCAATTCAACGTCTACATCAAATATGTTACGATTATTATTATTCCTCTTATTATCTTTAAACAATAATCAGACATACCCATTCGCAGTCGGGTCGTGCGTGCACCTCGTACTGCAAAGGGATAATTGCTACTGAGAGTGCCCTTGGCTCGCTTTCCATAGGGGAATTGACCGGTTGAAATGAGATGTGATGTAAGATGCTTTTGAGTGTCCTATACGTGCAGATCCTCAGACATCTTGCAGTGTTCACTTTCACAAAGTGAAATTACAATAAACTTGTGTAAAAAAGAAACCAGACAAACCCGCCATAAACACCTGCCCTTGGTGTCGAGACACCACACAGACAAAGCAAAATTAAAACAGCGTAATAATAAAAGTAAAGAAAATGGCATTTACTACTATATTTACCAAAGCATGTCAGTGTGTAACGCGCGTGACGTCACTCCACGTCGACCCCCTCTTTCTCCCTATCTCAACCCCCTCTCTCTCCCCTTATCTCTACCCCTATCTTTACCCCCTATCTCTCCCCCTATCTCTACCCGCCTCTCTCCCGCTATATCTACCCCCCCCCCCTCTCTCTCCCAATATCTCTCCCTCCTCTCTCTCCCCCGTTATCTTCTCCGACATTAACAATAGCTGCCCCGCCCATGCTGCTGACACACTTGGACTACGCCCATCTGTAAACCTTTATAAACAGTTTGCCTTGTTGCGATCGTAACGTCGTGGGTTTTTATTAATTTTGTATTCTCTATCTGCGTGACTTTACTGAAAGAACCAGAGAAGAGGTTACGTCCTCCACATGGACCCGCCCCTCATTAATAATCATGAGCGGGTGATGTCACTCCACATGCGGAAGGGCGAGGCGCCTCCTCCGCCCTCCTCAGCGACAACTTGCAACCCTCACTACAAAGGCAAAAATCCTCACGTCACGCAATCTCCGTAACGCTGTTGAGACATCGAAGTAAAAAGGACGTCACGATGATAACCTTAAACTGAAATAAGTCTGTGTCACCGCGGCCTTACAAATTGCACACGAACGGATGCAATGAATATATCACGTCGCGGTCTGCTTTTACGCTTGCAAGTTTCAGATTTACTGCCATACGCCCCTACTTGGACGGGCAAGAGGCGAGTTAGTTTTAAAAGGAATTCACTTCTCTCTAACCCCCCACCCCACCCACTCCGCCCTCCCCCCCCTCCCCTGACAATCCACTGTCATCACTTCCTCACTCAAGTCGTGACACGCAGGACGCAGTGGTTAATAATCATTATTGATGTACTTTTCCTGTAAACGGATCAATTGGCAGGGTCTTATTGGGATGCGCGCGGCGTTCATTCCTAATTGAATGAAGGCCGCTGTGAATGCGCCAGATTGCTAATAACAAAGATCTGGATTGTGCACCGTAGGCAGCCTGCAGGAAAATATTGATTAGCACTCAGGATATTAGCTTCCCCGGGCAATGTGACATTTTATATGGAAATCGATCGCTAACCCCCCCCGCCCCCCCCCCCCCATCGTAACGTCGGCGAAGATTACAGCCGGCGGAATGTCAAACGCAGTTTAAGGTGACACCGTGATCTGATTCCCAAACGCTGCACGCAACTCATCGTGTGCCTTGTATTACAACAGTCGGCCAGTGCCGTACGCTAATCAATGCGACAGCTTAATCTAAGCGGCAATTAGGTCATCTCGACCCCGTTAGCCGCACAGCATCGCGTTGTAACTTGCTCAACAACAAACACAAATGCCCGTTAAGCACGCGGCCTCATTTTCATAAAAAAATGGTATTCAGAGTTTTTTTTGAGAATGGAGGATTTTGCCTTTTTGCCCCTTCAACGCAATGTAATGAGTGCCCCGTTACTTTCCGATCCATAATGTCCAATGCTCGGCACTCCGGAGCAGCCATTACAACGTGTAAATATAATACAATACGGCCCGGATGGTGTTCATGAAGGAAGACTTGGGGAAGTGTGAGATGATGGCTAAGAGGAGGGATATTGGATTTTGTCCCTAAGGCAAATGGGGGGGGGGGGGGGGGGGGGGGTTTATTGCAGCAGAATATGGGGGGGGAGGAAACAGGAGAGAAACAACTTTTGAATGAAAATCGAGGTGGGAATCACAACAAACACTCAGAGAGACAGCGACACTCACGGGGTGGAGGAAAATAGGAAGGTGTTAATCCTGGGACCTGACCGGGGAAAGGGTCTCAACTGGATGGGCGATGCTGGGTGGACGAGATGTCAAATTACGTCGCCTTGTTCGCAGGAGTTTGTGGGTTCGATCCCAACTCTGACACCGGTATATTTGGAGTTTGCAAGTTGTCCCCGTGGTCGCGTAAATTTCTCTCCGGGTCCTCTGGTTTTTCCCTCCACATTTAGGAACATGCGTTCAAAGTATTTGGCTCCTATAAATGTCCACGTGACAAGCCGCTTTGTTGAGCTATCATTTGTGGCCAGGTCGCTTCTGAAAAAGAGTTAAACAGTTCAGTGGGCCTTAGCAGGAAAATGAAGAAGATTAGTTTAGTCATTCTAGATTTGAAGTTTTCGTGACTGCAGGGATCCATACTCTTTGGTTCTTTCGGTAAAGTCACGTGGGTAGAAAATATAAAATAAATTAAATTGTTTATTGCTGTGGTTGTTCCACCTGATGACGGGCACTTGTGTTGTGCCCGAAACGTCGTGATTTCATTTATTTTATATTTTATACCTACGTGACTTTACCGAAAGAACCGAAGAGCTTAGTTTAGTCGTTTTAACCTAAGAGGCAATGCGGGGATTTAAGGAACCTGCACCATTGTTTCAACTTGCCACACCGGGAGATTGAACTAGCGACCCCAGGATTGCAAGTTCCTTGTGCTAAACAATTATACCATGGCATCCTCAATGGATATATATATATGAATGGCATTGGCTCGTGATGACGAGGATGATGAGGGTGAGTGAATCAGACACATTTGTGAAACTCCGCAACCCGCTATGCTGTGACCTGGCAAAGGGGAAAAGAGTTTGGCAAGTCGATTTAATCCATCTGTGCGGCGCTTTGAGTATCATCCGCTCATACGCGCGATGGGTTTTCTCAGGGCACTCGCGTTTTCTCTCGATCATCAACGCAATTGGATAAACATTCCAATGCAGGATAAACAAAGGGGCATTATGACTGTATTATAGTCAATTTAGTAATCATCACCATCATCAATCACATTTAACGCGTGCATTTTGACGACGCTCATAATCGGTCAGGGCTTCATTTCTCACTGAATATTTTTTTGAGACGCCGGTAGCTTCGGAGGTTGGTACTTAAGCCACAATCAAAGCGAGAGATATTCCGGATGCGATGTTCCGGGTGCCGACATTATTTGTTTCCCGGCTCTCTAACCCTGACAGGCCGCGCTCGAATCAAGCCCCGCCTCAAACGGTGGCAGCGACGACGAACAAAATGTTACTGAAGAACAGCCGCCCTCTGCTTGTTTAAAACGCCCGCGTGATCTTCGCCGCTTGTTCTCTTGTTTTTGTGTTCCTAAATAAGGACGCCCCCACAGAAAACAAAACCAAAAATCCGCAACGTCAATTTATTATTCACATCAATGATCGATACGCGTTACAGACCCTTTGTTGAACAGTAATCCTTTAATACCGAGTCAAAACCCTATTAGACCGCGAGTGTAATTTAAACTCTCGGGCCCTGCAAAAAATCCATCCCTTTTGATGCATTTATTTGCCCCGGTGCTGGATGCCCACGGATGGCTAATGCGTATTGACAAGTGGGCTTATCTGTAGGAATGGATGGTGGGTGGCTGCAGCCAGTGGCGGCCAGGTTTCGGATTTCCGCGGCATTGTTTTTTTGCGTGAGGTGCTAAGCCGGAGGGCGGGCGGGCGTGCGAGGGGATGATTCCGTAATTGCGATAGGTCACCTGTCAGTGTCACCTCCAACAACTGAGGGAGGAGCTTATCTTTGTCAGCGTGGTTTAGGCTGCAGGGAGGAGAGGATTGGGGGAGATGCTGCTGCTGCTGCTGGTGGCAGCGTGGGCACGGGAGGGGTGGCTGAGGCGACAGGGTGTTTGTTGAGACGACAGCGGGAAACAAGTTCCTGTGGTGGAAAGTCATTTATCAGTCGCCGAGGCTTTTGCTCTCTTTTTCTTCCTTACCCCCCCCCTCATCCCGACTACCGAGTGCGTGCGTGCGTCTCGCTCGGTCAGCCCGACTGCCTGTGGCTTTTTTGCCCTGCCAGCCGTGCCAAAGTGCAAACCGCGACCGGATTTTTTTCCCCCCCCGGTGTCAAAAATATTCAAAAAGTGCGTCGGCCGAAGCCGTTCGTGGGGCACGGCGGCTGTTTCGCTAATCACGCGGTGGGCAATTGCCTCATCGGTGAGAAAATTACCATGTGGACCTCGCTCTGTGCGAGGAGTAAAATGCGGCCGTTGATACTGCGCTTGCCTAATTGCAGAGGTCAATCTACGGTTTTTCCGACTTAAATTTGCGATATTTATTTCGATTTCCAAGACGACGGCTAAATATTACAGCGAGGAAGGTGGTGGCCAGGTGGCCAGGTGGTCACGTGGGCAAGGGATCAGAGCACTGAGCTGGCAGCTGCTGAAATGTTGGGTTTCAATTTGGGAAGTCTGCTGTGATTCAAATGAGATTTCAGGTTTGGTCGAGTTGATGGTCTCAGCCTGGTCACTAATGAGTGCACCAAACAAAACCCATCGCATTATATTTGTTTATTTTACTTAATTTGGCCAAATTCCAGTTCTGAGAATCACAAAATTTAAATGCGGCGAACACTCTTAGCAGGGCGTATTAAAGGTTCGCCCCTCGTGAGGACAAGGAGCATCCTGACGTGGCTTCGGGAGGAGTTCTGTGATATCATCTTTCACGGCTTTTCTCTGACACAGAGTGATGCACTGCTTACTGCGAGAATTTCCATAATCGAAATGTATTAATTGCATGACACGGTGCTGATTGCGCAATTGAAATACTGAAGTAGGAGAAAAAAGACCCACAAAACAATTACAACGTTAATTGCTCTGTAATAACATCGACAGACACGTCTAAGGCACACGGGAACAGAGGCCCCTTCATTAACCATCTCCAACGACGATGATGAAATGCAACGATTACACGAACGACAACATCAGGATATAGGTTTACACACACTGTACGATCCGTTGAGACATTAAAAGCTACGTCCGTTTGTAAATCCACTTTTGAATGAAGGCCTCCCCACGTTGCGCCGAGCCACAGCGGTTGTTTGACACCGCCAGTGCCTGCGTGGCCCTGAAGCCCTTTGCCTGGCAGTCCGTGGGCCGCTACAAAAATTTGGTACCACGGGTGGTGACAAATATTTGATGATACCAATTTATGTATGAGGCTTATGCTCATGGATCGTGTGATATACACGCTCATTGAATGAGGCTATTGCGCAAGACAATCTGGGTGGAATTTTGAATACGTTGGTACAATTCAGGTGTTGCTTTCTCAGGTGGCACAAACAAGTGCAATATTTGGTGTCGGCCCACGAACTATGGAGCAAACAGGCCTGATGACGTTTTTTTACGCACTAATCCAAGGCTGACTGACATAACCCATATCAGTACCCAGGATAAGTTGCGAACAGTGCATACGTATTACGCTTTTAAGAAAATACCGTACAATTTACACTTTTCCTTTATATTTTTGACAGCTTTTTTGCCAGTCCACTGCAGGTCCGGCTCAGAAATCACTTTGCCGCCGAGCGTTAGCTACCGGCAGAGATCAAACTGGGCTCGTAGCGCTGGGTGACAGACAACGGATGCCTGCGCACTGAATGAGCGGTTACATGACCATCAGAGACCACGAGAGGGCGTTACTTAACGTGTACTGTACCTATAAACTGCAGCGCGAAGTTGTCCTATTTTGGAATAATACATCTATTTAAGAAAACATATCATTGAGAAACCGTGAGATTGTTCTTCCGTTGTTTCAGCTGCTGTATTTTTTTTAGTAATATCAATTTTTTTTTCAGGAGAATTAAAAGTAACATTTTAAGTTGAAATCCAATTGATGAATGCATTCTCCCTAAGTTGGTCCTTAAAACATTGTACAATAATTATCAGAACATTACAAGTCACTTCAAGATTACGTGGTACGTTACTGGCCAAAAAAAACATTTTACTCGCAGAGTTCTCAACATTTGTGTTTAAACTAGAATAAACTCAAAACCTTATCTTTGGCTCTGCTCCATGTGAATACTACATGCGAGCTTGGAGCAGGGACGGCTTGTAATGTCTCTAAATGGTATTTTAAGTACAGCAACAGAACATAAATAAATTACTCTGTCTGCGCAATAACTTACGTATTATCATCGAGTTACTTCATCATGGCAATATTTCAATGGTACCGTAATCGAGCGAGTCTCTACACGATTGCATTTATGAAATAAACAGTGGTAAAGATATCCGAGGAAACAAAAAAAATATATCATTCATCGTTACTCTCACAAGTGGCACAGGTTTATAAAAATTAATTACTACGTGTTTGAACGTCGCATTACCTACGCCAAACAGGAACATCGACCGGAGTTGAAGCCTATTAATCAAGCACGGCTACACGCCGCCAGTGTGCACGACTGCGATCCAGCGCATCGAAGGATCGCGTTGGACCATAGCGGAGATTTATTAAACTTCTAAACCCGTTGGGCAGCGAGGTCTCCAGCAGATCGCAGTACAGCAAATGGGTCTGTTGATCTTGGTACGGAGACCTCTCCAGTGACGTTCGTGACTTTTCACTGAGTAGGCACTCTGCTCTCCCACCACACGAATCAAAGGCACTCCTTCAAAAAAGGGAATTGGCCAAACATCTCGACGTTGAGATGTGGACCCAGGCCATTTGACTTGGATTCCCGGCCCGCACAAACATCAGTGGCGAGTGATGTCTTGAACGGGTCCTGGGCCTCACTTTCACACAGCCGCAGTGACCATCTTGGTGAGTTACAGTCAAACAACCCCCCCCCCCCCCATGACCACTGACAACGTATAGAGGAGCCTTTATCCATCAGTGCGTGAGTTACGATGAATGACTATCGTCCCAACACCATCTCACCTTTCTCGAGTGATTCATATTTAAGATGAGACCGATTGGGTTCGATGAACATAAGCGTTTAACACGTAGGAGGCTTTCGTGACCAATATCATCCATAATAGAGGTTTTTTGGGTTAGAGAAATATAAAAATGTGTCGTTAAAACCCGCCACCACCCGACACAGCCACCTAGAAGGGTTGTCACGTAAACGGAACGTGGAAATTCGTCACTAGTACAGCACACCGGTGTGTTGGAGAGCCAAGCCAGAACATTTACAATCTGAGTACGACGTTTCGCCAGGAATTACAACTAGCTTAATCAGGCGACAGCAGGGTATTGGATGCCAAAATCCAAATCAAATAACACGAGCATTGAAACTGCTCAAGTAATTAGAACGATCAAAATAGCGTACATTGCGGGAGTAACTGATAAACTAGCCAGATGCTTGGAAAAACAAAACATCCGAGTCAGATTGATTTTGATAATGTTGAAGTTATGTGCAAAACTAGCTACTACTGGCCAAGACTAATTAGATAATCTATCGAAATTGAAAGAAGTAAAATAATTTTAACCGTTCGGATAGCTACCGCCTTACTGCTGCGTGGAAGCGAATAATTTAATAATACATTGTTTACATGCATGCCTATAAGGGCAGCGTACTTTAATAGGGATGACCGTCGGTACGGCTATTTTAATACACACAATAGACAGGAAGGACAAGATCAAAGGGCTCGCATAATGCACATGCATAATGTACGTTGACTCAGTAATCACCCCCCCCCCCCGCACTTTGCGCAGGAGCTCAGAAGTGTGGTCACCACATCTACGCCTCGATATAAGGAACGAAACAATTAGACTTCTCCACAAATCTGGCTGTCGCCTGATTAAGCTAGTTGTAATTCCTGGCGAAACGTCGTACTCATATTGTAAATGTTGTGGCTTGGCTCTCCAACACACCGATGTGCTGTACTAGTGACGAATTGGCCACGTTCTGTTTACGTGACAACCCTCACTAGTTGGTTGTGTCGGGTGGTGGTGGGTTTTAACGACACATTTATATATGTACGCGATCGAACCCAAAAAAAACTCTATTATGAAGAACACAAGCGTATTACAAATTGCACACGTGTTTATCATCATCGTCAGCCTTGATCAATCCACTGCTGGATGAAAGCCTTCGCTAGCCTTATTTACAACGCATCGATTATGCGTGTTTCGTTTCTCTGTGTCGGCCACATCCGATCTAAGCACCACGCTCCTCCTCCGTACGCTGGCTGATTTTGATGTCAAGCAACACCTGTACATTTTCCATTTGAGCTGGTCCAGCCGGCCGATTGCGTCGGGGAGATGGCGGAGTGGCGCATCTCCCTCGCAACCTGTTGCTCGGGAAACCGAGCCGGCCACAGGGTCCATCCCGCGGTGTGTCCTGGCTGGCGGGGACCACCGGGGCGGGCACGCGCACTCAGGAACGGTCGACAAGAAGAAGTCACCCCCCTTGTTCAACTTATTCTCTGCCGCCACCTGCCGTAGGCGTTCTGACACTGCGCCAGTCTCATTTCTCGCACCCACGACAACGCTGCCCCCCCCCCACGCTTTGCCTTTGCTCCGTTCGCATCTAGCCCCACCGCCCCCCACTTTGGATGAAAAAACAAAATAACTATTTCTAGCATGGGTAAGAGTGGACGTTATGTCCGTTCGAAATTTCAGGTTTCAAATTCTGTTCGTCGAGCAACAACAACAACACAAATTGGGGGTGGTGGCATCGACAGCCCCTCGTGCTCGCGCGCGCCCGTGCCCGCTGCCAACATTTTCGCCACAAAGTTACGGGACGAGAGAGCGCCGCGGGGCTGCGCGGGGGAGGAGGGGGGGGGGGTGCCCATAGCTCACGTTAATAATAGCGGCTCCTCGCACGGAGAGAAAACGCGTGATGAATCTGAGAGCAGCGATCCCCATCCGCTGAGCGCGCTACCTCGTGAAGCGGCAACGTGATCGCGCCCACCGGCGATTTACCGCCGCCGGGCCCTCTCTCCCCTTCTTGCCGCTTGCGCGTTTTCGCGCAGAGCTCATTGCGCATATTAACGGATCTTCGCGCGCACGTCTTTTGACGGCGAGTGGAGAGCAGGAGAGGCATATCGCGGAGGCAGGCAGCGCCATTACCTCGTTCCACTGATTTACAGGGGGATGCGGCGGGGGGGGGAGAGCGCCGATGATGCATTGCCGCGTTATCCAGCCGATGAACGATGATGTTGTTATTCTGGCAGCGCAAAACAGACCCCCACGTCACCCCCCTCCCGCTCACACCCCCCAACCCCCCTCCATTCCGTAAAAGACAGATGACTACGTCCTATTGTGTGAGAGGAAACACTTGTCAGCCATCAGTCACACAGTTGAGCCTGGCCTGTCAGCCTTCAAAGAGAGTACCCCCCCCCCCTCCCATAGCTGGCTTGCACATCTTTGATGCACCAGTGCGCTCGATATGCCCGGGTCAGCCAGACGCAGACTCAAACCTTCCCTGGAACCAAGAGCTGATTATTTTGAGGGTTAGCCGATCGTTCCGCAACTCTAAAATGTCCCAGGAAAGGAGGGTTCTTAAGGCGAACGTCACAATGTGACTGTTTCTCGCTGTCGAACGATCGCACTGCACTGCACCGCGAGTATCGACATGAGACCCTCAGCCCGTATATATACAAGGACTGTTTTCTTGGAATTTCTCTTACTTGATACAGCAGTCGTGCTGTGACGATTCCACCTGAAGACGGAGGCTTGTGTTGCCTCCGAAACGTCGTGATTTTTTTCATATTTTACTTTTATTAATTTAAATTTTAAATTATTACCTACGTGACTTTACCGAAAAAAACTAAGAATATGAATCCTTGCAGTCACGAAAGCTTCAAATCTAGAATGAGACTGGGGCCCAGCGCGTCGTGCCGTGAAGCCGACCACGTGGCTTCGATTCCCGGCCACGGGTGATTTCAGTGGCGAGTGATATTCGCCGATCGTGGAGCCTCCTTTTCAGCGACCCACATTGGCCGGAATCGTGAAGAGTGGGGCAAGCAACTCCCCGTGTCCGATACGACGCCGGTGGAGGCAGTCAAGCGTTAGTGGATTTGAGTTAAAATCACGACCGTTACGATGACGTGCAAAATGGCACACAGATGCGACATGTGGAAAAGTGTAACTCTGGGTATCTCTATTAGGGTCTGATATTGGCAGATTGTGGATTAGGAAACTACCTACTCTGATTATTATCATCATCAGCAGCAGCCATGACCTATCCACTGCTGGATGCAACTCGCTTAATAACTGCACGACGTTCAGTGGCAATTTATTTGCAAAGTAACAGAAGTTGTCTGCAAGTCTACAGCACTTAAAACTAAATCCTTCCCATAGGTGTTATTTGCAGTTCAATATTTCTGAATATTTAGCAATTTAAGCCGCGCATTTGTTGTTGTTTTAAAGGGACACTTTCATCGGTCTTTAAATCGCACCGATCCCACGGTACATAGACATTTAAACGATTATTATAATTTTCTTTTTCGATTTAAAGTTTTCGTGACTGCAGGGATTCATCTTCTTGGTTATTTCGGTAAAGTCACGTAGAATGGAAATAATAAAATAATAAAAATATTATGCTTTATTTTTATTATTTTATTATAATTTTCTTCTTCTTAAAGCACTTCTAAAAATATGCGGTTGGAGGCGAATGTAGTGCGTGCGAGAGACCGGTTCATCTCATATTACCCATCCGACAATTGCGTAGGGCCACGAGTTCGGCGTTTGACAAAGAGAGTGATTGTTTCAGAAAGCACTCGGCACGATAAAGAGGTGGGATCGAGAAGGATTTAACTTTTAATAAAACACTCGGCACCGACGGGGTACATGCGGGACGTAGTGGGGGGGGGAGGTGGCGTGGTGGTTGGGCCCGCTTCCCCTACACTCAGCTCGCTGAAATTTATCACAATTACAGCCTGGGGGTAATGCCATTAGCGGCAATTACAAAGGCAATTATCAGGTATGCCGTGAGGACGCTCGCTTTAAACGCGAGTCTCTGTTTTCATTTCCTGTGACTGCGCGCCCGCCAATGTCCGCGTGATCCGACGCAGCCCTCGTGAGCGAGGGTCACCCTGGTCGCTGCACGGGTCTCCCCTAGGTCTACTCAGCCTCATATGAGTACATTTGTGCGGTGTGTAAAAGCATCGCCATTGGGAAGACAAAGGCGGCCGGCGCGTGCTGCTGGGACACGCAGCTACTTCTTGTGCCGTGCCGTCCTTCATAGGTGCTCGCTAACTGCACTTGCTCATAAAGTCTGTTGAGGCTATACGGGGGATCTTTGTCTTTTTTTCGTTTCTTGACCCTGTGGGGTGGGCGGGGGGGGGGACAAAAAGGGACTTTGGCAAAGTGGCTCGCCTTGGACTCCTTGTTCACATTTGTCCTCACGCCAAAGTTTGATGCCAAGGTGTTCGGGCACCCTCCTGAGTTGCAAGTCGCGAATGCCCATCTGATGTTTGGTGCCACCGTTACGAAAACAATTTCCCGGAATAAATAACGGCCCCCTTCCCATATCCGTCTCTCCGCATTCCAAAAAAAAAAAAGGTAAATGTTTTTCATTTACACAAGCCATTGGTCGCACGACCTTCTGGGAAGCTGCATATGAAACTGTTGCCTGGATTTGATATTCAGTGTCTCTCACCAGGAGTCTGGCTCGCTTGAACATTTGGCTGGGGCGTTGCCAGGTGTTTATAGGTAAGGGCCCTCTTTGTAAGTCATGGGTCCAATAACTAAAAACGTAGTTCATAAATAACACTTCAACGTGTCCATTATTTTTATGCTAGCTGTTGTGTTTATTGTTTGTGGCAGCATATTCGCTTTTGTCCATATTTATTCATTATTGTGTGGGTTAGTGCAGTGGGTTTTTATGCGTTTGTTCACTGCGCTACGAACCTGGTGGCCTGAGTTCAATTCCCAACCCATGGCCCTGCATCCATCCCCCACAAGTAGTGGATTATTTATTCATGTTTCACAGACCAATAAAATATAAAAAAATGTGGTTATTGGTTTAGGCAATACGTTAATTTAAATATGCACAAGAGAGGATGCAGTGCCCTTGCTGTAACGACAAAATCAGTATTTTTTTAAGTTCCGAAGTTCCCGTTCATCGCATTGCGTACAAATACTCATTGAGAGCAAAATGTGGAGGAATCGAGCTGTCGGTTGAAATTTGAATGAGCAATTACTGTATTTTTCTACATTTATAAGCCAGTGGTGTCTTTTTTTTACTTACATTGATCGGATACGCGTGTACACGGAGATAATTAATTTGGGGGAAGCGGTCGCGAAGTGTTTAGCGAACTGCGCTATGGAAATTGGAGACCTGAGTTCGATTCCGGACCGAGGCGAACATCAATGGCGAAGCGAAATCTCAACGGCCTCTGGGCTACCGCCCTCACAAAACCCACAGTGACCGGCATGGTGAAGTATGGTCAGAGAACTCTCACGACAGGCACAGCATGGGGATCGTCTTCATGTTTGTAATGAATTAACAAAGAGCTGTACAGCATTGCTAATTGTTGTTCAAGTTCAGGAATATGTAAGTGATTTTATCCATAATAAGTAATTGAAGTGACCGCCAACATTTGAATTCGAATGATATTCACGTGCGTGCAGTCAGTTTGCCTCTCCGATCTGTATTCGGGGTCTCGTAGGTACCATGTGCTGGTAGGCGTAATATCCGACGTTTCGCTTCACGTACCGAGAGCATCTTCAGGAACTATATAGTAAGTTCCTGAACGGGAACCGAGCTGTACAGCATAACTATACATTAAAAAACTACACAGGAGTGTTCAGTCATTCGATCAACTTCGCGCAGTTGGATTGATTCTTTGGTGTAAAACATTAATGTGTATTACTCAACACACGACTTGTGTTCTCTGTACTCCCAGACAAAGTAGCAGCATGGCAACGCTCAGGATGATCAGCCTAAGTGTGACTTACAATCGCGCGCATCTGCATTTATGTCCACGTAGGGAAAGTTGCCCTTATAAGCAGCAGCGCCAAGTGGTGTTCCTGGGACTCTCTCTAAACAAACCTCCGCATAGTTTGGCAAACAGGTCGTGGAATCTCGAGAGGCCAATAAAACAGGCGCGGACAGCATTCCGCAGGAGAATGCTCCAAATTTACCAGCCCAGGTGACTTGGATCGCTCACGATGTTCCTGCTTTCGTGCCACGTGCGTGTGTGTGTGTGTGTGAACCCAGTGAATAGTCCCACACCCCCCAGAGCAAATCAAATTAATTTTCCACCCGAGTGCTCTGCCCCAATAATCTGGTGCCAACAGACGACGGAGCAATGAGTGCCTCGCCTGTGCCCATCTCTTCCCCCACATCCCTGCCGCCTCCTCCTCACTTATTTTGGGCCACCCAACCTAAAATTTCAGGAATTTCATCAGCAATCTCGTGAATTTCTAATAATCTACACCACCCCCCGCATCGTCGATCTACTGCTGGATGAAGGCCTCCCCACCGTCGTGTTGGCCGTGGGGGAGGGGGGGTTGCCATACTTCACCACGCTGGTTGGTCGATACAAGCTGGTGAAGGGGACCGGTTCAGATATCTCTCGCCACCGATTGGCAAATGGTTCGTGAATACAGAAACTACAACAATCTCATCTTCGCCAGCAGCAGTAGCAGCAGCCATGATCTATCCACTGACGGATGAAGGCTGGGAAACGAACTCGGGTCTCAGGGGGTGAGGAACACACCGCGCTAATCGCCGTGCCTCCGCTGTACTCGGGCCCTGCTGTAAACAAAGCGAACAAATCCCGTCCTTGAAATGAGGAAATCGTAGTTGACGGCTGTAGAGAGGCGCCTATCGGATAAGCATCATCAACCGCTCATCTCACGGCACGAAAGGAGGTGGTGACAACTCCACGGGCGGACTGCTGCCCCCCCCCCCCGCAGCCCCCCACCGCGAGACCCCCGAGTCGAGTGAACGCCGGTTGACTGACGCTGAACGGCCCTAACAGAGGGGGCATGCGCACATGGGGCCCATGGGGCTCCGTTGACGTGAAATTGTAGCAACGGATTCGCAAGCCCAGTCCCCTTTATTAGCTGTGGCTGCCACCTGTCTGGGGTTGTTTTTTTGTTTCACCCGGTAAGGTCCGGGAAGCTGGCCACCTCGCGTCCTCTCGTTCGTTCGTTCGTTCGCGCGTCGGGGAATTGATTTGTTACCCGAGATGTGGGTACCGCGCGCGATTGTGTTGAACTTTATTGCAGTGGTCGCTCTATCCCTAGACCGACGTGGAGAGATGTGTCGGTCCGGCTTTCGGTCTGCGGATTTATGGCCGCGTGATGGCGAGCCGGAGCGCAGCTTTGGCAGCGGTCTCTTTTGTCCGTCTGAGGCCGCGGTGAGCGTGATTGGGGCTCTCGGCAGGGACTGGCGTGTCGCCCGGTGTTAAACTTCGTCGGAATTTGTGCGCTTTTTACTCTTGGTCGATGACAACCGCTGGTATTTTCGAAGTCGTGCTCGCGACGTCGTTGAGTAATTCTCTCCGTCGAGCCGACCGAAGCAGTCAGACACTCTTGGTTTTTGTTTTAAATGTTGGTCTCAGAGGGTTACACGGTTACTCACCCCCCCCAAAAAATATTTTAAAATAATTTTGGTGATTATGAAATTACCTGCTGCTGCGTTGGTAGTGGTGCACAAGCACGATTGGCACTGCAAATAAACTCGACACGTTCGTTACTAAAAACCGTGGCCTCAACAGAAAATAAATGTATAATCGGTGACGTTTCGAGCAATGACCCTTCTTAATGTACGTGCTACGAATAAGGACCCTTGCCCGAAACGTCGCCCCCAATAGTATCAAGACATTCTAGATTTGAAGCTTTCGTGACTGCAAGGATTCATATTTTTAAGTTTTTTCGGTAAAGTCACGTAGGTAAAAAATTAAAATTAAAATGAATAAAAGTAAAATAAAAATCACGACGTTTCGGAGGCAACACAAGCTTCCGTCTTCAGGTGGAACCGTCACAGCACGATAACTTGATACAGCAGTCGTGCTGTGACGGTTCCACCTGAAGACGGAAGCTTGTGTTGCCTCCGAAACGTCGTGATTTTTATTTAATTTTAATTTTACTTTTATTAATTTTTATTTTTTACCTATGTAACTTTACCGAAAAAACCTAAGAATATAGTATCAAGACAGCCAATCATCAGTGAACTGAGTAAATGTTGTATTTATTTATAGATAAATTACAATGTGTTGGTCTTTCTCAGTGCACCGCAGTGTCCAATAAAATAAATACCACAGTCCACGTCTTCATTCAGCCCACACGAGTTCACTTCGTCTCGTCGATGACTTCTCGATGATTTCTGTCCACTTAGTTATCGACGACACCCCCCACCCATACCACCCCTATTCCCCCCTCCCCACCCACCCATACCTTCCACCCACCAATACCACCCCCACCTCTGCCCCCCAACCCCACCCCTACCTCCCCACCCCCACCCCTACCCCCATCCACCCATACCACCCCCACCCCTAAACCCCCACCCACCCATACCCCCCACCCTCACCCCTACCCCCACCCACCCATACCCCCTACCTCCACCCCTACCTCCACACCCCCACCCCTACCCCCCCACCCCATACCCCCCCACCCCTATCCCCCCACCCACCCATATTCGTTTAGTCGAGGATTGATTTTCGCAACTAAATTTGTAAAAAAAAGAACACTTTTAGACGTAATAGGCTTTCGCGACCAATATTTTCCATAATACTGTTTTTTTTGGGTTAGATCGCGTGAATAGAAAAGTGTCGCTAACCCTGCCACCACCCGACACAGCCAATAAGTAAGGTGTCACGTAAACCAAGCATGTCAATTCGTTACTAGTTCAGCAGTATATATAAATAAATCATTTACTCCGTTCACTGATGATTGGTTGTCTTGATACTATTGGGGGCGACGTTTAGGGCAAGGACCCTTATTCATAGCACGTACATTAAGAAGGGTCATTGCCTGAAACGTCACCGATTATACATTAAATTTCTGCTAAGGTCACAGTGTTTAGTAACGAACGTGTCAAGTTTGTTGTGCCAATCGTGCTTGTGCCTACCAACACAGCAGCAAGGAATTTAATAATCACAAAAATAATTTTAAAAACAAATTGGGGGGGGGGGGGGGTACCGTGTACCCCTCTGAGACCAACATTTTAAACAAAAACCAAGAGTGACTGCTTCAGTCGGCTAGATCGAGAGAGCTGTGGGTTTACTCTCCAACACACAGCCGGTGAGTGCCGAACTAGTGACGAATTGCCACGTTTTTGTTAACGTGAGAACCCCTTACTAATTGCCTGCGTCGGGTGGTGGCCGGTTTAACGACACATTTATATTGAGGCGATCTAACCCAAACCCCACCCCCCTCTATTATGGAAAATTAATACTGAATTGACGGCAGAGGCGGCCCGAGGTTCCAGAGGGCTGGTTATCTGGGCCCAGCAGAGGGCGACAAAGGACAGCTCTCTGCGTGAGCTTTGATGCCCCCCACCCCCCAGCTCATCAGCACCGATTTCGATATCAAGCAAACACTTTTGCGTACAGAACAAAAATGACCTCCCCAGTGTTTGTCACATTATGCCACCAAAAAACCCAGCCCCATCAGAAGTTGCTGAACAAACTGCACCGTGGTTCCCTTCGCCTAAGGTTACCATGAATGTGCGTTTGAGCGAATGTGGTCGACTGGCGGGCAGCAGCAATAATAACGTTTAGTCCGATTTACAACGCGCGCCAAAACGTGTGCAGCGAGTTGCGAAAATTGGTCAAAGGCGCGAGAAAAAGTAAGACTGGGATAGACAACTGTACAATTGTCTCTTCTTGATTAGGTATCGTGAAATATTTTTTTGTTCTTCCCGATGGCATGTCCTGGTTTTTTTTGGGAGCTCAAAGCTGGCCACCTTCGTCTCAACGCAAACTCTACGAGTGTCCTCCGCGCGTACGCACGTGGGCAGAGACGCCGCTTGAATAAAAAACTAAAAATATGCAATATCAGTGGAACGGTTCGTGTGTACTGCACATAGTTAAACATCTGTAGGAGTGGAGCGATCACGTGATGGTTAACGCACCGCTGCTACGAAACTGGTCACCTGAGTTATCGACGGTTGGCAGCTGGCGCCGAGTGATATAAGAACCGGCGCTGCCATTCAGCAACTCCGCACAGAGCAGCACGGTGAAGTGTGATCCAACAAAAAAAATCCACGACCGACTTGGCTTGTCAAGGCCTTCATACATTGGTTGATCGCGATTGACTTGGAAACATTTCATTTATTCATTTATGTACAATCTGTTCAGCCTGACCAGACGTGAGTAGAATAACGGAACAAGCATGCTCCCTGGACATGAACTTCCTTCACTCTGCTATCCGGATATGTAACTGCCTCCTCTGATACACATTGCTGGCGAAATCACTGATTCTGGTCTGCAGGCCTTCAAATGCCGAGCACATTGACATCTCTTAACTTCAACACACGCCCTGCAGGACTGAGTATTTGAGCTGCATTGAACCAGTGATTATGCTGATTAGATGTACTAATTATATCTGATATGGCTACTGTTCACAATTGCACCCAATAGAAAAATACATGGGTCACTAGTGGATACAATGAATATCTAATTTAAATTTAAAATGTATTCTTATCACGAGCATTTAACACAAGCCCTCTTAAACACTACACGCCCATTCAATTTACATGCATAACAAAAACAACCTCAAATAATTATCGGTCTCATCCCAATTTTTTTTTTTATCACAATCTCACCCTGGAGGAATTGTGCTCATTATTTTTAATTGATTAAAAAAGAGCTCTGTAACGTTGTGGATGTGATGAGGCAAATAAGCTTGCGCATGGTGGGACACGTGTTCAGGAGGAGGAGGAGAAGAAGGGTCGGATACCGAGAGAGGCTTCGCAGTGGTCTACATGAGCCCAGCCACCAAGGGGAAGACCCAAGGTCAGATGGTGGGAAACCGTTTGGGAAGATCTTGGATGTCGCCTGCCTGCTGTGCAGCAGCTGTAGAATCTGACAGAGGGTAACAAAACATTGGCGAGGTGTGATGACATCACCGGCTTTGGCTTATATATATTTTAAAAAATCTTTATATAAGTGTACGTATGTCTACGTGAGTCTTTGGGTCTCTATCGAAATATATGGGCCGCCATTTGAGTCTATGGGCCTCTATATTAATGTATGGGCCTTTATGGAAATCTATAGGCCTCTGTAAATATATGGGCCTCTATGTGAGTCTATGGGTCTTCATGTAAATGTATGGGCATCTAGATACATCTATGGGCCTCTGTGTAAATCTATGGGCTGTTGTGTGAGTCTTTGGACCTCTATGTGAGTCTATGGGCCTCTTTACAGTCTGTTCTGCTATAACGCGATAGTTGCTTTCTTGAAGAACACCGCGTTATTGAAAAATCGCGTTATAATAAATAATATATAATGTAGGCTAAAGAACAGTCCGCGGTAACACGTGAGATGCGTATGCAGGCTGAACAAAGACTGAGGAGCGTGGGTAGCATCTCGAAGCATCCAGCAGCATCCCAATGCCTTGTGTGATGCTACGCCGAGGCAGACGTATGGCTGCTTATTCCTACTTGCGCGCGGTGTAGTTTCGTTCACTCGATCGCGTTATATCCAATTCGCATCCGCGTTATAAACAATATGTTCTCGAATTCATCATCGCGTTATATCCAATTCGCGTTATGAAAACCACACGCATTATAGGAGAACAGAATGTATAAATGCATGGGCCTCTACGTAAGCCTATGGGTCTCTATGTAAAGCACAACCAAGGCCAGATGGAGGGATACTGTTAGGCGGGATCTCGGAGGCTGATTGTCTACTCTGCAGCCAGCAACACGTTCGCGAAGGAGCGCTGTGGCATCGACGCCTGTGGCCGTGGCGACAACCTTGATGTCGAGTCCAAATACAAAAAAAAACAGAAAGCATCAACAGCAGCACTCAGCTGGCAGTGGGTTCAAGCGAACGCCGAGGGCATTAATCTTCCTCGACCCTGGAAACTTGGCCAGGGCGACGCCGAGGAAGGCAGTCCGTCTCGGCTGGCCGCAGAGGCGCGTGCCCGGAGTGCGATGGATGGCGTGTCAAACTTTGTTGACACAATAGCTAAATTGTTGTAAAACACTAATTCCCGGGGATTAAATACAAGCCAACTGGTTCTATCCAACCGCCTCCCACCCCATCATCCTCGTTCACATCGTATTTCGTAGGTGCTGCTGATGTAGATGCAACAGCTACAATTTGACAATAAGTGGTCAAGCCCAGCGAACCACGTCAGGAGAGCAGCGGACTGTCTACCGCGGTGATGTCTCCTTCGTATTGGTGGATCGGGGCATTGCGCCGTTAGACGTCGTGCCGTCTGCTCTGGATGAACCCAGTCGCACATCGGAGAGTTTTTTTTTTTCCATTTGTGCATCAGGTGTCTGCCATCTGCTGCTATGGGTTGTGCGGATGCAGTTCAGGGTGGACCATGAGCTTCCTGGAAGATCAAACCCCAGTGATTTTCGTTCACATACTCTACATGTTCAGTCCACTGCTGGATGAAGGCCTGTCCATGCCATGTCGGTCACGGAGGTTGTTTGACCACACGCGCGGGTCAGTGCGGGTTGGTGAAGGTGGCGACCATAGATGTGGGAGCATATAAATACAGTGCAACAATGGGTTTTGCAGGACTGCCCACTACATGGCTAATTGTGTTTATGAATGTGCAGTATATGAATGCACACTATATGTGTATGCAGCTTCGTGGTGAATACTGGACCGTATTCATACACAAATGCCAATTGAAGATAACTTCTAAATAATAATTTAAACTCGTTCCATGCACAATACTCGCTTGCTCTCGTAGACAGAGGACAACTCATGAGGCGTGAGGAGGAACCATAAACTAAAAAGTTAACTTTTATTTTTATTTCACCAGGTAAGGCCCACTGAGCAATTTTTCAGAAGCGACCTGGCCACAAATGATAGCTCAACGAAGCGGCTCATCATAATGTGGAAATGTATAGCAGCCAAAAAGTTGATTCGAAATGTGGAAATAAAAACTGGAGGACCTGGAGTAAAATCCACGTGATCACGGGTAGAGACACTCGCAAACTCCAAATATACAGCAGGCGTCAGGTTCGGGGTCGAACCCACGCCCCCCTGTATTCCAGGCGAGGTAGTTAACATCTCGTCACGGTGGCGCCCATATCCAGACGCGTGCGGAGGCAGTCATGCGGTGCCTTGCCACGTAGATCTGAACACTGACGACAAAGGTCATGGAACAGCATCTGAGAGATAGGCATAGCAGGCACGGAGAGAAACAGAGAGAGACAAAGACGTGGCCCAGAGAACAAACACAAGTTAGAGACATCATGATCCATATTTGTTTTTGCGGTTATGCCACGTGGGTTGGAAGATTAAAAAAATATTGTCGTTAACTCTCCACCACCCGACAAGAAAGTCACGTTTAGACAGATAATATTTATAAGTGACGATGTAACAATTACATTGTGACCAATATAGCTCCTCCTCACCAGTTGCCTAAGGCTTTTCACGACTGAATTGAACCTCAATGACAAGAATGACGAGCATCACGGCATAAAACTACTATGCGGCCTAAACCCCCCCCCCCCCCAAAAAAAAAAACACGGATCGTTTTGTGTTGGCTGCGGAAACCTGCATGCTAATGGAAGGGGTCGGCGATCAACATGCTTTAACAAGAAGAGCCATGTTGGTTTAGTATTCTGTAAAAAAAAACCCCGCTATATTTCAAGAGCAGCAATACAAGTGGTGAAAACAAGACGGTGGTGGTCCTTAATAAACAGCATCACGAAGCAGTCATTGAAGAGCCGCACGCGACTCCAGAGCCGCAGGTCGCCGGCTCCTGGTCCAGAGTTAGAGATATCATTTTGATTTCATTTGTGTCTTTTGGTAAAGTCACATAGAAAGTTTCGAGTTAAATTTAGATTTAAAGCTTGCGTGACTGCAGGGATTCATATTCTTGGTTCTTTCGGTAAAGTCACGTAGAAGGAAAATAATAAAATATAAAAAATAAAACATAATAAAATAAAATTCTCACGACGTTTCGGCCACAACGCAAGCAGCCGTCCTAAACAAAACACTGCGACGTTTCGATCACAACACAAGCGATCGTCATCGAAACGTCGTAGTTTTTTTGTTCATTTTATTTGCACCTATCTCCGTGACTTTACCGAAAGACCCAAATAATATGAACTCCTGCAGTCACGAAAGCCTTAAGTCATCCTAGTGATTGTTCAGTACAGTGGGAATTGGGCAGAATGCATCAAGGCCGGGAGGAAAACGATGGAGTGGCAGCCGAAGTCGGGGAATATACGAGAGGGCTGGAGGCGATGAGATCTTGCACCACGAGGCCGTGCAGGTTTGCATGCGGAGGGCCTTCATCTTGCAGTGGATAGATCATGGCTGAAGATAACGATAACACTGGTCAACACACTTTTTCTGGCATAAGGTATTCCAACGGTTTTAATGTAATTTTGGGGTGCTGATTCCAAATCTGGCATCAGTTTTGTCCATCACATCAGGTTTTTGAGATATCAAATATTGCATTTTCAATAAAAACTGCAGAAGAAAAATATTAAATAAATGTGGATATCTACATAAAATGATATTGTAAACACACTTTCCTTAAAATACAGCACCATATTTTAACACTAAAGCAGTCACTGACTGGAAAAACTTGCAATCATAAGTGACAGAGTTAATTTCGGGTAAAATCAATGAAAATGGGGTATGCCGATAGCATAAAAATGAGATGTGATAGAGCAAATCTGAGATCAGATTTGGAATCAGCACCCTGAAATTAGTCTAAAGCAGCTGCAAAAGTCCAGGCCAGAAAAAAATGTTTCTTTTTTGTTGACCAATGATCCTGTACCAAGTCAGTGGGGGGTAAACAATTATTCTGCCATACTCTTAGGTTTTTTTTGGTAAAGTCACGTAGGTAAAAAATAAAATAAGAATAAACGAAAACAACGGAATTTATTTATTATTTATTATTATTTTATTATTATTTTTTACCTACGTTACTTTACCAAAACAACCTAAGAGTATGAATCCTTGCAGTTACGAAAGCTTCAAATCTAAAATTATTCTGCCATATCGTGAAAACAGATCGATTAAATCTACACAATTCACTTTTTGTGACACGATGCAGACACGAGCCCAGTGCCTGTGTGGAATCACGAGAGGGGTTCAATGTAATCCTCCGTTTACGCTGGCACTGGTGGCGGGGCATGCGTGCCAGCTCCAAGTTCAACGTGCACACATTTACAGAGAACGTGACGGGGTTGGGTTGCCGCTGAAACTTTTCTCCAATTCTGTAGTGAATCTCCGTCATGCTGTGGTGCACCGTTTTAGTAAGTGATGTCGTGTCGGTTTCTGCCACGTGGGGGCAATGAACACACAGCGCATGTGTGGCAGCATGGGCAATTCTGCAGTGGATGAAATATGCATGATTCAGGAGGGGTCCGTAACCAAACTAACAAGAGCAATTTTTGTTCAAATTCGGTGAAAACAAATAAAACAACAACAACCACTAAATATTTCAAGAGCCACAATGCACTGTGGTGAATACGAGACGTGGTCCTCAATAAATGATGTCACGGAGCGGTCGTTAAAGAGCCGCATGTTACCTACCCCTGTACATGGTGGAGCAGGAGACAGCGGTTAGCGTGCTGCGCGATGACCCCGGCGACCAGATTTCGCTTGGAGGTCACGACTAACATCAGTGGCGAGGGATATCTCGACCGGTCCTGGCCGCCAACACCTCACCAACCCATGGTAACCAGCATGGGTGAAGTATAGTCAAACGACCCGCATGACCGACAGCGCAGGGGGGATTGACAAAAAAAGGGGCTGTGGGTAATCACGTATCTTTTCCCCCGAGTGGAAATCCAGGCTGAATCTTTTCCTTCGTCCACCCAGCAGTCTAATTGGGTATCCCACAGTCACGTGTGGTGGGGAAAAGTATGGGTACTCCAAGACATGTGGCCAGCCTGGAAGAGTAGGCCAATATACCCTGTAGAGGTTCTCTTGAGATCTCCATTTAGTGGAGGCCCTTCCGCCAGCAGTGGTGGGGGCAATGACATTGCAGGGCTGCCCCTTTAACTTGTTTCCTTACCACTTATATGTACCGTATTCAAGTCCACTGACACATGCGTATTACACGAAACCCAGTAAGTGGTTTTCAAACTATTTTGGGCCCGAGGAACATTCGGCCCGATGCAAACATTTCCGCGGAGCACCCAGCCCCACCCCCTCCACCCACCCCTGGTGACAAAACGCATTCACTTCTCTCTCTCCTATACAATGATTCATATTATCGGAACATTTTTTACACAGCTTTCAAGTTTGTTTAAAGCAGGGGGGGGGGGGGCATTTCGATCTTAGAGTAAGGGTCGTTTAGTGAGTTTTGTTTACCTAACTTCGTGTTATTTATTAAATATTTTAAAAATATATTTTTTAATGAAAATGCATTTGCATCACGGCCCCCGCGGAGCCACCTGCAGTGCTGTCAAGGACCACACGTCTGGTGGGTCCTGTGACCTACAACTCTGAGAGCCACTGCACTCAGCAGCATCAAAGGAGATTGCTCTCTGTGATTGCAAACAAGATAAGAGGCAGAGAGAGAGATAGAGCGACAATTAAATGTGGGTAAGGAAACGGCCAAAATCTACCCGGCGGATTTCACTGCAGGGAGTAACGGAGCTTTCGTCTCGGGGGAACCTGTCAACCTGAGCGTCTCTCTCTCTCTCTGCCACGGAACGCTCGATCGGGACATCTGATGAGCGATACCAGGAGAGGGGGGGGGCAACGCATCGTAAATATTTCACGCCTTTTTAACGCGGGCGATAGCTCACGGCTCGCACAGAAGTTGGGGGGGGGGGGGTGGTTGGGAGGGGGCAAGCCCCGAGTGTCCAGCGCCTTGCGGCTAAAATTAGGGAGAAACTCAATTACCGTGGCTTCGTGGCACGCGGAGAAAATCCGCATGCAGGAGACAGAAGGTGGCGTGAACTTGGGATTTGAACAGAACTGGATCAGAGGGGCTGGGAAGCGACCTCGCATCGTGACCTTGTTTAAACAGAGAGAGAGGATTACAAAACCACAGGCGCAATAGGTACGTCACAAGCAATGTTAGGCAATATTTTAAGTAACGATTTGTGAATTTGCTTGTTGTCTGTGGTGCACCCTCCTCCTGTGTATGCGAGTCAAGGCTGTCGACGCCCCTTGTTATGAATCTATGGGCATTGTACGACCCCTTTAAAACGACTGCAGAGTGGGTCTGTCGCCACACGAAGCTTGCACAGTCAAATAAGGGGCCGTCCATAAATGATGTCACGCGATTTTGGACGATATTTGACCCCCCCCCCCCCCCTTCGTCACACGGCGTCACAAAAAGTCAGACCCCCCCTCAAATATGACGTCACAAAGCTCTGCCCCCCCCCAAAATAAAAATAAAACATGCTTCAAATCGCTTTAAACTATTGTCATTGTAGTGCGTATTTAATGTGGCGCTGCACTATGATGCTGTAGGAGAAACATGTATTAAAAAGTATATTTAATTAAGTAGAACGCGTTGTCTATATTTATTTAAAGTTGCGCATTTTGATGTGACGTCACTTCTCACCCCCCACCCTCGTCACACATCGTCACACATCGTCACAAATGTCTGACCCCCACCCCTCCTAGGTGCGTGACGTCATTTATGGACGGCCCTTAAGGATACCACAGCCGTTCGGCCAATGCGTGTGGAGCGGTAGTGTAGCGGTTAGCGCGCAGCGATACGACACCAGGGAGACCCGAGGTCGATTCCCACTCACGGCCAACACCAGCGACGATTATGTGAATCGGTCCTGGGCCTCCCCTAAGGTCGACTCAGCCTCAAATGACCACCTTGTGCGATGTGTAAACGTCACCACTAGGGAGACGAAGGTGACCGGGCGTGTTGCTATTCCACCTACCCGTTCGTGTGCCGTGTCGGCCTTCATAGGTACTCGCTGACAGATCTTGCCCCAAAAGTCTGTTAAAGGCTATAGGGGGGATCTTTGTATTTGAGAGAGAGCCGTCATTACACTGAACAAAGCCAGCAGAAGTACCGCAGCTGCAAGCGGCTCTGTTAAAACATTATATAAAAAAAAAGTTTTACTTGACTATACAACATTTAAAGGGGGACTGATCATTCAGAAGAGGCTGGAGGGTGGGAGGGGGGTCAGGCCACTCTAACCCCCCCTCCTCCAACCCCGCCAGTACTTCAGAACTGGATATAAATTCTAACTTACTTTCACGAATCTCTCTTTCGCCGTGGCATTTCAAAAGCAACGGACCGCCGAGTCTATACGCCTGCGCGTTGTTGATGTCGGGGGCGGGGGGGGTGGAATGCCGTTCAATAGATGCCGTTCGTACCTGCGGCCAGGGCGTGCGTGGGAACATTCGTGGGCGGTGTGAGTGATGGATCACGCCTCACCGACGCCGCAATTTGTTGACTCGGTAATCCACCACTAATGGATGAGACTCGGCACAGAACAGCTACTGTCGTATCGAGAGAGACCCACAAACTCACACAGGCTCACCCGAAGACGCACAGAGACCCAAAGACTCGCATAGGAGACCCGCATGCAGAGATTCATGGGATCGCACAAAAAACCCAGCTACGAACATTCAGATGCGCAGACTCACACAGAAACCAAATACTAACGTGGATTACTTTAGAACGTATTTTTGTGTTTAGTGTGTTGTCCCTGCCCCACACCTCCGATTAGCATGGTAGGCCATGTACCGTGCGAAAGAAGTTACATGCGTACGATACACGTATCAATTATACATTCCCATATAGAGAGCCATGGACTATCACATAGACGCATAGACACAGACAACCACACAGCAACCCATAGCTTCATATAATGACCCACAGACTCAGACCTATGAGGCTCACATGGGGGGGGGGCATGCCGTACAATCCACCGTAACTTGAGTGATGGAAGTGCTCTTCCCCGCACTCTCTACGACGCTGTGCCCCCTTCGTTCCCCACGAATGCGGCGGGCGCAAGTGGACGCGCCTCCCACGTGTCGCTCTAAGGCGGCGGTTAAAGTCCGTCGTCTGCGAGACGCGGAGACGCCACGCGGCTTTCGACGTCGTTCTTCACCAAGTTACCTGTGGGGGACAGCGCAGGCTGGACCACGCACCTTACCCACCTTGCTATCAGCGTGTGTCTGTTTTTTTTTATTGCTCGCATGTCACGGAAGCATCGATGGGAATGCTTCCTCGATTTCTTTTAGGCGGCTTGGGTGGTGGCAATTTTCGTTAGGGACATGCCCGCTGAACATTGGACGCGTTGCACGCGCACAGTTAACACTCGTTGGCAATTCCTGCCACGTTTCTTACAACCCAGGTGGTGTCTCCAGGCGATCAACAAATCGAGCAAGTGGAGGAGTGCAAATACTTGGGTTTTATCATCGACTTAAAATTGAAGTTGCACTCCCACTTTGATTACATGGCAAGAGAAGACGAAGATTGGCTTCTTATACAGGCATACGAAAAAAACGAACTGCGTACCATCTATGTTACATGTAAATATGGTAAGAGCAACCAACCATGCTGTTGATAACCGTGCCGTTCATCAGTTCGCTTCTGAGGTTGCATTAAAGAAGCTAAACTCACTCTGCCATTGGACTCTTGGCCTGGCACCGGAGGCTCCCTACAATACAATACCCACCGCTGTGACCTTGATATCGGTTCAAGCTTAACCTCCCTCTCTGCCCCCTAGAAAACATCCACGGGGCTCTATTTATTTTAAAGGCTTGGATGAATCCGCTAAATGCTCGATGGATCTGTTGAGCCCGTAATAAAGAAAGTATACGAAGCCTTTCAAGCTCCTCTTCATACTCCCTCTTGAAAAACCCCCAACCCCCCCCCCCCCCCGAGGTTCGATTCGCTCCGTGGAAACGAGGACCCTTTCTTGGTGGCTGCTCCCTCACTGGGCAATCGTGCTTTCGCCGCGTCGGATTTTGGAATTCGATCGTTGCCGACCGTGAGAAGGCCTCCGCTCACTCTCGAAAACCCTTCATGGACGTGGCTCTAAATAAACAATCGGCAGAGAGGGGCGAGCCCGAGTTTGTGTGGATCGCACCTAAAGTTGCCGGTTTACTGATGGTGTTTGCTTTGTGAAATTATTATTTATTCTTTGCTTTCTTATTTGATTTGTAAAACGATGTAGTCGTGTATTTTTTTTGCACAATTTTCACCGGTTCCATATTCCTATGTTCGGCATGCACCGATACTCGTCGTTAAGACAGAACTGTCTAGTAGTGTAACATCTGTACCGTCGCAAGACGCCCATGAAATGGAATCTAGCAGCTCATTGGGCCCTTCCTGCTGAAATGTTTTTTTTCATCATTATCAACTACCATGACATATCCACCGCTGGACGAAGGCGTCCCCAAGACACCACCATCCTCCACAGTCCCACGATGGAACAATGCACTCAGCACCTCGGATTAGCACGGTTGGTTACGTAGGGTGCGAAAGAAGTTCAACGTTCCTACTTACAGCACGTGCCCAGGAGCCGACCTCACCACTCCAACGCCGTGGTGGATGTGTTCCTTTCCTTTAGCTGCCGCTCAAGGGGTTATTCTTGTCCACTGTAACAGCATCCTTTCTAGCTGATTGTCTTGCCCATGCCCGCTTATTGTTCCAAACAAACCCACGCACTGTACGTTCTCTGATCCATGCATTATTCCTCTCAGTTTCATTGTGATCCCACGCATGTATATCTCCGCGCTTCTTAGTTGCGCGTTTCTATTCATCTGTGAATATTCCAGAGCTGGAATTATCCTTCAGCGTGTGGCTTTGTCGATGTGAAGGAGGCAAAGTTAGAAGTTAATTCTAGATTTGAAGCTTTCGTGACTGCAAGGATTCATACTCTTAGTTTTTTCGGTGAAGTCACGTAGGTAAAAAAATTGCATTAAAATTAATACAAATAAAATAATAAAAAAAAATAAAAAATCACGCAAACCACGACGAAACGTCGTGATTTTGGATTATTTTGTTTTTTATTAATTTTAATTTCTTTTTTACCCACGTGACTTTACCGAAAAAACTAAGAGTATAAAGTTAGAAGTGTAGAGACGAGGGACAGCAGAGATCTCTGCTCTGAGTACTCGTGTGAGAAGCTACTCTGTTGGGATCTCGTTATGTGTTAAACTGGAGACGTTCTCCCTGTGTTCTTTGAAATATGAAGGATGAAAAGAAGAAGAAGACGAAAACTCGACGAGGCGCTGCAGATGTAAACGTGAGAATGAGCGGCGCCTCTGGGACCCAACTGACATTCAGGTCCCTACACAATTATTGCGACGCATCATTATTGAATCTGTATTCTACGCAGGGCTTGCATGGCCAGGTGTGAGAATAAAAGACGTGGGGTTTATCACGTGGCCTTGGATTTACATTCATATTCACCCGTTGTGGCCCAGCGGCGTAATGTATTTATGCCTGGTATGCAGGAGGGCGTGAGTTCGAACCCGACCTTGACGCCTGTGTATTTTGAGTTTGCGTGATCTCTCCCGTGGTCACGTGCATTTTTATCCAGGTCCTCCGGTTTATGCCTCCACATTTGGAATCAACATAAGTTTAGAGTGTTTAATGGTAGGTTTTTACCCTTTTAACTGGTACAAAACTGACACCTTTATTAAAAGGGTAAAAACCTACCATTATATTTTGCCACTGGTAAAAGAGATCTCATAGTGTAAATGTTTAGAGTGTTTGGCTGCTATACATTTCCACATGATGATGAGCCACTTCGTTGAGCTATTATTTGTGGCCAGGTTACTTCTGAAAAAGTACTACGTTGCTCAGTGGGCCTTACCGAGTAAAATAAAATAAAATGTTAAATTTGTAGTCTGTGGTTCCTCATTCACGCCTCATGAGTCGTCCTCTGTCTGCAAGAGCGAGCGAATATTGTGCACGTAACGAGTCTAAAATTACTTTTACGAAAATTTTAATGTAGATAGTATGAAGTACCACATTTAAGAAGTTTTTTCCATACTAGATTTGAAGTTTTCGTGACTGCAGGAATTACTCTCTTGTTCTTTTTGGTTAAAGTCACGTCGAAAATCAAATCAAATAATAATAGAAGACGACGTTTCGGTTGCAACACAAGCAGCCATTATCAGGTAAGAATGAATGGTGTGTGTCTCGCTCGGGGTGTCTCTGCATGTGTCTGCCTATGTTGTTTTCGTGTCTGTCTTCTTGGTTCTTTCGGTAAAGTCACGTAGAAGGGAAGTAATAAAATAATAAAAATAAAACATAATAAAACAATTCTCACGACGTTTCGGCCACAACGCAAGCAGCCATCCTCAGGCGAAGAATGAAACACTCCAAGCTTGGAGCGTATATTTAAGCTGGGTTAGAGGGGGGGGAGGTGGGAAGAAGAGCGCCTAAACAAAATAATTTGCATATCAAGAGGAATTCAGCATATGGAAAATGCGTAGGAGGTGGGCGGGGGGGGTTCCAAATCAATACTGTGCCCGTGCATTATGCAGGATTAGCAGCATCAAAGGGGGGGGGGGAAGGGGGGGAGCATTAACAAAGGAAAGGAATGTTAATAGTATGTAGCTGTAGTTACTAAACAACCACGTAAAAAACTACAGTATAAACTGCATGACAAACTAAAGCATAAACTACATAGCATCATCAGTAAACTTACTATACTCTACAATAAGCTGAGTTACTAACAGTAAGTAATACATGAAAAATTCTACGTTGTAAAAAATTATATAATATGCTTCCATCTAAACTTTATTACCTTACATCACACGCGTCTATACCGTACTATATACTTCCATAGGCAAAACCAACATTAAATTACATACTGTATTGCTATAAACCACCCTATACCTTATACATTTTTAATATAACACTATGTATTATTCTACCCACCCTAATGTGTATCAAAATGGTTTATTACGTCCTTCCAGTGATTGCTAAGCCAGAATCCATCTTCTCGGTTAAAATTGTCTCTGTGTTTGTAAATGTGGATCGCCTCATGTACGAATCTCTCATGATAGCCAGATGGCTTGCAGAGAACCTCTGTCTTGGAGAAGTCAATGTCATGTGAGCCCACTGAGTTGTAACAGTGATCTGCCACGGCTGAGGTGTTTGTCCTACAGTGTTTCAGGTCAGCTTTATGTTCACGGATGCGGTCCGAGACATGTCGTTTGGTTTCCCCAATGTAACTGCTACCACAGAGGCAACTTAGTTTGTAGACACCAGGGTACTGTATGTCTGGAACCACATCTTTTACAGACGGTACCAGATCACGGATTTTATGTACTGTGTTGAATCGGACCTGGATCTTGTGTTTAATCAGGATTTTGGAGATCTTTTTTGTGACCCCAGCAATGTAGGGTAAGGTGATGGTCTTGAAAGGCTCCTCAACCGGATCCTTCTTGGTGGTTGGAGTGATGGCTTTGCGGATTGTGTAGTCGGAGTAACCATTAGCCTTAAGAGCTTGGCGTACGTGTTTGAGTTCACTGGAAATGTGTTCATGGTCGGAGATGCATTGGGCTCTATGATATAGAGTCTTGATGAGGGAATTCTTCTGGGATGGATGGTGGTGGGAATCCGGTTTTAGATAAGCATCCGTGTGGGTGGCTTTCCTGTAGACAGAGTGGCTCATTGAACCATCAGGTCTCCTTTTGATTAGGACATCCAAAAAGGGTAGCTTGCCATCATTTTCGACTTCCATGGTGAATCTGATGGCTGGGTGTATGGAATTGATATGGTCGAGAAATTGGTCTAGAGCAGGCCGGCCATGTGGCCAGATGACAAAAGTGTCGTCTACGTACCTCTTCCATAAGGTCGGGCGTAGAGTGGCAGTCTGGATGGCGTCCGTCTCAAATTTCTCCATGAAGATGTTGGCTACAACCGGAGATAAGGGGGAGCCCATTGGGGTGCCCTCAATTTGCTTGTAGAAGGTTCCATTCCAGGTGAAGTATGTATTGGTTAAGCAGTGTCTCACCAGGGGGGGTACCCCAGCATTCAGTCCTTGATGAACCAAGTCTTCAATGATTGCGATGGTGTCAGGCACAGGCACCTTGGTGAACAAGGAAACCACATCAAAACTGACAAGCAGGTCGTCTGGGGACAGGGCAATCCCCTTGATTGTTGATACCAGGTCAGTAGAGTTTAGTACTGCAGAGGTGGTTTTTCCAGTGAAAGGCCGTAGGATTTCGGACAAAAAACGAGCCAGTTTGTAAGTCGGGGAGTTGATAGTAGAGACAATGGGACGAAGAGGTGTATCTTCTTTATGTATCTTTGGCAAGCCGTACAATCTTGGTGGCCTGGCTGCAGAAGGTTTCAACGAGAACTGTTTGGTCTGATCAATTAATGCGGTTGAAGCAGAAATGATGTTGTTGGTTTTGGAGACGAGGCTGTTGGTGGGGTCTCTTTTTATTTTTGTATAGCTGCCATCGGTGAGTAGTTCTTGAATTTTGTTGTTGTATTCTATTTTGTCCATGATGACAGTGGCATTGCCTTTGTCGGCTGAGAGGATGACAATGTCATCCCTCTTTTTTAATTGAGCTAATTCAAAACGCTCATCTTTGCTGATGTTGCTAGCTGGCATCTTAGCGTTTTTGAGGGTTACAGAGATTTCCGATCTTGCTACGTCTGCAGCGATGTGACTCAAGCCCTTGAGAGCTACATCTACTCGAGCAATTATATCATTAACTGGTATGTGTCTAGGTGTGACTGCAAAGTTTAGTCCTTTAGCTAAAACGGATTTCAAACCTTCAGAAATAGGACTGTTACTGCGATTAATTACGACTTTGTTAACATCTAGCTTTTCAATGTGTGGGTCCGGTTTCTTGTTTGAGAGGCGGTTGAATTTGGAAATCAAGTTGTCCTTACATTTAGTCGACATAGCGGCAGCTGAAGAGGCAGTCATTTTTTCCACATGTTCCCAATCCGATGTGGACATTGTTGCACTCAAGGATAAGTGTGATTTGTAGAGTGTCTTGTCTAACTGATCTAGTTCGGTGCGCGTAAGTCTGATTTTCTCTGAGATAAGAGCTAAGCTAGTTCTAGACAGAATTCGTTTCGCATTAGAAGAAGTTACAGCAGCAGATGTTAGTGTAAATGCGTTCGGTATTACCTTAGAGTCGCGGCATCTCTTCAGAAAGGTGAGAGACTCGATTAGCTGAGCCTTCTTGTCCCGGAGCTTGTTGAAGGATCTCAAAGTTATGTGGAAACCCTCCCCGTAGAGGCGGTTAAATTTCGATTTAAAGCTTTCGTGACTGCAGGGATTCATCTTCTTGGTTCTTTCGGTAAAGTCACGTAGAAGGGAAGTAATAAAATAATAAAAATAAAACATAATAAAACAATTCTCACGACGTTTCGGCCACAACGCAAGCAGCCATCCTCAGGCGAAGAATGAAACACTCCAAGCTTGGAGCGTATATTTAAGCTGGGTTAGAGGGGGGGGAGGTGGGAAGAAGAGCGCCTAAACAAAATAATTTGCATATCAAGAGGAATTCAGCATATGGAAAATGCGTAGGAGGTGGGCGGGGGGGGTTCCAAATCAATACTGTGCCCGTGCATTATGCAGGATTAGCAGCATCAAAGGGGGGGGGGGAAGGGGGGGAGCATTAACAAAGGAAAGGAATGTTAATAGTATGTAGCTGTAGTTACTAAACAACCACGTAAAAAACTACAGTATAAACTGCATGACAAACTAAAGCATAAACTACATAGCATCATCAGTAAACTTACTATACTCTACAATAAGCTGAGTTACTAACAGTAAGTAATACATGAAAAATTCTACGTTGTAAAAAATTATATAATATGCTTCCATCTAAACTTTATTATCTTACATCACACGCGTCTATACCGTACTATATACTTCCATAGGCAAAACCAACATTAAATTACATACTGTATTGCTATAAACCACCCTATACCTTATACATTTTTAATATAACACTATGTATTATTCTACCCACCCTAATGTGTATCAAAATGGTTTATTACGTCCTTCCAGTGATTGCTAAGCCAGAATCCATCTTCTCGGTTAAAATTGTCTCTGTGTTTGTAAATGTGGATCGCCTCATGTACGAATCTCTCATGATAGCCAGATGGCTTGCAGAGAACCTCTGTCTTGGAGAAGTCAATGTCATGTGAGCCCACTGAGTTGTAACAGTGATCTGCCACGGCTGAGGTGTTTGTCCTACAGTGTTTCAGGTCAGCTTTATGTTCACGGATGCGGTCCGAGACATGTCGTTTGGTTTCCCCAATGTAACTGCTACCACAGAGGCAACTTAGTTTGTAGACACCAGGGTACTGTATGTCTGGAACCACATCTTTTACAGACGGTACCAGATCACGGATTTTATGTACTGTGTTGAATCGGACCTGGATCTTGTGTTTAATCAGGATTTTGGAGATCTTTTTTGTGACCCCAGCAATGTAGGGTAAGGTGATGGTCTTGAAAGGCTCCTCAACAGGATCCTTCTTGGTGGTTGGAGTGATGGCTTTGCGGATTGTGTAGTCGGAGTAACCATTAGCCTTAAGAGCTTGGCGTACGTGTTTGAGTTCACTGGAAATGTGTTCATGGTCGGAGATGCATTGGGCTCTATGATATAGAGTCTTGATGAGGGAATTCTTCTGGGATGGATGGTGGTGGGAATCCGGTTTTAGATAAGCATCCGTGTGGGTGGCTTTCCTGTAGACAGAGTGGCTCATTGAACCATCAGGTCTCCTTTTGATTAGGACATCCAAAAAGGGTAGCTTGCCATCATTTTCGACTTCCATGGTGAATCTGATGGCTGGGTGTATGGAATTGATATGGTCGAGAAATTGGTCTAGAGCAGGCCGGCCATGTGGCCAGATGACAAAAGTGTCGTCTACGTACCTCTTCCATAAGGTCGGGCGTAGAGTGGCAGTCTGGATGGCGTCCGTCTCAAATTTCTCCATGAAGATGTTGGCTACAACCGGAGATAAGGGGGAGCCCATTGGGGTGCCCTCAATTTGCTTGTAGAAGGTTCCATTCCAGGTGAAGTATGTATTGGTTAAGCAGTGTCTCACCAGGGGGGGTACCCCAGCATTCAGTCCTTGATGAACCAAGTCTTCAATGATTGCGATGGTGTCAGGCACAGGCACCTTGGTGAACAAGGAAACCACATCAAAACTGACAAGCAGGTCGTCTGGGGACAGGGCAATCCCCTTGATTGTTGATACCAGGTCAGTAGAGTTTAGTACTGCAGAGGTGGTTTTTCCAGTGAAAGGCCGTAGGATTTCGGACAAAAAACGAGCCAGTTTGTAAGTCGGGGAGTTGATAGTAGAGACAATGGGACGAAGAGGTGTATCTTCTTTATGTATCTTTGGCAAGCCGTACAATCTTGGTGGCCTGGCTGCAGAAGGTTTCAACGAGAACTGTTTGGTCTGATCAATTAATGCGGTTGAAGCAGAAATGATGTTGTTGGTTTTGGAGACGAGGCTGTTGGTGGGGTCTCTTTTTATTTTTGTATAGCTGCCATCGGTGAGTAGTTCTTGAATTTTGTTGTTGTATTCTATTTTGTCCATGATGACAGTGGCATTGCCTTTGTCGGCTGAGAGGATGACAATGTCATCCCTCTTTTTTAATTGAGCTAATTCAAAACGCTCATCTTTGCTGATGTTGCTAGCTGGCATCTTAGCGTTTTTGAGGGTTACAGAGATTTCCGATCTTGCTACGTCTGCAGCGATGTGACTCAAGCCCTTGAGAGCTACATCTACTCGAGCAATTATATCATTAACTGGTATGTGTCTAGGTGTGACTGCAAAGTTTAGTCCTTTAGCTAAAACGGATTTCAAACCTTCAGAAATAGGACTGTTACTGCGATTAATTACGACTTTGTTAACATCTAGCTTTTCAATGTGTGGGTCCGGTTTCTTGTTTGAGAGGCGGTTGAATTTGGAAATCAAGTTGTCCTTACATTTAGTCGACATAGCGGCAGCTGAAGAGGCAGTCATTTTTTCCACATGTTCCCAATCCGATGTGGACATTGTTGCACTCAAGGATAAGTGTGATTTGTAGAGTGTCTTGTCTAACTGATCTAGTTCGGTGCGCGTAAGTCTGATTTTCTCTGAGATAAGAGCTAAGCTAGTTCTAGACAGAATTCGTTTCGCATTAGAAGAAGTTACAGCAGCAGATGTTAGTGTAAATGCGTTCGGTATTACCTTAGAGTCGCGGCATCTCTTCAGAAAGGTGAGAGACTCGATTAGCTGAGCCTTCTTGTCCCGGAGCTTGTTGAAGGATCTCAAAGTTATGTGGAAACCCTCCCCGTAGAGGCGGTTAAATTTCGATTTAAAGCTTTCGTGACTGCAGGGATTCATCTTCTTGGTTCTTTCGGTAAAGTCACGTAGAAGGGAAGTAATAAAATAATAAAAATAAAACATAATAAAACAATTCTCACGACGTTTCGGCCACAACGCAAGCAGCCATCCTCAGGCGAAGAATGAAACACTCCAAGCTTGGAGCGTATATTTAAGCTGGGTTAGAGGGGGGGAGGTGGGAAGAAGAGCGCCTAAACAAAATAATTTGCATATCAAGAGGAATTCAGCATATGGAAAATGCGTAGGAGGTGGGCGGGGGGGGTTCCAAATCAATACTGTGCCCGTGCATTATGCAGGATTAGCAGCATCAAAGGGGGGGGGGAAGGGGGGGAGCATTAACAAAGGAAAGTAATGTTAATAGTATGTAGCTGTAGTTACTAAACAACCACGTAAAAAACTACAGTATAAACTGCATGACAAACTAAAGCATAAACTACATAGCATCATCAGTAAACTTACTATACTCTACAATAAGCTGAGTTACTAACAGTAAGTAATACATGAAAAATTCTACGTTGTAAAAAATTATATAATATGCTTCCATCTAAACTTTATTATCTTACATCACACGCGTCTATACCGTACTATATACTTCCATAGGCAAAACCAACATTAAATTACATACTGTATTGCTATAAACCACCCTATACCTTATACATTTTTAATATAACACTATGTATTATTCTACCCACCCTAATGTGTATCAAAATGGTTTATTACGTCCTTCCAGTGATTGCTAAGCCAGAATCCATCTTCTCGGTTAAAATTGTCTCTGTGTTTGTAAATGTGGATCGCCTCATGTACGAATCTCTCATGATAGCCAGATGGCTTGCAGAGAACCTCTGTCTTGGAGAAGTCAATGTCATGTGAGCCCACTGAGTTGTAACAGTGATCTGCCACGGCTGAGGTGTTTGTCCTACAGTGTTTCAGGTCAGCTTTATGTTCACGGATGCGGTCCGAGACATGTCGTTTGGTTTCCCCAATGTAACTGCTACCACAGAGGCAACTTAGTTTGTAGACACCAGGGTACTGTATGTCTGGAACCACATCTTTTACAGACGGTACCAGATCACGGATTTTATGTACTGTGTTGAATCGGACCTGGATCTTGTGTTTAATCAGGATTTTGGAGATCTTTTTTGTGACCCCAGCAATGTAGGGTAAGGTGATGGTCTTGAAAGGCTCCTCAACAGGATCCTTCTTGGTGGTTGGAGTGATGGCTTTGCGGATTGTGTAGTCGGAATAACCATTAGCCTTAAGAGCTTGGCGTACGTGTTTGAGTTCACTGGAAATGTGTTCATGGTCGGAGATGCATTGGGCTCTATGATATAGAGTCTTGATGAGGGAATTCTTCTGGGATGGATGGTGGTGGGAATCCGGTTTTAGATAAGCATCCGTGTGGGTGGCTTTCCTGTAGACAGAGTGGCTCATTGAACCATCAGGTCTCCTTTTGATTAGGACATCCAAAAAGGGTAGCTTGCCATCATTTTCGACTTCCATGGTGAATCTGATGGCTGGGTGTATGGAATTGATATGGTCGAGAAATTGGTCTAGAGCAGGCCGGCCATGTGGCCAGATGACAAAAGTGTCGTCTACGTACCTCTTCCATAAGGTCGGGCGTAGAGTGGCAGTCTGGATGGCGTCCGTCTCAAATTTCTCCATGAAGATGTTGGCTACAACCGGAGATAAGGGGGAGCCCATTGGGGTGCCCTCAATTTGCTTGTAGAAGGTTCCATTCCAGGTGAAGTATGTATTGGTTAAGCAGTGTCTCACCAGGGGGGGTACCCCAGCATTCAGTCCTTGATGAACCAAGTCTTCAATGATTGCGATGGTGTCAGGCACAGGCACCTTGGTGAACAAGGAAACCACATCAAAACTGACAAGCAGGTCGTCTGGGGACAGGGCAATCCCCTTGATTGTTGATACCAGGTCAGTAGAGTTTAGTACTGCAGAGGTGGTTTTTCCAGTGAAAGGCCGTAGGATTTCGGACAAAAAACGAGCCAGTTTGTAAGTCGGGGAGTTGATAGTAGAGACAATGGGACGAAGAGGTGTATCTTCTTTATGTATCTTTGGCAAGCCGTACAATCTTGGTGGCCTGGCTGCAGAAGGTTTCAACGAGAACTGTTTGGTCTGATCAATTAATGCGGTTGAAGCAGAAATGATGTTGTTGGTTTTGGAGACGAGGCTGTTGGTGGGGTCTCTTTTTATTTTTGTATAGCTGCCATCGGTGAGTAGTTCTTGAATTTTGTTGTTGTATTCTATTTTGTCCATGATGACAGTGGCATTGCCTTTGTCGGCTGAGAGGATGACAATGTCATCCCTCTTTTTTAATTGAGCTAATTCAAAACGCTCATCTTTGCTGATGTTGCTAGCTGGCATCTTAGCGTTTTTGAGGGTTACAGAGATTTCCGATCTTGCTACGTCTGCAGCGATGTGACTCAAGCCCTTGAGAGCTACATCTACTCGAGCAATTATATCATTAACTGGTATGTGTCTAGGTGTGACTGCAAAGTTTAGTCCTTTAGCTAAAACGGATTTCAAACCTTCAGAAATAGGACTGTTACTGCGATTAATTACGACTTTGTTAACATCTAGCTTTTCAATGTGTGGGTCCGGTTTCTTGTTTGAGAGGCGGTTGAATTTGGAAATCAAGTTGTCCTTACATTTAGTCGACATAGCGGCAGCTGAAGAGGCAGTCATTTTTTCCACATGTTCCCAATCCGATGTGGACATTGTTGCACTCAAGGATAAGTGTGATTTGTAGAGTGTCTTGTCTAACTGATCTAGTTCGGTGCGCGTAAGTCTGATTTTCTCTGAGATAAGAGCTAAGCTAGTTCTAGACAGAATTCGTTTCGCATTAGAAGAAGTTACAGCAGCAGATGTTAGTGTAAATGCGTTCGGTATTACCTTAGAGTCGCGGCATCTCTTCAGAAAGGTGAGAGACTCGATTAGCTGAGCCTTCTTGTCCCGGAGCTTGTTGAAGGATCTCAAAGTTATGTGGAAACCCTCCCCGTAGAGGCGGTTAAATTTCGATTTAAAGCTTTCGTGACTGCAGGGATTCATCTTCTTGGTTCTTTCGGTAAAGTCACGTAGAAGGGAAGTAATAAAATAATAAAAATAAAACATAATAAAACAATTCTCACGACGTTTCGGCCACAACGCAAGCAGCCATCCTCAGGCGAAGAATGAAACACTCCAAGCTTGGAGCGTATATTTAAGCTGGGTTAGAGGGGGGGGAGGTGGGAAGAAGAGCGCCTAAACAAAATAATTTGCATATCAAGAGGAATTCAGCATATGGAAAATGCGTAGGAGGTGGGCGGGGGGGGTTCCAAATCAATACTGTGCCCGTGCATTATGCAGGATTAGCAGCATCAAAGGGGGGGGGGAAGGGGGGGAGCATTAACAAAGGAAAGGAATGTTAATAGTATGTAGCTGTAGTTACTAAACAACCACGTAAAAAACTACAGTATAAACTGCATGACAAACTAAAGCATAAACTACATAGCATCATCAGTAAACTTACTATACTCTACAATAAGCTGAGTTACTAACAGTAAGTAATACATGAAAAATTCTACGTTGTAAAAAATTATATAATATGCTTCCATCTAAACTTTATTATCTTACATCACACGCGTCTATACCGTACTATATACTTCCATAGGCAAAACCAACATTAAATTACATACTGTATTGCTATAAACCACCCTATACCTTATACATTTTTAATATAACACTATGTATTATTCTACCCACCCTAATGTGTATCAAAATGGTTTATTACGTCCTTCCAGTGATTGCTAAGCCAGAATCCATCTTCTCGGTTAAAATTGTCTCTGTGTTTGTAAATGTGGATCGCCTCATGTACGAATCTCTCATGATAGCCAGATGGCTTGCAGAGAACCTCTGTCTTGGAGAAGTCAATGTCATGTGAGCCCACTGAGTTGTAACAGTGATCTGCCACGGCTGAGGTGTTTGTCCTACAGTGTTTCAGGTCAGCTTTATGTTCACGGATGCGGTCCGAGACATGTCGTTTGGTTTCCCCAATGTAACTGCTACCACAGAGGCAACTTAGTTTGTAGACACCAGGGTACTGTATGTCTGGAACCACATCTTTTACAGACGGTACCAGATCACGGATTTTATGTACTGTGTTGAATCGGACCTGGATCTTGTGTTTAATCAGGATTTTGGAGATCTTTTTTGTGACCCCAGCAATGTAGGGTAAGGTGAAACTGCTCTCTTATCTTAATTTTTATTTATGACCTACCAATGTCTGCAGCCAGGATAAATCGATGACAATCCTATTACCTGCAGATATTTAACAGATGAGATGCATTGCACCGTTAATTTATCCTGTTTGATAATACTTCTCTTGTCCGTATGCATCTGTGCAGATATTTTTATTTTTGCGGTTTAGCCATAGTCCCCATATATCGCTCGTATCAATGCGGATAAGAGGAGCGGCGACCCACTCTTCTGTAGAGTAACATTGGTATAAACGCTTGTTACAATATGAACAGCGCATTGAAAACGCGTACTATTTTATGTATTGTTTACAAAGTGTGTTCACAAATCCACACTGAGAAACACGATGATTTACAGAGGGGTGTAAATATTTTTTTCAATAGTGTATTTAAATAGAGGTACTGCAGGTAAGTAGTTTTCAGTTTTAAAGGCGTAGTTTAACAAGACAACACTTGCCACCATCCTTCAAACACATTGGTGAAAAAGAGCAAAGTTTTTGTTTACATTATAATATAATGTTTATGCGAGAGCCCGGGGGCTTATGGGACCCCGGGGTCCGGCCATATAGTTCATTTGTGGCCAGGTCGCTTCAGAAAACAGAGATAAATAGCTCAGTGGGCTTTACTTGGCAAAATAAAAAATAGTTTAGTTCAGTATGTACGATACATTTATTTGGCACCATACGTATCCAACCATGCCAATTGGAGGTGCGAATGGTTTGCTCACTAAACGCCGGTTTTCTATCTCCCGTCGCGGTAGTCGAAACAATGCTACAAGTTTCTTACCCCCCTGCCCCCTGCCTCTGTCCACCTTACGGCAGTATGAATGGGTACAACACAAGGGAGAGCTCACGTGGGGTAGGGTAAAGTGTGGGTACTCCAACCTCATCCAAGCAGTCTGGGCAGCGTGGACGAGTTGCGTAGGATAAAATGGCCTCTAAAGTGCCCTCTAGCGCAGGCCCTGGTGGCCGCAGTGATGTGAGAAAGCAACTGCAGGGCTGATGATCCTGACCCTATTCAGCTGCTTGAGGTGGTCAGTTGTCTCAGGGGTCAAAGTGCTGAGCCGGAACCACTGAGATCCTGGGTTTGAATAATTTAGCCACCAGTGAGTTTCTCGAGTGTATATATGTTGAACTTCTTTCGGAACGTACATGGCCGACCGTACTCATCGTTGGTGCGGGGCAAGAAACAACAAACTAAACACAAAAAGCGGGTTAAGAGAAATAACCGTTACACCTGTATTTAAAAGTGCATAGCTCCTGCGGCTTGTTAATATTGGAAGGGGGAGCATTCCAGACGGCCGCAGAAGCGCATCTGAAAGTGTGCGATGCCTTGAGTGTCGTTGTTTGATGGTGAGCCAAAAGCCGCTGCTGCGAGGATGTTCGCGTGCTGATTTATGCACTTTGACGAAATGAATGGAATATATCTGGGGGGAGGGGGTGGGGTAGAGAAATAAAATAAGAAAGTAAGAAACCATGTGCCAGCTGATGTTGGCAGGCTTGTGCTGGCTGGCAGTGCCGCTTTGTGTGACGACCGCACAGCCCCACGTCTCTGCAATGTGCAGCGGCCCTGTGCTTCCCACATTAATTGCACAGCCTACATAAGTGACACGTGACAATAAAGCTGATTCTGCTGGCTCGGTAGATTTGGAAGACATTTTAATGATCGCACACATTTTCTGTTTTTGTTTACTCAGCTGCGCAATGATTATACCCTCCCTCCCCTCCCCCTCCCATCCCAACTCATCCCCTTAACCCAACCACCGACCCAGCGATTCAATAAAGTGTCACAAATTTGAAACGCAATAAAAAAATGTTTCGTCTCATTTGTATTTCTTTATTTTACGAGCCGGCGTGTGTAATTTGCATATCATTTGAACACGGGTCAAAGTGCAACCCCACTATTCCTTGCGAACGCCTTCTGCTGGTGGAAGAACCTCCAATGGAGAGAAAAATAGAGCTCCAGACAGCCCCTGAAGAGGGTACTTGGCCTAATATTCCAAAGCTGGGCAGGCACCTACAATTAGCACGGTTGGCTACGGTACGGTGTGAAAGAATTTCAACATACATGTCGGAAGAGGGGGATACTCCTATTTATACTGCAGGGTGGACAGAGGTGGAGGGAGGGGGGGGGGACTGCCACGCCAAGTGATGGAACCGGCGACCTCTGGATTCGCAAAATCCCCACGCGCTAATCGTTACGCCACGGCAAGCACAGCCTAATTTGCTAGCTGATCTGCATAAACCATAAACAATATATTCTCACAACAAATTGACGGATGTGTCACCGGCGTAATAATACATTTTAATTGACGAATCAATGTATCGTCACGCGAGCATCGTTTATATTATTGATGCCACTGTGCCACTGGTACACGGGCGCCGCTGCCGTGCGCAGGCAAGCGGGTAAATCTCTGCATCTCGGGGGGGCCCACGGGGGTCCGTGCCCATCAAGGTGCGGCTAATGAAGGGGGGCTCCCTGGTGGGTTACTCGCGAGAGCGGGGGGCCTTGTAATGAGCCGCTACTTAATGAGGGGCCGTCTGCAATCACCAGGATTGTTAACGTTTTCGTTTGTTGCATTACCGATTTTCCGCACGTGCGTATATGTATGTACAATATCGAGAGCGATGAGCGTCTTGTTTGAACCTTTCTAACTTGAGAAGTGAAGGGAGCTCCCACAGTGGTGGAACATTGAGCAAATACTAGACCTGCATTGAGAATAGGAATATTTAATTTGACTGGAGGAATCCGATGAGCTATGAAGCTCTTTTTCACAGATGTCCAGTAGGGACGGGTCAGAACGTTACACCAACAAACAGTACACAAACACGACATGAGTGCAAAGTATAAGGACGTTAAGCAAATCACATAAGAAACAAAACACTCGATTTTTTTTATTTGACCAGGGAAGGTCCACTGAGATATATGGCTCGTTTTCAGAAGCGACTTGGCCACAAATGATAGCTCAACGAAGTGGCTTATCGTGTGGAAATTTACAGCAACCAAATAATCTAAATAATATGAACGCGTGATGTTGTGGGAAAAACCGGAGGACCCGAAGGAAATATCCACGCGACCATTGGGGGAGAGAATCATGCAAATTCCAAGTATACAGGCGTCAGGGTTCGGGATCAAACCTCCGACTTCCTGCATACGAGGCGAGGAAGGATAACATCACGCCGCCGTGGCGATGCAGAGGTCACCGGTCCGATTCGATCTCCAGGCGCGGCTGCACGGGCGTTGACTGGCTGCCTGGCAATTTTTTTGACCAGGCCCCCTGACCGCGAGCTGCGTCTGCGGCGATGGGCGGACGATGCCTCCTCGCTCGTCAGGAACCTGCGGCGTCTGCTCGAGGAGCCGTGAGCAGCTGATGATTTAATCACCATTACGGAACGTGCGTGGGGGAAGGCGGTGGAGGCGGTGGGTGCTATGCCGCCACTCACAACAAAAGGTCATTATCGATTTGACCGAATCGGTCTGGTGGTCACGGAATGAACGAACGAGTTGAGACTGCGGGAACATTTTTTTGTGGGTACGGTCGCAATTGAGTCGCAAGATATATACCGTAAGGCAAAAAAAAACGTGAAACACCATTTTTAGGTAGAAATCTAATGACTCGAAAAAATAAACAAATTTTCGGCGAGTCTCAGGGCTATTTTCTTTCAGGAGGGCCTCTGCCCCTTTGGGGATGTTTAGCCAATGCCATTAAAGAGTGTTTGGCTTGGAGTGGGAGGATATCGGAGCACCTCGAGAAAACCCTCTCCACACGTCAAGGTCGTAGCCATGGCGTCAACATTGGGGGGGACCAAATCTTCCAGGGGGTCTGGGGGTCCCCCCCCACCCAGAAAAAAAATCTAAATTTGAAAACGAATTTCCTGCCTAAAATATAAAAAAAATTCACTAACACATGGGATGTACTTTTTATATATTTTTTACAATAATGTTTAATAGTGTATTGTATTACATTGCTCTGTTTTTCTTTTTTACCTGTTCTTTTTTCATTGTATGTAACGGCAGAGATTATGGATTAATAAAGTACAACCATAACCACAATAATATGAACAGAAATCTATGCATTTTTATCTAAAGACAAGTCCAGATATTGTGGCCAAGGTTTAGCAAATTATTTATTTTATTTACATAGCATAGCAATGATTATTTTTAAATATTTTTGATAGCAATATATTGAGGGGTATATTTTGAGCATATTTGAATATTGGAGGGGATGTCCCCCTCCAATACTATATATAATTACGGCCTTGCCACACGTACATACGAGGGTGGGTGACAATCTCCGGCTACCCCTTAAGCTCGTTCCTACAGCAGCTGGCCAAGCCCTGATGGTCGTCCCGAGCAAATATTATACAGCAATTATATGATACAGCTTTTTTATTACACAGCTTTTATATGATACAGCTTTTATATTACACAGCTTTTATATTATACAGATTTAATATGATACAGCTTTTATATTACACAGCTTTTATATTATACAGCTTTTATATGATACACATTTTATAATGGAGCTTGGCTTTCGAGATGTGGCGCGCAAGTTGGGCGATTTGGTTGTAGGCGTTTGTATTTGTAGGGATTCGAATTGCTGTTGCTGGTGGTGCTGCTGTTAATGGTGGTGCTGCTGCTACACATTGCCAGAGCGACTGTTTGGTTTCGCCCCCATCCTGTGTTCAACCACCACATTGCAGATCACGATGACACACGACGACCTCGTTCTCACGCACACGCACTCGCTCGCCACATCTAACATCAAAAACACAAACATCTCCCGTTTCTTCACTCGCACGTCTCCGCCGCGGAATTTCCTCCAATCGTCTGTTGTGTGTCCCCCACCACCCACCCTAAGCGCTTGTGCACCGCATAGCACCGACCCCTTTCTGAAATTCGTGACGCGCGTCAACTCTGAACAAATCGCATCGTTGGCGGACGCGTTTCTGTCGCTGGCACGCCGCTGGCCATTCTGAGCCCATGGCAGAGGTCGCAACCGGGTACCCGATACCCGTACCCTACCCGATACCCGGCTACCCGTTTGCGACCCTGGTGCAGCCGGGTACGGGTAGGCCGTGAGTCACTGGTGAGTCACCGTTTGTCACTCATTTCCCAACGTCTTGTCTCTTCTCACAATTCAAGTTCCTAGAATCAACCCACCCGCGCCTGCAACATGGCTTCATCCCAGAGGTCGCAATCATGTACCCGATACCCGTACCCTACCCGTAGCCGGCCGGGTACGGCCGGCTACGGGTACCCGTTTGCGACCCTGGTGCGGCCGGGTACGGGTAAGGAATCAAAACCCGTTTGCGACCTCTGGCCCATGGGGCCTGGCGAACCAGCGACCGCGTTTGTGAACGACGGCAACAAAAGACACACAACCCACGCTGGCACAGCAGAAGCGGCTTGCCGTTCCACCTTCCCAAATAAGTTTACAACCGGCGATTAGTGACCACAACCGCCGCCACCACCATCACCACCACGAACCACCACCGCCACCCCCTTCTCATCACGGTAACATCGATTTGGCGTGAGATGGTCGTTACCTCCCCGCCATGGTGAGTGTGGGAGTGTCGCCATGGCAACCCCCACCCACTCCATCCCCCAGGAGCTCACTGCAACCTGTCCGCTCCCCCCCCACACCACCACTCCCCCCCACCACCCCAGCCCCCCCATTCCCTCCCTCCCTCCACGCCAGGTTCACTCTCATAACTTAAATTTCTCAGCTCCTCTAGCGGCCCATGACCTTATTACGAGGTGCCGGTGGTGGTGGTGGTAGTGGTAGGGGCTGTGTCATTATCGGGAGGGCTTTGGCGACCCCGTAATGGGGCCCCTATTCTTCGGAGGTGGCGTTTACGCGCCGCTCTCTTTGAGAACGTCGAGTCCCGGAACGCGGTGACGGCGCAGCAGCGATTTGCGACAACCGCCCTCGCCTTTGTCGATTCGTCGCGATTGTGGTGACGCTCCAGCGAGATGTCGCGGAGTTGCCCAAAAGGGCCCCGACATCGGGCACGCAGATTGATCGCAGTCCTGCGGATTTGGCTCGCTCAAAACCGCTGCTGGGAGAAGGGCATGCGTGCGAATTTAACTATATTTTATTTCACCAGGTAAGGCCCACTGAGCCAATATTTGTGCTCGTTTTCAGAAGCCACCTAGCCACAAATGAAAGCTCAACGAAGTGGTTTATCATCCCGGGGAAATTTAGAGCAGCCAAACACTCTCAACGCGTGATATTGATTCTAGATACTGAGGGAAAAACCGGAGGATCCGGAGGAAAAACCCACGCGACCACGGGTAGAGAGACACGCAAACTCCAAACAAAAACACACTGTAAAAAATAAATCCGTAAATTTACAGTAACTTTTCTGGCAGAAAGTCGCCAGTAATTTTTTCACTAATTATACGGAAGATGAAATCCCATTTTTTACAGAAATATTAACATAAATTTACAGTAATTACTGTATTTTCACGCCTGCAGGCTTCATGGTCGGGATCGAACCCACGACCTCCTGTATACCAGACGAGGAAGTTAACATCTCATAGCCACCGTGGCGCTCGAGACGGAGAGGTCAACGTTGGCCACCTCTCCCACGCTGACCTAGACACGTGGATTAAACAGGACGGGAAGTCGCCACACTTGGCATGACCACTCACGGGAACCTGGCGATCGATTAATTAAACTAACCCGTGAGCATGTCCAGCGACTCGTACGAAGGCTTGCCTGAATCGGCAGGGTTCATCACCACCGATCGATCGATCGACGCGACGTTACTTGACCGCAATGCGACCGGCACGCTTGCGAGGAGCGAACAGGAACAGCATCGCTTGCGGGGAACGACTTCTTAAAACTTGTACGTGACTACCCCACATCTTCCCGCCCCTCCCCACACCACGATTATTGCTCATGGATCATCAAACGTTCGTCATTGTTCACTCTCCGCAACCTTTGCACGGGGCACGCGCCTTTTGTCCTTTTTTGTTTCGCTCACTCCCGGCGCCTTCGTGAGGCTGTGGCGCAGGGAAATCGTTATTCAGCACTCTGCCTCCCTGCAGTATTGATATCGTGGCTGCGTGGTAACGTTAATGGAAAAAGCTTGTGATTTGGGGTGGGAAACAAAAAACTGAACTGGATAGGTTCGAAGAAATTAATATTTTCTATGAATTCCTGCAGTCACGAAAGCTGTAAGTCAATATTGAACTGGGTAATTGAAGTATTTTATTTGTATTTTTTTGTCACTATTAATAGTGGTTGCTGAGCACAAGCACAAAGGCCCCCCCCCCCCAAAAAAAAAAAATGGCAAGCGGCCATCAGCAAACAACATTGTTGAAGTTGTAATAGAAAAAGAATGTTTCGCTTTTCTGGAATCGAGCGAGGTCGTTGTAAGAATTCGCAGTGGTCGAAGGGGGGGGGAGAGACACTGGGAAGTGGAGCAGTGCGTGGGAGGGAACAAGCAGGAAGAGAATGCTTGTGACCTGCCTTGCGTGATGGTTGGTGGTGGTGGTGGTTTGAACACGGCGGCTGGGGATGAAACAGGTCGTTGTGACAGACAGACCGTAGTCCTCAACGCGGCTGGAGGGACGGCCTCTTATGTAAGAACGTTTTAACGGCGTCGTGAAAAGTTTTGGCGACGAGTTGCGCCGATGTAGATTTGCGGCATTTGCCCTCTTTGCTGATGCTGGGTCACACACCCACTGATTGAAAAGTTTTTCCTTTGGTCACGTTGCTAATGTTGCTTTTCCTAAGGGTCGGTGGTGATGTATCTAACCTCGCGATCCACGTGTTCCTACACCACCCTATTTTCGTCGGGTTTTCTCGCACAAAACGGCACCGTTTTAGCGGAAAGGGCTTCCATGTTTCCGCTACGTGACTTTATCAATTGGTTGTTTCTCTTCTTATTCGAAATTTAGTTGAAATTTTCCGCGTCTCCCCCACCCCAACCGCACCCAAACACGTTCGGCGAGGGAGCGACGGCCGTGACATTTTCAATCGGATTCACGAAGCGGAGAGGCTCGCCGGCGTTTGATTCCGGCAGATCAACGCTGTGTGTGTCCGCCACGTAAAGGGCAAAGAAAGGGACGATTCACGCTGCTTGCCGATGTCACGCTTTTGCGAAAGAAAAAAACGAATTCGTCGTTCGCAACTGTTTTAATTTCGTGCCCAGTGGCCACTACCGATTCGCAAAGCCGTGACAAAAATTTAACAAGTCGTCGTTCTAAAACGGACGTATCAGCATTATTAATTCAGTACAAGCCGCGTATATATAAATTGTACTTATTTACATAAACATTTCGCAGTCGACCGCAAAAAAACCCCCGAGGGATGTTGTCTGGTTTGCGCGTAAACAAAGCTAATCGTGGCAGGTTTTGGGCTGCATTTGCGATCTTGCAATCCAGAGGTCGACGGCTCCACGTTCGATCTCTCTCGGCGCGGCAGTTGAACCAAACAAGGGTGCCAGTTAATTCCCCTGTCTCTGGCCACCCAGCAGCATGAGTGTGTGCAACGCAGTTTGTCGATCGGCAGGTCGCGTGCATTGGGGGGGGGGGGGGGGTAAAGCCTCAGCAGGTCACCTCTTCGAATATATCTGCGAAGCGTGGAGGAATTCAGTCCTAATGTTGGAGGGCATTCCTCCAGCACTGGTTCAAGCAAGACATTGCAGGGCTGCACTTTTATCTTTTTAGTGAACATTAGCTTTCAGCAAAGTATAGCGAGCAGCAGCGTCCGTTCACTCAGAAGCCCAAGACTTTCATCGTAAATCTAGACGCCAACCTTTCACACATTCGGTATATTTCCTCCAACATATTTTATTCCAAAATGTCAATTTAACCAACCAACTGGGAGTCATTGCTTTGAAGTTGCGAATTGGGAAAAAAATATCCATCTCTTTTATTCTGACAACAAATCCTTGCTGAATTCAACGTCATGATTGAAGATAAACAATGTCAAAGAAGCAGCCGCTCAATGCTCCGCACATTCTAGGAGGCGAGTACTTTAACAAATACAAGACCAACTTTCACACAAACGCCGGCCAGATGGTTTAGCAGCAGAGGGAGCGGCTGGCAATCGCACGGTTGCAAGTTCGATACCTGACTGGGGGTTAGATTAGCCCAGCATCTCGTCGGGGTTGATAATATTAGCACCACTTAATGGGGGAACTCAGCTGTGGATGTCCTATGGATAGACTTTATCCGACCATAGGCACATGGAATTACCGCATTAACACGCTCATCCCCTCTAAGCAGGAGGATGGGCGCCGTCTAATTGCTTAAAGTTTGATGCAACTATTATGAGAAAATATTAAAGGAAACGTGATTTACTGCCCAAGCAGGGATGATGCATGTATCATCGTGTTTATATTTCCGGGGCAGTGATGGACATTTCCAATTCCTATTGAAGGAGTGGCTTCAGAGGACAACCACTATTGGTTTCCCACAAAGTAGTACTAATTTTATCGACCCTGGAGAAATGAAGGGCTGTGTCGGCCCCCAACCGTCACTTGAACTGTCGACCTTCCAGTTGCATCCAGCAGAGAATTGACCGTGTCCGATTATGATTTTGGCGATGATTATTATTACAAACAATTTGACAGTTTCTGTAATGTGTGTTAAATGGTCTTAAAGAGATGTGACTTTTATTTTGCATCAGTGAACATGATGTTTATTGCACGAGGGCAAACGGTGCAGCGCTGCAGTTACGTCTCTGAGCAGTATCACTGTCCTGCTGCTGAAGATTGACCATTGCATCGTAAAGAGAAGCACTGGGAATGAGAAAAGAGAAAAAAATATCTTTCGGAATTTTCAACAAAAAGTAAATTGAGCTACTTGCATAGGAGGGCATTGCAGTTGTGCATCTGTTTAATTCTCCAATGTAATTATTTTTGTTATTGTACCAGGTAAGGCCCACTGAGTTATATAGCTCTTTATTAGAAGCGACATAGCCACAAATAATAGCTAAAGGAAGTGGTTCATCACGTGGACATTAATAGCAGCCAAATGACTCTAAAACGCACGTTGATTCTAAAATATGGAGGGAAAAACCGGAGCGTCTGGAGGAAAATCCACGTGACCGCGGGGAGAGAGACACGCAAACTCTAAATATACAACAGGCTTCAAGGTCAGGATCCAACCCACGACCTCTTATATACCAGGCGAGGGAGATAACTTCTCGCCCCCGTGTCGCCCTATTTACTTTCGGGTTGTACCCATCGCATGCTGTTTGGCAGGATGTCCGACGTTTCACGCCACGCGTTGGGAGCTTCTTCAGGACGTGAAGAACTGAAGAAGCTTCAGTGAGTGGTAGGAAGCTCCCATTGTGCCGAGCGACACGACACCGAAAAACACACCAGAGGAAGCCCCTTGAACCCCTAAGGGCTCTAGAGGAGAAGTCACAAACAAGAAAGAGGTCACAACGACTTCGTGAAAGCCCTGACCACGCAGAAGATCCCTGCCTTCCATCTTCCACCCTCAAGCTTATGAGGTCACCACTCTAAACCACATTCGCACAAACTTTAATAACGACGATGCACACATTTGAAAATGTAAAACTCTCTGGTCAGTGTGCGGAGACTGTGGTCACCTATAACAGAACCGTGCAACTTATGACGACTCAATGCCCGATTCGTAAAGAAGGAAGGAGGGAGCGTTACCACGGCGGTGATGCACCACGTCGCTCCTCCTCCTGACTCAATCATCTGGGCTCAACGACCGCCTCCATGTGAAATGACACTTTAACCTCATGGCGGGACCCCGGGGTCCCATAAGCCCCCAGCTCTCGCATAAACTGCGTTGCGACGTCATTGTATGTCTGTTGAATGCGAACTATACGGTAATCTATTCCTCTCGACGAGCTCTACACGATGCGCTGATCAATTTTTCAAAGTTTTGTTCGTGACTTTTGGCAATTTTGGCAACGACGGGTGCTTGGTGAAGAACGAGAGGATTGATTTCTAGTGGGTCGCGGCGTTGATGTTTGCGGTGGGACGGAGTCGCCAAAAATAAATTTATTAGTTACGATTTTGACTTCCGTTTATTCGGGACCCCGGGGGTCCAGCCATGAGGTTCATTTGTTGATCTACATCAGTGGCGCTTAAACCTTTACTGCAGCTTTTTGCACCCCGTTGGTTTTCAATAGTTACTAAAATGTACAATGTTCATACATACATAGGCTCGATGAATAAAACAAAGTAAGTTGCACTTACGTAGCTCGTGCTGAATTTGCGTTTCGATTATTTACCTTCTAAAATTAATCTGGCCATGCCTCGCACCCCGAGAAAGGGCATCTCGCACACCCAGGGGGTGCAGCTTGCACCCCAGGTAAAGAACCACCACTGCTCTACATCAACGTCAGCCACACAGAGCAGAGGCTTTGTGGAGACGGGAGGGGGGTTGTCACTGAAAGAATTGAGCACAAGGTGGCCCTGTTGTCAAGTGACTGGTCAGTATTTTTTTGTTTGTTTTCCAGAACTGTGCCAACCGGAGTAGAAACATCCTTGATTGCTTTCGGAAATGTCGCAATGCACACCAGCGTGGCCTTCGGGTATGAAACTGTTTCAATATCCATCAGCCGCCTTAAATTACTCTTTTTGTCTCCAGCCGTGTGGGGGTTGGTGATTGCTTTTCCCTCCTTACTTATCTATATGCCTACGTGTGCGGGAAGCCACACTGAGTGTGTGTTGAAGGAATCTGCGTGGTAGAAGCGTGTGGGGTAAACGTAACGCAATTCAGGAACACCTCGGTCATTTATCACGGTTGTCCTAACGCCGTTACGTAAGGAAACGCGGAGGGCTGGAACTAGAGAGAGAGAGCGTGACATCGTTAGCGCCACGTCTCTGCACGTCTATGGCCCCGAACGCATTCACCCACACACCCCCCCCCCCTGTTCGTCTCACACGAAGCCCAATTGGAATTCCCTGCTCGTCCCGGCCCATCGCGTCAAAGAGTGCCTCTTCCGCTGTCGCCCCGGCCTCTGCGCTGTCAAAAGACGTTTTCGTTGAAACCAAGGGGATAGATAGATCGGGCGCAGCAGAAAGTGCCACCGCCGTTTAATTTCAGCCCGAACGGTCCCGGAACGCTGTTCCGGGAATTGTTTTGGCGCCCGGCCAGATCCATCTCGCCTCTGATGTCGTGCTCGTCATACGTGGCCATCCATTTAGTACGCACGCATGGAGGGGGGAGGTGGGGGGGGGTTAACCCAAATGCGTACGCTTGCGTATGGGGGCCTACTGACAATGTGCGTACGCATAGGACACGGCGGGGGGGGGGGGGGGGTCAGGCGTACGTATGCAGGTGGGGGGGGGGGTGTAAAAAGTCCGCGTGCGTACAGCGAGGGGGGGAGGGGTCAAGTTTTGACATATTTTTGCGTAACTACTAAATGGATGGCCCATTCGGCGGCAGGGTGTGTGTGTGGTGTGCGGTGATGCGTGTGTGGTGTGCGTGTGTGGTGGTGTGCGTGTGTGGTCGTGTGTATGTGGTGGCGTGCGTGTGTGGTGGTGTATGTGTGGTGTGCGTGTGTGGTGGTGTGCGTGTGTGGCCGTGTGTGCGATGTCGTGGAAAAAAATACCTGCGTGAATCGTGCCCAGGGTTAACAGATGTCCTCGTTATCGTATTCTTAATTATTACGATGGTTTACCCAGGAGAGCCTCACCGCGTCTCACGACTCTTTTTTCAGGAGGGTTAGGGGGGGGTTATGATTGCTTTGTGTGTCACAATTAAGCAGTTTGGGAATATTATTTATAACCTGGAAAATTCGGACAGTACTCAAATTAGGGGGGAAAAAACATTGGATTATTATGGATCGGCATGCATTGCACTCTCGTCAGTAGTGTCTTAGACCAATAATTCCTACTCCCCAAGCAAGTTGAGCAGAGTTACTGAAAAATATCTAGTGAAAATATAAGCCTTGATTACAGCCAGTGTGCAACTGATGCGGAGCGGCAGTGGCGCTGCAGTTGGCAGGTTGCGGTATGAACCCCATGTCCTCGGTTCAATTTCAGGCCATGGCTAACACCATCATTTTCACGATCATTTATTATTCATGCTGCGCCTCCCATGCAGTACATCTTGAGGCACCATCCAGTCTGTTTTGCCTCAGCGGTGAGCAATGAACTGATTCTGAACCACCTAAAACTAAACTAAGATATTTTTATTTTATCGGGTAAGGCTCACTGAGCTATAGAACTATTTTTCAAAAGCGTTCTGGCAACAAATGATAGCCTAACGAAGTGGTGTATCACGTGGAAATGTATAGCATGTTGATTCTAAATGTGGAGGGAGAAAACTGGAGGACCTGGAGAAAAATGCACGCTACCATGGGGAGAACATTAAATCTCCAAACATACAGGCGTCGGGGTCGGGATGAAACCCACAACTTCATGTATACCAGGTCAGGGAGTTAACATGTCGCCACCGTCAATTCAGCCTAGAATGGGTACTGGGTAGATTGTGCAAACATCGGTACCACGCTCATGCAGAGTGGCTGCCTCATCAATAGGTAGTCGCTATCAACACTTGACCCGACAATCTGTGGATGGCTGTAGAGGGAACTTTCTCTTTGTGTGTTTGTGTGGCAGTGGTGGAGTAGCGATTAGCGCTACGCTGCGCTACGAAACCCGGCGACCCGAGTTCGATTTCCGCTCACAGCCAACACCCAGTGACGATTATCTGAACCGGTCCTGGGGTTCCCCTAGGTCGACTCAGCCTCAAATGACGACATGGTGCGGTGTATAAACATTGTCACGGGGGAGACAAATGTGACTGGACGTGGTGCTGGCCATCCGCCCCCTCGTGTGCCATGCTGGCTTTCATAGGTGCTCGCTAATGGCACTTACCCTGGCAGTCTGGTGAAGGCTCTTTTACGGGGAATCTGTGCCTTTTTTTAAATCCACAGAGTTTATTTCATCCATAATATATGTTTTTGGATCAGATCGGGTTATTTATAAATGTGTCGTAACCCTCCACCACCCGACACGGCCAAACAGTAAAAAAATGTGTCACGTTTTTCAAAGGACAAAATAATTCACGTCTTTAGCCCACCGGTGTGTTGTAGAGAGAATCAACAGCATTTTGAAATTTGAGAGCGACGTTTCGCTGATAATTACAATCAGCTTCATCGGGCAAGAATGGTGACGCTTTCCTGTTGCTTCCGGTCTTAAATCGAGCAGCATCAGGGTGACGTCATCATTTAATTCAATTCAATCTGGTGCAGTGATTCGAGGCAAAGAGGGGGAGGTTATTGTAATTATATAGATTGGTAATCATTAAATTGTTATTCATTGGTATTTGTTTCCCTTATAAGGAATTGTAATTGTATTTATTTAATAATACGCTTCCTGGCCGCACTCAGCCTGTAGCTGTCAGAGCGATTGAAGTTATTTCTGTTTCTCTCAATTTCAATGGATTCTCTAATTAGTCTTGGCCAGTAATAATTAGTTTTACACAACACTTCAACGTTATCAAAATCAATTGAGTGTCCTTGTTGACAAGCATGCTCTGCCACTGCCGACAGTTGTGTTTGAGATAATTTAATGTTTCTTTGGTGTTCTTTTAATCTTACGCTGATGTTACGTCCCGTCTGTCCAATATGGCATCTGCCACATAAACAATTAATCCGATACACACCTTCTGTTGATAATTTAGGCAATGCGTCTTTAGTGCCAGATACCAGTTATTTAATTTTGTGCACTGTCCCAAATCTTACTTTAATGTTTTGCTTTTTCAAAACTCGGGCTAATTTGTCAGTTACTCATGAGATGTATGGTATTTTGATTGTTTGAACAATCTTATCGCTTTCAGCAGTGTTGCTTTGCCTTCGTGATTTGGCCTTCAGTGCTCTGTTAATTTGAGCATTATTTTAGCCATTCTGTCTTAGTGCTTCTTTAACATGTTTCATCTCTCTCACTAGAGAATCAACAGCATTTTGAAATTTGAGTACGACGTTAAAACAGTGTCAGATGGTGAGAGTCTAGTGAGAGAGATGAAACATGTTAAAGAAGCACTAAGACAGAATGGCTACAATAATGCTCAAATTAACAGAGCACTGAAGGCCAAATCACGAACGCAAAGCAACACTGCTGAAAGCGATAAGATTGTTCAAACAATCAAAATACCATACATCTCAGGAGTAACTGACAAATTAGCCCGAGTTTTGAAAAAGCAAAACATTAAAATAAGATTTGGTACAGTGCACAAAATAAAAAAAACTGGTATCTGGCACTAAAGACGAATTGCCTAAATTATCAACAGAAGGTGTATATCGGATTAATTGTTTATGTGGCAGATGCTATATTGGGCAGACGGGACGTAACATCAGCGTAAGATTAAAGAACACCAAAGACACATTAAAGTATCTCAAACACAACTGTCGGCAGTGGCAGAGCATGCTTGTCAACAAGGACACTCAATTGAGTTTGATAACGTTGAAGTGTTGTGCAAAACTAATTATTACTGGCCAAGACTAATTAGAAAATCTATTGAAATTGAGAGAAACAGAAATAACTTCAATCGCTCTGACAGCTACAGGCTTAGTGTGGCCTGGAAGCGTATTATTAAATAAATCCAATTACAATTCCTTATAAGAGAAACAAATACCAATGAATAACAATTGAATGATTACCAATCTATATAATTACAATACCCTCCCCCTCTTTGCCTCGAATCACTGCACCAGATTGAATTGAATTATATGATGACGTCACCCTGATGCTGCTCTATTTAAGACCGGAAGCAACAGGAAAGCTTCACCATTCTTGCCCGGTGAAGCTGATTGTAATTATCAGCGAAACGGCTTACCCAAATTTCAAAATGCTGTTCATTCTCTCTTCAGCACACCAGTGGGCTAAAGAAGTGAATTATTTAGTCCTTTGAAAAACGTGACACATTTTTTATTGTTTGGCCGTGTCGGGTGGTGGAGGGTTACGACACATTTATAAATAAGGCGCTCTGACGCAAAAACCTATTATGAATACTATTGGTCGCGAAAGCCTACGTGTTAAATTTATTTAATCCAAATGGCAAGAAATGTATCTTCTCAGCCTCCTCTACATGTCAAGGTAACTACCACCACAGCAATGTGGCATCGAAAAGAAAACACATCACGGTGGTGAATTATGTGCTATACGGGATGACTATGGCGCCGTGGCGTCGGCTATTACACACGGTGTCCTTTCAAGGCTGTGCTGCTGAGAAATGCGTTGAGCTTTTCGTTTCAGAAAGGGGCAGCAGCGCATGCACGTGGAAGCGAATCGCGGAACATTTCATCACATCATTGGAGAATGTAGGGAGCACAAATCACGCGTCGATCGTGTGCTTCACAGACTGCTCAAGTGCGTTCAATACTGCCTGATGGGAGGTGACCGTCGTCACGAGGATGCGGGCTGGCACACCGGGGCTTTAAGGTCAGCCGTCACGTGCTACGCACAGCACGCGGAACGAGACGTCGGACACATTGCCGAAGAACGCGCGGCACGGCTTCAAAGCGAACACGTGAACAAAGACTCGGGGGGTGACTCGCTCAATCGTGGCCTGACGAAAGACTGAAAAAAACAGTAGCATCTTGAATTATATAAAAGCTCAACTGGCTCAAGAGTAATTTTGTTTTGTTTTTCCACAGCAACTCGTGGATCGATGCGAATCGTGAGAAATTAATGGCGCTGACAAAAAGTAAACGGAAGCTTTTGAGATTCGGCACTGCAAAAGACTCTGCCGTATCTCCGAGATGGAAAAGAAGACGAATGTCCGTGTCAGAAATATTACGGGAGAGAAGCAGACCGCGGCGTTAGAAATCAACCCATCCGTAGACGAATGAGACTCTGGGACATGGCTCGAGTAGAGACAGACATGGCCCTGGTATGTGGTTGTGGTGGATCATCGGCAGCAGGGGACGATTGGCGGCGAGGAGACGGATTTAGGTGGTGCGTGACAGATCGCTGGGAGCTCAGCTGCCTGATACAGGGACCCCCCTACTTACGAACGAGTTGGGTTTCAGAGGTCTGTTCGTAATTCTATTAGTTCGTAAGTCCAACTTTGCTCCTGTCGATTCCGAACATGTTGTACGACGTGTACACTAAACACTGGGAATGGCTTTCATAGTTGTGCAATCTTCTGTAGATGTAGATGCCACTGGTTCTTCATGTTCTGCAGATGTAGGTGCCACTGGTTCTTCACATTATGTAGTTGTAGATGCCACCACCATTTGTTGCACGGCGATTGACCTTACGACTCTCGGTCCGAACAGGCAACTGGACAAACGGACAGGTTTGTTCGTACCTCTGAAAGTTCAGAAGTTGAATGTTCCTAAGTAGAAGAGTCCCTGTCATCGAAGCGAGTGATGGATCGAAAAGGCTTCCAATATTACACCACAACGCCACCAAATATTCTGAAGCGGACAAATGGCTTACGGTTCATTACGTTCCCATCAAAGACAAACCGACGATGACGTTAAAATAAAGTTGTCATATTTCATGGCCTGCAATGACGAGGGAGCTGCCCTTGCATAACGGTTAGCACTCGCAAATCCAGAGGTTCGCCGGAAGTTTCAACAATGGCACAGGTTTCTCAAATCCCCCCCCTCCTCCGATTGCCTCTGTCCACCCAGTGGTATGAATTGGCTCACCGCAGTTAGTCGATCGGCAAGTCGCCTTCCGATGATCATTATTAATGAGTTTATTTTAATTTAATTCCACCGGTCGTTCATCCAGTTGAGACCCTTTCCCCGGTTAAGTCCCAGGATCAACGCCTTCCCATTTCCCTCCACGCCGCGAGTGTCGCCGGCTCTCCGAGTATTTGTTGTGATTCTCACCCCGATTGTGGTTCTGAAGTTTTCGCTCTCCTGCCTTCCCCCCCCATATCTTGCTGCAATAAACTTCTCCCACCCTCCTTTGCCGAAAGCAAACAAAAATCCAATATCCCTCCTCTTAGCCATCATCTCACAATAACCCGAGTCTTCCTTCATGAGCACCATCCCGGCGGTGTTGTTTTTTATTCGTGATACTTTGTCATGGCTGCATTTTCGTCGATCGTCAGGTCGCACGAGGTGGGGTGGCAACGTTTACCCCTGCCAGCACGTCTGGCCAACGTGGAAGAGTAGACCAAGCACCCTCTCGAGTTCTCTCCCGTGGAGGCTCTTCTGCCGGTACTCACGCGAGTAAGCAATTGCAGGGCTGCACCTTTACCTGTGCTAAAGGAGGTGATCGCAGGGGGGGAATTGTGACATCGCAGGACCGCAACGGAAGGCGGTTAGACAGTCCTCATCGAGCAGTAGATTCATCGTGGCTGATGCCGATGGTGATTAACTAGAGGAGCGGGAAAATTAGCTACATCGTGCAAGGTAGTGGAGCTCCTTCATTAGCACTCGCGTTGGCAGCGAGCGTCATTAAAGTAATCGAATGATTGACAAGTGAGCTGCTAGGATGAGTGAGTTGGCACATTGAGAATAATGCACCCGGCTGAATGTGCAACCCAAACGAGGGGAGGGTGTGGGTGGGGCAGAGGTGGGTCGTGTGGGTTGTGTGGGTGGGGCGGAGGTGGGTGGGTGTGGGTCCGTGGGTGTGGGTGGGGCAGAGGTGGGTGGTGTTGGTGGTGTAGGTTGGTTGGAGGTGGGTGGTGTAGGTGGGGCGGAGGTGGGTGGTGTGGTTGGTGTGGGTGGGGGACGATGCCTTGCACGGCCTACTGTTCCTGTGCGGCTCGTACGGGCAAAGGCGAGCGGTGTGCATCATTTTTGTTCCTTGCCCCCCGTTGCCAAAATACAGACCTCAAATTGGCAATGCAATTCGGACGGCAATCTTCACGTGACCGCCACAGCTGAGAAGAGGCTGCATGGCCCGTAAAGGAGCCAAGGCTTCGCCACGTGGGGTTGTCGTTTGCGGTGTCTCCCTCCGAACGTGCGCGATTGTGGGGAGAGGTGGCAGCGTGCAGCTTGCTCCGAACCCGGCGAACCCGAAATAATTCGATGACTGCCCACGGATAACGTCAGTGGCGAGTGATTTCTGAACCGTATCCAAGGCGCCTCGAAACTTCACCGACCCGATTTTTCATCATTTTTGATACTGGGAAAAAAAGAGGTATCCCATTGATATGACTGCTCGACTCGAGCTACGAGTGGTTCTGACAATTGCATTGTCTTTTCGACTGTTCGCCATTTGGCGTTCTTTGGTCGAACACTGGTGGTGAGACAAGGCTATAAAGAAGGGTGTCTCTGGTGTAGGCCGATCAGTTTCAAAGACAATGCATACATTACACTGTGTAACGTTTTTTTCTTGTTCCTGGATAGCAAGTGTTATTTCCTAATTGCTTATGCCTCAAAATTACAGAAAACTGCTATTATTCCCTGCAAACTTTGCTTTTGTGACCAGGACAGTGATATTTTTAAATGTACCTAGTTTTCGGAACATTCCAGAGACATTCAGTGCTGAGTAAACTTGGAGTAACTTCTCGAACATTGTAGAACTTTCCAGTAATTTAAATAGTAGTATAAATACAGGGGCCTAAAGTCCACCTGTTCAGTTTAGTTCCAGCTGCCTAAGTGGATGCATCTCTGCATTTTTCTGAGAGGGCATGAAGAGGCTGCAAGCATCCGACAGACGCATTTTGCTATGACTGCGGCCAATTTATCAAGACAAGAACGAAAAAGTGCCCTGTGGAAGCATCTGCTAAGATGTGTGAGGCCTACAAGGCATATTTCAGCATGCCTGTCGGGGATCAAGACAAACCCTGGGCACCTCATTTCACCTGCGAGCAACGCAAAAAACTCTGGAAGGTAAGATGGACAATCATTGATCGGAATTTTACGTGAAAATAAATGGTAAAACATTTTAAAATTGTTAAAGTTGTACATTTTAAAATGTTTTACACTTTTCAATGTTATTGAAAAAAATATATCATATATGAGTGATGTTGCGAGAATCTATTACACATTAGTCATGGGTGAAATAAATGTATTATTGTAGGATGGTATAGAGTGGAAAAGAGAGCCATGAAGTTCGCTACCCCAAGAATTTGGCAGGAACCCATTGACCACTCAACCAACTGCTACTTCTGCATGATGGACCCTTCCAAACGTCAGACTGGCAAGAATGCACCTGCTATCACGTATCTTCCTTCATCCCATGCCCCGGTGCCACACTGCCATGAGCTCCCCGTACCCACTCCTCCGGAGAGAGAGCAGCCGTCTTTAGAAGAGATCAGCATGTCAGAGTGCGAGGAAGACATTTTAGATTCAGATGACAATTTCAGAGGTGAAGCAGAGGAGAGAAACCCATACTACCCCAACCAAAAAGACCTCAACTACTTGATCAGAGATCTTGGTCTCACCAAGTACAATGCCGAGCTTTTGACATCTAAGCTCAAGCAGTGGAACTTGTTGTATGAAAGTGTGCAAGTCGCCATTCAGAGGAAGCGTCACCAACCTTTTTGCAGCTTCTTCACCCGTCAAGATGGGATCTGCTTCTGCCACAATGTGACCAGTCTGTTCGAAGCAATCGGAATCGCCGAAAAACAGAATGAGTGGCGCCTCTTCATTGACAGCTCATCCAGGAGCCTCAAAGCCGTGCTGCAACATCATGGAAACAAGTACCCGTCTCTTCCCCTGACTCACTCGGTGCACCTCAAAGAGGATTACAACAGCAACAATATCTTGCTGGACGCCTTGAAGTATGATGAGTACGGCTGGGAGGTCATCGAAAACTTCAAAATAGTGGCATTGCCGATGGGTCTCCGTGGCGGTTTCACCAAGTTTCCCTGCCATCTTTGCCTTATGTTGGTTTTTTTCTGACGTTACGTGAACGAAAATACACAAATTCGCCCGTCTTCTCATTGAAAATAGGTAAATTTCTAAATATCACTGTCCTGATCACAAAAGCAAAGTTTTTGGGGATTAAAAGCCATCTTTGATACTTTTAGGCATAAAAAATTACGAAATAACACTTACTACCCAGGAACAAAAATTGTGTTACATAGTGTTATCAGAGCATGCTTGTTTGCACGTTTCGCCACATGTACGCGTGGTTAATGCACACTTGACACCTTGCCAAAGGTGTTTGAAAATCTTAACACTTTCTCTTTGGTTCTTTCGGTAAAGTCACGTAGAAATAAAATAAATTAAATAATAGAATACGACGTTTCGATTGCAACACAAGCAATCGTCATCAGGTAGAACTAAATTTGAGAGAGAGACAAAACACAGACACGGAGACACACAGACAGATACACAAGCAGAGAGAGATAACACAGAGACACACAACATAGACACACAGAGACCCAATGCCTCTGTGTCGAGGCCTTAAAAAGAGAGAGGGGGGGGGGAGCAGAGAGAGGCAGAGAAATCTATTATTTATAAATGAAATAATAGCTTTCCACACAGAACCAAAAAGTAATTCTTGCAGTCACGAAAGCTTCAAATCAAATCTTGACACTTGTTATATGGCCGGAAAGGGTCAAACCTATTCTCAAACAGCCAGCATGACTGACACGGCGTGCGGGGAGGGCTTCATCCAGCAGTGAAGATTAATGTTGTAAACGGCAGTCACATTTGCAAATGTGATTTGCCGTGACTTTACCGAAAGAACCCAGAAGATGAATCCCTGCGGTCACGAAAGCTTTAAATCAAAATTGAATGTGATTTGTAACTTTGATCATTACCTGGTTATCGATAGTTTAATCTTAATGAGCCGTTTTATTAAGGGACTACTGCTGCGTGGTGTTATCTCGGTGTGGTCTGGGATTGTGTTGCTCTTATTGTTTTGCTGCCTTGCCCAAGCTTGATAAATCGGACTTATATACAGGGACTCTTCTTCTTACGAACATTCGACTTATGAACTTTCAGAGATATGAACAAACCTGTCCGGATGTCCAGTTGCCTGTTCGGATCAAGAGTCCGTAAGCTGAACCGCCGCGTAATAGATGGCGGTGGTGGCATCTACATCCGCAGCACATGAAGAGCCAGTGGCATCTACATCTACAGGAGATTAAGTGTACAGGCCGTACATCGCGTTTGGAATCGACAGGAGTGAAGAACAGACCTCTGGAACCTAACTCGTTCGTAAGTAGAGGAGTGCCTGTAATGTAAGTGATATATTTATATTTAGTGACTTGCTTACATTTTTCTCTTTTGCATTCCTATCGTGTCTTTATATTGTTTGATGTTGTAACTCGCTGACTCGCCCACACTGGACGTCTGTGAAAAATGGCTTCATATTTAAATAAAGATTTTGAGTGGATTAACGATAGGCTGAAATTATAATTAATTGTCATAGCTCAAAGTGCCCGTCGGTCACGGTGAAGCAGTGGGCCTCGTCCGTGAGCGCGTCCACCGAGGAGACGGAGCGACGGCATCAGTTCGTGTGCGAGGCGCTCGGTGGATCGTTACTTTGCAGGATCGTGAGAGGTGGTGGCTGCCGTGGCGTCTTGGCCAGAGTTTCATCCAGCAAGAAGATTGTGCGTGGAAGATGATGATGATGACGATGATGATGGTTATTGTTTGCTCACATTATTCATGGAAGCCAACGAATAAAAGTGTCCCAGTAATTTGACCACGCACTGCCAATACACTGCAATCGGGTGACACTAAGTGTCAAAGAATGACGTTAATAGCAACTGAACACTTTGTTAATGAGATGACTTTAGCGTGCGTCATGCCAGTAGACGGCACATGCCTTTCAATAACTCACACACCGACGAAGGCGGCGGCAGTACTTCATGGCTCGCAGGCAACCAATCACCTCATACTTCGCATTTTTTTTACCATTCAAGTTTTAATTATAGTTTATTTTTTTAAAGGAAACTCAATGGGAGACATTAAAAAAATGTTTTCTCATAATTACTGCAGGGAGGGCCTTCTTCCCCGGTCGCTTCGTCATTAGGATCGCAGTGATGCGAACTTGCTGCTGGTTTTAAACAACATCCAAGCAAATTCCTGACATTGTTTAACTTTCGGCGTCCCACATTTTCGCTCCGTCGTGTTCATAAGGGGAAGAAAAGACCACCAGCACACACACAAAGCACTTGCGTTCCCCCACCCCCCACCCCCCGTACAAAGAAAACCGACACATATTGAGTGCGAGCCTAATATTGATCAGACAACACAGGGCCAGGGTGATTTATTGAACAAAAACACAAAGGCATGGCCGTGAACACGGCGAGTTTTTTTCTTCTTTTAGGATGCCACGCGGCACAACATTATTCGCCCCGCGCCGCGTTTATCGGAAGCGAACATTTGATTTGCGTCGCGTGATTTTTGTACATTTTCGGCGCCGCGGTTGGCGAGGGGGTTCTTCCATATATCGATCCGATGAGTTTATGATTTGCAAGCGGTGAGAGAAGTGCGGCTCGCGAACGGTTGCATTCCGGTTTTACATGCATTTTGGAGGGATTACAGTCATTAGGGTGAAACTAATTCATTCGCAGCGTTCATTATCTTTATTAGCAGTATTTGGTCTCCCCGATGCGCACAACCGGGGCGGATACCGAGCCACTGGGCGTCGAAACTAAGCGGCTGCACAAATCTCATCTCTCTATAACCAGCGGGCCACAGTGCGCGTCCGTCATCTGTTCTATCCTGGCATCTGTTTTTTTTTCACAGAGCCTACGACCTCTCACTGCCTGCATTTTTTAAAAACACCTTTTTCAACAATTGCATCCCTGATTGTGGGGATACGCTATCGGCGCCGCGCTACGAGATGAATTACCCCGTTCGGAATTATCATGGGAGCAGTGGGAGAGAACGACCCGCAGGAAGTGGATGTGATGGAGCTACCTCAGAGATCCCTGCCACTGGCTTCGTATCTACACAATGGGGGGGGGGGGGGTAGCACTTCACCGCCCGCCGTGCAAAAGAAAAATGTCCGTTGCATGTTAGTCAAACCGATCTTAATTCTCAATTCTCAGAGCTGAAATGTCTCCATGTTACTGAAGCGCAGGACCAAATTTAATACATTTTACAAGATTAACACGTACACTTTCGCGACCAATATTATTTACAATAAAGGTTTTTAGGTTAGATCGCGTAAGTAGTGCGGCCTGGAAACGTTTTATTCAGTAAGACATCTTACAATTATAATTATTTATAGAGGAAACACATACTAATTAACTAATTATTAACCTATTATATAATTACAATAGCCCTCCCCCCCTCCTCCGCCTCTGTTCTCTGCACCTGATGGGTTCAGTGATGACGTCGTACTGCTGCTCTATTTAAGACCGGAAGCACGTGGGTTGCTTCACTATTCTGGCAAATTGCCCGATGATGCTGGATGTAATTACCAGCGAAACGTCGCACTACTTAAAGTTAAAATGTTGTGGATTTACTCTCCAACACACCGGTGGGCTAAAGTAGTAACTAATTGGCGCGTTATTTACGTGACAAACCTGAATGGCTGTGTCGGGTGGTGGAGGGTTATGACACATTTATACTTACGCAATCTAACTCAAAAACCTTTATTATGAACAAATTTAACAAGCTGTCGTATTTTTTGTGCAGTTGTTGGTGACTGCGCTGAGGAAATCATGTCATTCCACTTAGTCTATAATTATTTTTATTAATAATTTTACTTGTTAATCGAGGAAATCCTCACTGAATCTCACCTCTTTTTCAAGAGGGTCCTGCCAAGCTGTCGCAGTAGAGGGGCGATGTTGCTATGTGTGATCCCAATTGAGTCATTCGCTAGTTACTTTTCGGCTATGGGATGTTTGGCCAAAACTAGTTACGTTGTATGTTTTTTTTAGCTCTGGAAGAAAACTGAAGGACCCAGAGAAAGCCCATGCAGAACAGGGGGAGAACATAAAATCGTCACACATAAATAATTTATAATTCATTTTTGAAACAAAATATTGGTTGTGAAAGCCTGAATCCAAACAGAAAGGCGCCTAAGCCAGGAATCGATCCCAAGCCCTTTTTGTTGTGAGGCACAAGTGTTACCACTACGCCATCCTGCCACCCAATGCGTTCTGCATTTTCAACCACTTTCCTATTTCCGTAGTGTGTTAAGCGACCGATGTAACCACGCTTGTGTCACGTAGACTTGTTCTGCATAACGTCTGTACCATCGCAAGAAGCCAATGAAATGGAGCCTAGCACCTCATTTGTCCCTTCCTTCTGAAACAAACAAATAAAAAAATATTATCTAATCTACCTAATTCCAGGTGACTGAAACCTGGATTCGAACCAACGTTTTTTTTGCAGTTTTGGCTCAGCGCTCTGAGTGAGCCACCCAGCCAGGCAACTTGCTGCCTGAGCCATTCTCACAGTGGTCGCTGTCAGAGCACACGGTGAGCCGAAAGTCCGTGCACAATCACGAACCGCGGCTCGGGCTTGGTGTGTCTTCCAGGACAGCAGCGTGCTGAGTGGAACAGACGGTGTTCTGAATCGCCTTGTACGGGGACCACTGGCGCATCGCTCGCAAAGGCTGTCGACTGTTGCTTGATATTCTCTCAAGGTTTTAGCTTTTTTAGCTGGCTCGAGGGCTTTAGTTTATTTCCGGCCTTTTGTGCTGGAGGTATCCAGCAGCATGGGTTGAATAGCCATTTGATATGGAACGAGGATCTTTTGGGATAGGCGAGTTTAGTGGAGAGGTATTGGATAGATTCGGCCCCCCGCCGTACGAATTTTGTAATGTTCACCATTCGCTCAGGGGTGTGAAGGGGAGTGAACTACCACCTCGATGTTAATTTGAACAGGAAATCACTTCGCGATTGCTTTTTATATGTTCCTCATTTATTTATCCCGATTGTCAAATCGGCATTGTGATGTCGAGATGTTAAATACGTCATCTGATATACAGGAGGTAGTGGGTTCGATCCCGACCCTGATACCTGTATATGTAAAGTATGCTTGTTCTCCCCGTGGTCGCATAGATTTTTCGCCAGGTCTTCCGGTTTTCCCTCCACATTTAGAAACGACATGCTTTTAGAGTATGTGGCTGCTATACATTTCTACGTGAAAAGCCACTTCGTTGAGCTATCATGTTTGACCAGGTCGCTTCTGAAAAAGAGCTACATAGCTAAGTGGTGCGTTAGCCGGTAAAATACAAATTGTTTAGTTTAGACAGCATGTCATGAGATACAGTGTCCATGCGGAAACTTTGACACAGCAGTGCATCACTCCATGTTAGCGATATGTCCACAGAAGCAGACACCACAGAGCTACATTAGAGATCCCTTCACGTGACCTCTGGTCCACACAGTCGGGGCAAGCACTTTCCCACTCGACCTGCCACTGAGAGCATATTGTTCACCGCGTGACAGTCAAACCAATATTTAAATTGTCAGAGATGGAATTTAACCAAACATTAAGTGCAGCACCAAATTTAGCGTGACAGGGGTTTGTGTGTCTGTGTCTTTTCACTCATCCGGTGAGCGAGCTGAGGCAATCGACTCACTAGAATTGGGAACGAAGCCAGTTTAATCGCGGGTGGCTGCTGAAACCCGGATTCAAACCCCAGGCTCTCAGCGGTGTCAGCTCAGCGCTCTGACCTCCGAGGCACGCGGTCACCTCTGAATCCACTAAACCTTTAAGAGAAGGCGTAGTGTGAGGCAGTGTTCTCAACGCTCCGTGCACCAGGAGACAGGAATGCGACTGATCGCGGTGATAACTGTGGCAATGTTCCCTTGGCCACATGTTTTATTTATTTGCTATCACTGCAACACTACCACTTTTTTAGATTCTGTTTTTTTTATATGAGCATCGTGTAAACACCACGTTGTACGTAAATGGCAATCGATGCAAGCCATGTGGTTGCCGTGATAAACACATTGTTGAAAAGATTTAAAAAAAATACAAGTTAAACTTGGAAAATGCATGCAGTGTTAATGGGGGGGGGGGGGGGGCTGCGTTTGATTTCAATTCGAGACCACACATTTACCGTCCCTCCCAGGGCGATTTTTGGACATTTTATTTGTTTAGAACTTTGGCCTGACAGAGGTACATTGACATATAATTGGGGTCAACAGGTCATGTGCCCAAAAGAAAATGTGCACAAATAGCTTGCAGATAAGCTATTCAACGGGAGAATTGAACTGATTCATCCTCTGTATAGCTCCGGGAGGATGCTGCTGCCACGGTGGTGGTGTAGCGGTTAGGAGCCGTCCATAAATGACGTCACGCGATTTTGGACGATTTTTGACCCCCTCGCCCCCCATCGTCACACGGCGTTACAAAAGTCAGACCCCCCCCCCTCAAATATGACGTCACAAAGCTCTGCCCCCCCTCCCCCAAAAATAAAACATGCTTCAAATCGCTTTAAACTATTGTCATTGTAGTGTGTATTTAATGTGCCGCTGCACTCTGATGTTATAGGAGAAAACATTTATTAAAAAAGTATATTTAATTAAGTAGAATGTGTTGTCTATATTCATTTAAAGTTGCGCATTTTGATGTGACGTCACATTTCTCAAACCCGCCCCCCCCCTCTCGTCACACAACGTCACAAATGTCTGAACCCCCCCCCACCTAGGTACGTGACGTCATTTATGGACGGCCCCTTAGCACTGCACTCGACTTGCACTCCAGAGGTCGTCGACTGGATTCGATCTCCCAGAGCGGCAGTTGAAATGACGGCGCACCTTTCGCAAATGCCACCACCGCCTCCGTCCACGCATCGGTATCAACAGGCGCCACCACAGGCTCTCGATCGGCAGGTCGAGTGTGGGGTTCTTCCACAATCTGTCCAAAACAGTTGGCCGCCATGGAAGAGTAGGCCGAAAATACAACACTAGAGCTCCCTCGAGTGGAGTCCCCTTCTGCCAGCAGTGGCTTGAGCAAGGAATTGCAGGGCTGCACATTTGCATTTTTACAAAGCCTCTTCTCCTATGATGCGGTAGGAGTTGCGTTCCTAAAGAACGCTGCGGTATGTAAAAATCGCGTTATGATAAATGCAGTCCGAACAAAGATTGAGGCGTGTGGGTAGCATCGAGAAGCATCCAGCAGCATCCCACCTGGTGTGATGATGCTACGCCGAGGCAACCGTATGACCGCTCAGTCCGACTCGTGCGACGTAGTTCCGTTCGCTCGATCGCGTGATATCCAATTCGCATCCGCATCATAAAAAAATGTGTTCCCTAATGCATTAATCGCGTTATATCCAATTTGCGTTCTGAAAATTGTACGCATTATAGAAGAATAGACGGTACTTCCAAAACGTTATGAGCTAATATTCCCAAGTAGCTTTGATAAGCGGCCTCTAGCTTTTTCGAAGACTCAGACTTTCCGTGTTTTTTCGTCTTAAACGTGTTTTTGTTTCCCCCTTCATTCACACTGTTTCCTCTAATTGTGGCATCGGCGTCATGCCACGTGGCGAGGTGTCCACTTGGAACCCTTGTCCCAGCACGTGTCTGACGGCGAGCGAAACCAAACCTGCAGTGGCCGAGTGGGGCCACGGAGGCTGCCATTCATAACGCCACGTGGCAATTTTTGCTAATGTGCTTGAATGCGATTCAACCCCCACCGTTCCGTAAGCGCTCAGCTTATTCATTTCCTACGCGCTTAGCGGTGAGGATTAAGCAGCTCCCGGACCCATTGCGCGCACATGATCCGGGATTAGAACGTACGACGTCTCAATGTCCTGCAAAAATTAATCGGGCCCGGCTTGCCCAGGATGAACGGCCCCAGACGCAGCCTCTGCGCCGAACGAGCGCCACATAGATACTAAATAGGTCAATGCATTACTCGTCAATGGGCTCGTCTGGAGAGGGCCTGGCGGAGGCTGGCACGCGGCTCATTCCGCTTCACGTTGCGGAATGGAAATTGAGCGCCGGGCTGCCAAACCCGTGACTGCAAGCAGCAAATCCCAATTTGGCTCTAAATCTACCAACTTTTCTTTTCATTCCACAAAAGACAAAGACACCCTCCCCCCCCCAGACTTAACAGACTGTTGGGGCCTGTGCCGTTAGCGAGTATTAACTTTCGTCTCCCCAGCTGCGATGCTTACACACCGCATCAAGTACACATTTGAGGCTGAGTCGACCTAGGGGAGGCCCAAGACCGATTCAGATAGTCGTCACCGGCGTTGGCTGTGAGCAGGAATCGAACTCGGTTCGTAGCGCAGCGCACAAACCGCTACACTACCGCTCACCCCGCACACACGCGCGCCACGTGGCATGAAAGTGCATTTGCGGACGTACAAGATCAATGCGACCCCGTATCCCGTGCTCGAGCCTTTCACGGCGCCCTTCGTTATCGCTTTGCCGAGGAGCGACACTCATCAGTCGCGCGAGGACCGCTCTTCTTGCTGGGAGGAAAGTGAGAAAATGCGTTTCGACTGCCGCTTTCAGTGAATAGCCCTTCCTCCCCTTTCCCCGCCCCCACCTCCCCACCCGCGGCCCTCTCCCAAGCTGTGATGAATTAAGAGAAGCATCTGCCCTGACAAGTCTATTCATTCCGTGGGTCACCCCTCTCCGACGCCGAACGCGTCTGAACCCCGCGGAGCCTCGCGTGGCCGTTGCGGCGACGCGGGCTCGCCTCGTGATATCACGCGCGGACGGTGGCGAACCTTCCCAGGGTGATCGCTACAAATGAACAGCGGTAACTCGCTGATCTTTTCGAGGAGCATGAACCATCATCGTGCGAACTCCGGTCATCCTGGAAGCGGCGGCGGCTTTTGGTTAAACCGTCGAACAAGGACGGTCACCGCGTCGCTCGCTTTCAGATGCGCTTTCTGCGGCCGTCTGGAACGCTCTTCCTTCCGGTATTCGGAAGCCACCGGATCCGTGCACTTTTAAATCATGTAGATTGAAAACGTATTTCTTTAGAACTGCTTTTTGTGTTGAGTTTGTTGTCCTCCGCCCGCATGTTAGCACGATTAGCACGCTTGGCTAGGTACGCTGGTGCGAAAGAAGTTTCAAGTTCCACGTACATAGATCAGCTTCATGTCGCCCCTCACCCCATCTTTGTTTTTGCAAGCCCCCCCCCCCCCCGCCGCCCCCACCTCACCATGCACCTCGCACTGCCAGAGTCCTCCCCAACATCTACCGCTCAGCACAAGCGATGGGCGCTTGCACCAGCAAGAGATTAAACGTGCGCAGGGCTCGGTTGTGCAAGCGAGCGCGTGCACGGCGAAATTCAGAGCGACACTTTGAATCACAATGTCAGCATTAGAACGGATACATTCCGTTGCTATTTCTGGCAATCCTCTCTGTTTTTTGTTGTTGTTTTTTTCCCCACCCGCAATGTAAACCATGACGGCCATCGGTGGCTTAAATGTAAATTTCTCAGGAGTGGCAGCGTAGATAAAGTGCCGTCTGGATTCGGGCGGTTAATCTGAGAGAATACTAAACAGGGGGAGGGAGATGGGGGTGAGCGGGGAGATATCGAGAGGTCTATAATTAATCTCTCTATTAAAACCGAGCATTTTCTCCACGAAATCAAATCAACATTTTGAGCAGATATCCACTTCCCAGGGAGATACTGCATCTCTGCAGGACTCACAGCTGGCTCTAAATATAGGATATTTAATTGACTCGGTACCATTGATCGTACATTTTAATGTCTTACCTTGTTAATTTTTTACAAAACTAATGAGGACGTGTTTGTGTGTGTGTGTGTCAAAATGGGTGCAGCGGTAGCGTAGAGGTTAGTGCTATGCTGCGTCCTCAGTTCAATTCCTGCTTACGGCCAATACCAGTGACGATTATCTGCTCCTGCAATGGGCCTCCCCTAGGTCGACTCAGCCTCAAATGAGTACCTAGTGCGATGTGTAAACATTGCAATCGGGTGGCAAAGGCGGCCGGGCGAAGTGCTGGCCACCCACCCCCTCGTGTGCCGTTCCGGCCTTCATAGGTGCTTGCTAACAGCACTTGTCCCAACAGTCTGTTAAAGTCTAGACGGGGGATCTTTGTCTTTGTTTTTGTATCTGTTAAAATAAGACAATTAAGGCACTGTGGCAGCAGTGGTGCATGGCAAATACATGACATGATGTGAATTTATGACAATTTGATTTGGAGGCATTAGCACTACCTTGTAACGGACACATATTTAAACGTCTTATGTGTTGGGCAATGGCTCTTTTTCACTCTGCAGAGAGTTTTGTCACAAGTACGTGTGGTTAATGCAAATGTTATGCCTTGCAACAAGGTATCTATTTGGTGTTTGAACATCTTAACACTTGTTTTATTGGCAGAAAGGGCCAAACCCATTCACAATTTCCATCATTAAGGAGCAATGAAATTGGCTCGTGCGCAGGAGCCAGTTGGAGTGTTACCATCGCAAGGCCGTGAGAGATGGTGATGGCTTAAGGAGGAGGCCGTCATTCAACTGCGAACAAATCTTGGCTGTTGACGATGACGACGATGATGATGACATTGATGAATTATGGATATATAAATTGTAATCATGAATTTATTTTTTATTGTTTTTCGTTAAACTTGTTAGTCTGAATAAAATAATCGTTTGGCCGTGCCTGCATTGCAGCCAACACAAGGACATCGTGCATATTCCTTCCACATGTGCTTCTGCTGACTTGTGCCGATTTGCGCTGACTGATGTTGGAGTTCCATTCCGGTGAACGGCACGGGTTATTGCCAGCGAGTAAGAAAACAAATCACAGATAACAGCCTCTACCGGGGAAAGTTAAACGCGATAATGCACTCCGGATACAATCTGCTACATTTTCTTACGATATTTGATAACGCTGACAGTCCCCCAACAATCGCATACACACACACACACTCAGACGACTCTGAAGAAGATATCAACTCGTGTATTTGTGTTGATCTCATTCCTTTCAATTTCCTATCAAATACTGGGTGCCAGTGTTGGGCGCAAAGGCATAGCCAAACGAAGCAAATGTCAAATTGTCTGAGCTCAAGCTGATACGGGGATTTCACTGGAGTTGTGCACTTTTTAATAAAAATTTAAAACAAACATTTTTAGACTTGCTTTTCGTGTTTAGTTTGTTGTCCTTCCCACGCCACTTCCGATTAACACGGTTGGCTACGTACGGTGCGAAAGATGTTGAACATAGATACATGCAACCCCTATCACTACCATCGAACAAAGATGGTCACTGCATCGCATGCTCACAGATACGCTTCTGCGGCCGTCTGGAACGCTCTTCCTTCAGATATTAGGAAGCCATTGGAGCTATGCACTTTTAAGTCACCTCTATTTAAGACGCATTTCTTTAGAACTTCTTTTTTTCTGTTTAAAGACAACCGCAAGGGGTGCTCCAGGTTCATGAAAATATGGAGGCACCAAACATCGTCTCAAGCTCATTGCCTTATAAAAACAGAATGAGACAAAAATAATGTTCTGATAATTATTGTCTCTCTTACCGTTATTACTTAACGCATCTGTGATATAATTGAGCCACGTGGTTTATCCCGCGAATCATGTTTATACTCAGCTGATGTACGGGCTCAGCCACCATCAGAAGAAAATTGAATTTTCTCCGCTGTCTCCGGGAATGAGATGAGCACTGCCCCAATGCTCATTTGACTTGTTTAACTTATCTCCACGAGTATCTTAAGCACGCACACACAAACCCATTTCTGTTTGGGGTCCTCAGTGGGCTGTCACCAGCACCACCACCACAGCCCAAACTCATCCCACCTGTCTTCTGCGTAGGTACCCCTGCAAAGGGCAATCAGCAAAGCGTGCCGATTGTGTGTGTTGGTGTTGGTGGTGGCGATTCTAAAGGGGAACTTGCAATGTTGCCGCAAGCAAGTTAAGTACACGCACGCGTTCAGCCTTTTTTTTGCCAATCCACTGCTGGATGACGGCTGCCACAAGCTGTAAAGCTCTTTGGGGAGGGGGGGGGCCTTTTCGGCCATACTTCACCATGCTGGTCAGTGCGGGTTTGCGAGGTTCATTGCGAATCACTTCCCCGCCCACCACCAATCATGATTCATGCAAATTAGAGCTGGCGTACTTCCGATTAGCACGGTTGGTTACGTACGGCGCGAAAGAAGTGCAACGCACACACGTACACCAACGGTTGCGACTAGAGGGGGCAGCCTCAGGTTAACTACAACCCTAGGTGGTATATCCAAAGGTACCCCCATCCCCTTCTCATTCTTCTATAAATACTGCTGTAGAGAGGGTTGGAGGGGAGGGGCTTCTGGGAATGTTGCCTGGTTTGGGGAGTGAAGGGGGTGGGAGAGGCACAACTCTGGAAATGCCACAAGGGGGGCCCTAAAACATTTACTTTGTGTTCCTCCGATATTTTCTGTCCCAGATATCGGCCTCTCGCCCAGCCAGTGACACTGCCACTGTATTCAACTTGGTAACGCGGTGCCGCGCGTTACGTCAGAGAGAGAGGGAGTGAGAGAGGACGACTCGGAGAGAGGACGACTCAGAGAGAGAGATGACGACTCGGATTTGAAGGCGACTCAGATGCGCCAAGAGGAGGCACCACAAACGAGCGGGAAGGCAGCAGCAGGAGCAGCCACGCGGTGAGGCTCCAGCGCTTGCAGCGATTGTATTCGTGCTACATCATGCGTTTTGACAGTGAAAGGGAGTCCAATAACAATAGACATTGTTTATTTACACGTTACGCTGTGTGCATTTCTTCGGCGAGGACATCGCATGAATCAACGTTTTCTGGTTATACAACTTCCTTGTAACACAACTTTCTTGTATAACCCGGATTATTTGTGTTCTTCGGTTTTTTTGTTGTTATTGGTTTTTTCAAACACCGGAATTTAATTAAATGATCACCGCGGTGTGCGCGTTCCCTCCGCCGAGTCCGCCAAATGTCAACAAAGGCCGGGCGTGGTGTTGGCTACCCACCCCTCGTGTGCCGTGCCCGTCATCATAGGTGCTCGCTAACAGCACTTGCCCCTACAGTCTGTGAAGGCTATACGGGGGATCTTTGTCTTTTTTGTATGTATGTTGAACTTCTTTCGCACAGTACGCAGACAACTGTGGACACTGAAGTAAATAAGGCCAAGATATTTTTTACAATTAAAATATTGTGGGGTTGGGGGGGGGTATTTTAACAAATGGACGTATTGGCGGTGCAGTATGAGGTGCAACATAACACACCGGTCCTCATGCAGTCTGACGATGTCGCTGTTGGCCTTGTAAGTTTTAGAGGTGTTTGGTTTGGCCCGACTTTTTTTTTTATTTAGTATAGATTTATACTTAAAATTTTGATCTGTATTCTATTCTGATTGTTATTGGGATCAAACATCGAAATGGATTTTTTTGCACTTTTGTACGCAGCATGGACGGGTTGTGCTTTTTCTGTAGGATTTTATTGTTTACGTATATGATGCTTAGATTTGTGTACAATTAATTTTAGGTGTATCTTGTAATTTTATTGTTTGTTGCGGTTGAACCCAAATCAAGAGCCAAATGGCTCACATGGTAAATCCTGATGAATAACAACTGAAAATGAAATGAAATTGAGTGAGCTTGAAGGCTCCCTATCAGAAGTTGCACTGAGATTCAGCAAGCTGCGTTTCCATTCGCACGTGTGACACCACGAGTCGCAAGCCTTTAAGTGCCACCGTCCGCCAAGACACGTTTCGGGAAACGAATCGAGGAACCGTCCGACCGAGTCTCGGGCACGAGCCAAACCCGCGTTTGAAACACGGAGGCAGACAATCGTCATCGGACTGAGTGCTGCTCTACGGCAACAAGACTGTGAAGCTTCACGTTCAGTCGTCTTCCGACTGCTTCGACAACACGGGGACTAATTTGGACGCACCACTCCGCAAGATTTCTTACCGGGATTGTGAATCACAGGAAAAATATTTATTACGAAAAATGTGTGTTTTTTTTAATGTGTACTGTGCATTGGTGTACGGTACCGCCGATACGTTCAAATCAGAAAACAATATTCCGTCACAAAACAGCAAACATCTACGCAATATAAACTAAATCATTATTCGACATACTCTTAAAACCAAAGATGATTGCAACAATAAAACACAACATGACTAGACGCGTTCCGAGGAATAGAACGCGTCCGAGAGTACGTCCACCGGGGAGACAGAGCGATGGAATCAACTCGTTTGCAGGCGCTCGGTGGACTATCACACCGACCGATCGTCAGAGCTGGTGACGGCTTGGGGGTGGCCTCCATCCAGCAGTGAATGGATAACGGCAGACAAGAACGGCGACGAACATCCTCACAGCGGCAGCTGTTGGCTGCCCATCGAACGTGCGGTCACCACGTCGAACAGCCGTCTGGAACGCTCTTCCTGCTGATATTAGGAAACCGCTGGAGCTATGCACTTTTCAATCTATATTCTAGATTGAAAACTCATTCGTTTAGAACTGTTTTGTGTGTTTGGTTTGTTGTCCTTTCCCCCGCGCCTCCCATTAGTAATGTTGGCTACGTAACGGTTTGCGAAAACAAGTTCAATGTTCGTACGACGCGCACTGGAAACCCGCGCTGATCCGCGTGTACACGAGGTGCGGATGGGAAACACTGCTTCGAGAAATTCGCAGAAACGACACGGCGGGGATTTGTTTGGACGGCAGTAGCGGGTGCTCCAGGGGCCCATAGCCTGGGACCGATGGTTGCAGGGCCCAGGAATACCCAGGCTAAGGTAGCCGCGTGGAGCATTGTGACGCAACGGGTCCAGCCATGCCCGTGTTGCCCCAGGCAATCGCGCAGCGTCTTGCTCCACTCCGACGGGATGATGAGTGTCTTTAATACATCCACCGGACTGCTTCTTAGCTCAAGCCAGGAAGCCTGAAATGAACCTGATAACCTTCCCGTTGCCTAAGAGACTAGGGTCTGGATGCTTGTGCCGAGTAATAATAATATAAATTTACAGCCCTTTGTTAAACATTCATCACCCGGCGATGAAATAACCGCGGTTGGAAAAGTCATCTCCTTGGTGATATCTTTCCGTACCTGTAATTGTTTAGATATCACGGCCTTTGTTAATCCGCCTGCTGGATGAAAAATTGCCATTTTCTGTTTTAATTACCCGCGAATGACTCAAATGGGAAACTCTTGGCAAGCATTGCCTAACCACCCCCACCTACTCCGAAACTTTGCAGTGCTCCCTCCGAAATAACAGTTTGAGACTCGTCCATAATAGAGGTTTTTTTGGGTTAGATAGCGTAAACGTAAATGTGTCGTTAAACCCGCCACCACCCGACACAGCCAATTTAGTAAGGGTTGTCACGTAAACTGAATACGCCAATTCGTCAATAGTACAGCACACCGGTGTGTTGGAGAGAAAATCCACGACATTTACAATCTGAGTCCGACGTTTCGCCAGTAATTCCAACTAGCCTCATCATCAGTAGGACAGCCAGATTCGTGGAGAACTCCTCCTGTTTCGTTCCTTAAATAGAGGGGTAGATGTGATGACGTCACTTGTGAGCACCTTCACGTGCAAAAGGGGGGGGGTTAATGAATGCATATAAATTACAATGGGTATCCATTGCCGGTTGGGTTATTCATATGGCAATCAACGCACATTATGCATGCACAGTTTGAGACTCAGTGAGGCTCTTTTTTCCCGGGTAAATTAACGTAAAACAACCGCAATGAACGACGGCTTCACCATGCCGTGCCAGTGATTGAGATTTGTTTGACCGCCCTTCACCCCGATGGTCGGTTGTGCATTCATGAAGCGTCGTCGAGGACCGGTTCACACGTCACTCCTCGCCACTCATGTTAACCGTGCCCGGGTACTCAGACTCAGCTCTTATTGTCGGTGTGCTTAACCGCTGCACCGCCAATCATAAATTGCAGTCCAGCGAATAAATAATGCGCAGCAAATACTGGTTTAAAAATATAAATTCACCCCCCCCACCGCGTGATGCATCTGGACACGCGGTTGCATTTAGACACTATTATATAATTGTAAATTATATTGGATTGGATAGGGTTACATGTTAAGCAATGCATCAAACTTATCAGCAATCCTACCAGCTTTACTGGCCTAAGACTCTGAGAGACAGACAGGGTACTGAAGAGCTTCGGAGGGGATTATTCTGACATGTGAAGGACGTCCGCTGAACTTCTGTCTCTCGCGTTTGTTGGAAAAACCGGGAAATTGAAACTAAACGTGTCTCTGGCATCTTGGAAAGTCGGTCAAACCAAAGAGACAGACAGACGTTCCCATGCAAGTCGAAAAGAAAAGGTGGCCTGTTTTTTTTTTACCAATTCCAGCCTTTCACAACCATTTACACTTTCCCCCGTTGTTAAAAGACATTTACGAGATATGATGGCAGGAATGGATCGGCATATTAAGCGCTGGTATCAGATTATTGGACCCGGCGAGGCCCGGGGATGTCGAGTTAAACACTATACCCCCACTCAGGATCAATGTCGTCTGAGCGGGAATTAACTTCAATTTAGCCGGTTGGAAATTCCCGTATTAAATGCAAAGTGGATGCCCCATCCATTCACATTGGGACGATGAATCATGGAAAAATACATCTAACCCCATATTGCATTGCAGCATCTTTGATATTGCGAAGTTTTTTTTTTTGGCCAGAGCACAGAGTGTGTAACATTATAATCCATTTTTGCAGATCACAGTATCTGGGGCCTATAACTCAATCAACCAGAATGTGCCCGATCTTGTCAGATATCGGAAGCTAAGCAAGGTTAATCCTGGATAATATTTTTTATGGGCAACTGCATTATATGATAGCTGAAATAAGCTGCGGTGCCACGCAGCGGACGCCAGAGAGCACATCAATACAACATATCGTTCTACTGTACTTCTATGCTCCTACGTCTGATCCTACATCGATGTCTACGCTCCAGCGCCTACACTGCGCGCCCTTCACTGACTACAATGCTGAGCCTCGATGACCCGCGCTGTAGGGAGACCGTTATCCAGCAGTGGATTTGTAAATGGCTGTACATGTACATCATATTTCGGGGTTGTATGGTGAGGTTAGCAGGCCAGGCATTACGAGGTGCACTGTCTCTTTCACATGAAGAGGAGGTATTACAGATCCAGCCCGAAATTATTAAACCATTCAATTTACCTTCGTCTCAAAGAGTTGGCAGAATTGCTGAAACACCGCCTTCAAATTTATATTCCGGGCAGTGTCAAGCCAGAGGCCCTGTGCACCCCCACCCCCCTATGTTGTGGGGCTAAATTCGCGGACTAAAGTCCAGGGCTAAGGCATTGGGGGAAGAAGTCGATTTGGAGCGACGGTTGCTTTAGGTGTGCCGAACGATAAACGCTCTGGATCAGAGGCTTATGCGCGGCGGCGCGTGGGTTGGGTAACCTTGGCCAGTGCCCCAAGGACGGGAAGATCTGACAACACTGTTGTGACTGCCCTTTGACCCCGGCTGCTGATGGGGGGGAGGGGAAAGAAAGAAGAAGATTGTTCCTGATTAAAACCGCCATTCCACGGATACCATCGTGGGGAAATTGCGACAAATAATGACCTCGGTGCGAGTAAATGAAATCTTTAAAATCAACACCGGTTATAATTCCACCAAGCTGCACTGAAGCAGAGTGGTGTGAAGCGGGGTCAAACAAATTCCCATGACTGGAACAGCACAGGGGAGGTCTTTCACAACAGCAGTGGATTGACAGATGCCTGCATTTTATTATTTTAGTCTATAATTTCAAAATCACCTGAATGACACTTATCGGGCTATAAACACAGTCAATGTCTCAGGTCTCCATCGAGAGCGTGGTTATTTAATCAATAGATTGTGGTTGCATTCAAAGGCATTGTTATTACACGTGCATTGGAATTCTATCCCAGTGCACATACGCACCTGTCCTGCTCTCACGTATTCGGGCCCTGATCTCTTCAGGCTCTCACCGGGTTCCGGCTCTCACCTGGTTCAGGTTCTTACCTGCCCAGGCTCACTCCCATTCAGGCTCTCACCTGTCCAGAGTCTCACCAGTCCAGGCTCACTCCCGTTCAGTCTCTCACCTGGTGCAGGTTCTCACCTGGTTCAGGCTCTCACTCGTTCAGTCTCTCACCTGGTCCAGGCTTTCATCTGGTTCAGGCTCTCACCTGTCCACCTAGTTCAGGATTTCACCTGGTGCAGGTTCTCACCTGGTTCAGGCTCTCACTCGTTGTGTATCTCACCTGGTCCAGGCTTTCATCTGGTTCAGGCTTTCACTCGTTCAGTCTCTCACCTTGCCCAGGCTTTCATCTGGTTCAGGCTCCCACCTGTCCAGGTTCTTACCTGGTTCAGGCTCTCACCCGTTCAGCCTCTCACCTGGTTCAGGTTTTTACCTGGTTCAGGCTCTCACCTGTCCAGGATCTCACCTGTCCAGGATCTCACCTGGTTCTGGCTCTCACCAATCCAGGCTCTCGCCTGTTCAGTCTCTCCCCTCTGCAGGCTCCCAAACTCGGGACTCTAATCTTGGGCTCCACGCCGCATCTGAGTTGTCAATCACACATTGCGTCTGATTTTTCAAAATCAGTGAACGTTATACTTTGTGATTATTATTGTAGCAGCAGCAGCGACATTATGTACTTATTTTCATGAAAAGCAGAAGAAAACATTCGATTGGAAAGATTGTGTTGTGTTTACGGGATGCTACTTTAATCAGCCATCAATAACAGATCTTTGCTTGTATAATTCCTCCGTATAATTTTAGTGGGGTATCTATAAATTGATCGTATTTTGCCGCACCTGAAATTATAATTATTGTTTCCCTCTGCGTGTGGAACAAATGACAACTGTTCCCAGACATATTCTTGGTTCTTTCGGTAAAGTCACGTAGAAAAAAAACAAGAATATGAATCCCTGCAGTCACAAAAGCTTGAAATCAAAATGTTTCCAGACAGTTTTAATGGGCAATTGAATTTCTTACTTGGCCATTATGAATGTAATTGCTCTTCCACTGTAACCTATTAATCAGATGAAATAGATTTTACCGAAAACTAAGTTCTTTTTTTAAACTTTACTCCGCTTTATCATTAACCGTTATTGAACGTGTTGGTTTTTTAATGTTGCACAATCGTTGTGAATGTTCCCAATTGTGCATTTCATTGCTTTGGTTCATGACCAATTCACCAGGAGTGGTGCCAATACCCATCAGATCTCCGAAGCTAAGCAGGTTTGAGCCCGGATAGTTCTTGGATGGGTGACCACCGCGCATAGAAACAGGAGTTGTAGGCTGCTGCATGGCGACATTGTCAGCAAGAGGGCAGTGTTGTACTCAGCGCTGGATTAACCCACAGCTCAGCGTTCTTCATTGCAAGGCCCGCAGGCCACTGGCCGCTCCTGTTGGCCTTTAGTGCACCCCCTGATGTGCGGCCCCCGACAATACACAACGAGTGACAACACCCCCATCATCATCATCGTCCTGCTGCTGTCAAACCCCCAATGATGACGTCTTATCGGCGAAAGTGGCCACCCCCTCTGTAAATTTATGAAGAACACTGCCATGGGCTAATAAAGGATTTGGGCCCTCATTCAATATTGAAGAAGCAGCTGGGTGACGAGCACGGTGGATCAGAAATATTTTGTCTTTCAATTGCGACGACGTCATTCTTGACTTTGCAACAAAAAATTGTCCGTGAAGAAACACAGTCTCAGTGAGTTAATGATGTTTGGTGAACTTACCTTGAGTCGAATTAACGTGTTAATTTTACATCGGTAAATCAATGAATATTTTTAATTACTTCAATTGTTTTTGCAATATTTAATACCGTACGAGATTAGGCTCTTGCCTCCTTATTTGCCTTATGACCTCATGCGATGAATCTGGTCGTGGTTGTACTGTACTTGTCTGCTTCGATTTGGATTAATACATCGTTTGTGCATGTATTACTCTGTAGCTCAGATCTCAGTTGGTTAATTAAAGATTTGGTGAAGCTGATGAAATCTGGTTGCTGAGGCACCATGTTTATCTAGGACCCCAAACAAATCCAAACACCGCCTTAAAAAAAACTAGCATACACATATTTTACTTGATATGACCCATGGCAACGCATAATGAGTTTGTGTACAATATAACTTATGCCATTGAACAGGGCCTCAGATTTTATAGGAGCGCTCTTGCGAATACGATCTGATAAACAAACATGCGTTTAACAAGCCTGGCTCTGCGGATGAGACGCAGAAGGTCAAAAACGGTGTGATTACTTAAACAAGTGCTACTTGATAACGATGGTCTGAAAAGCAAACAGGCCGATGGACTAAAACACTTCTCTGCGGAGGGAGCTGGTAGGAACGTTGGGTTGCTCGGTCAAAGGCCAGGGTCAACGGCGGCGTGGTGTATTCCGCAAATATGCCCGACTGTGAGGGCGGGCACAAGCCGGCGTGAGTAGGTTAAACGTTGAGTTTTATAAGGGCACCACGGGGTGACCAGCCCCTCCCCAATCAGCCCCACCCCACCCTCCCCTCCCCACCCAGCCCTTCCCTGCACGACGGACACAATAATCCCCTTGTGGGTTGGTGTAACCAGGAGGTTCCTACCAGTAACATATTTGTATTCATATGTGGAGGCTGGGAATGAGCTTCGGATTTAAAACATTCGCTTCTGCGCTTTTGCGCAAAGTGGGGGGGATATTACACACAATAGACAGGAAGGAGAAGATCAAAAGGCTCGCATAATGCACATGCATCATGCACATGCATAGTGCACATGCATAATGTACGTTGACTCAGTAATCTCCCCCCCCCCCCCACACACTTTGCGCAAGAGCGCAGAAGCGTGTTCACCACATCTACGCCTCGACATAAAGAACGAAACAGTTAGACTTCTTCACAAATCTGTTTGTCGCCTGATGAAGCGTCGTACTCAGATTGTAAATGTTGTGGCTTGGCTCTCTAAGTCACCGGTGTGCTGTACTAGTTACGAATTGGCCACGTTCTGTTTACGTGACAAACCTTATTAATTGTCTGTGTGACAGGTGGTGGCGGGTTTTAACCACACATTTATATATTTGCGCGATCTAACCCGAATAAACCTCTATTATTAAGAACGAAGCGTGCATTCCGAGGCAGCCTAGCGGCCGTGTAAACGCAGGCGCCACCGCCCGCAATCGGCGTGGACAAGAGGTCACAAAGCCGCCGCTCCCAGTGCCGCTGCGGTCGTGTTGTCATTACGGCGGGAATGAGGGACAACCCTTTTCTGCTTAAGCGAGGGCAGCATACGACTTTTCAAGATGCCGTTGGCGTGCGGCAACACGAGGACAAGGTTCCACGGCGTCATCCAATAATTGCGCAAAAAGAGGCCCTTGGAAGTGACAGAAGCGACCGCGAGAGACAGAATTACGAAAGCAGTGTTTGTTGGCCAAGTCGAATAACTAAAAAGATTCCTCCTCTGGTACCCGATTAGCATGGCCAAGGTGTTTGGCGGCGGTGACGGAACAAAACATATTCTTAGGTTTTTTCGGTAAAGTCATGTAGGTAAAAAATTAAAATTAATAAAAGTAAAATAAAATAAAAATCACGACGTTTCGGAGGCAACACAAGCTTCCGTCTTCAGGTGGAACCGTCACAGCCCGACAGCTGTATCAAGTAAATGAGAGATTACAAGAGATACCACTCCGTATATATAATGGTTGAGGGGGGGGAAGGGCCAGGAATGGCCCACTTTTTATTATTATGGTAAGGTGCGGTTTGAGACTATGAATAGACTGCATAACAAAAGACTGAGCCTTTATTATGGAGAGGTTCGGCTTGTGACTACGCCTAGCCTACATAACAAAAGTGTGAAAAAGAAAGCTAAACCTGGTAGAAAAAACCTAAGAATATGAATCTTTGCAGTCACGAAAGCTTCAAATCTGGAACAAAAAATGTTGAATTTGTGTTGCTCACGGGGCCTATTAGGCCACACCTCGCCACGCTGGTTGGATGCGGCTTGCCAAAGGCGGGGAGCCATAGAAGGAGAGTCCAACCACCGATTTTGCCGCACTGCCCTGTGATGCCCACCACGTTAGCCCCACGGTGGCTCGCAAGATCCTGTGGTGTGTGCAGTGAATCAGCATCGCCGGGCGATGGTGGCTACGCTGCAGCATGGCCTGGAGTCCAGCGCTGGAGGCAGCGAGGGTTTGTGGATCGCACGAATGTTGCAGAACTCCTTTCCCATGGGCGTCGAGGAGGTGCCCGTATCGTGGCACGATGGGAGAATATGGGATGGAGTGTTGCCCACTCGTGCATGTGGAGTTTTTTTCCGGGCGCTCGATAAACAATCATTCGTTGGCTGAAAACATCTTTAACAATAGAGGATTCCAAAGCTTTGGCAATTGTTGGCATTAGCTCATAGTCTGGCTGGCTTTCAGCCTGTTTGTGGTTTCTTCGTGATTGTGAGATGCAATTTGCACGAACGACGCTATGTACAAGTAAACATTACACGTAAATACAAGCACCATTCAGGCCCAATCTCTGCTTTGCTTCTAAGTTACGATCAAATCGGACACATTTATGATGATTTGGTCAGGGATTAATCAGCGGTATCTGGGCACTGATGAAATGAGCAACTGGCAAAGTTCATCATCTGTGCCAACAACATCCATCGGGCATTGCCCCGACACAAGGCCATTCAGAAGGGATTGGCTCGCCATACATTATTCTTAGAGGCGTTGTTCAAATGTTCATTTCACTAAGAGCTCAAATTATGCCTCTAATGATAAAACATAACCCTTAAAATAAGCACTTAGGCGTGAAAATAATATTTTAATAACCAATGCGTGTCTGGCAATAGTATAAATTCTATATGACCGCCACTGTAACGACAGCAAAATAATAATAATAAGTGTGTGATGTTTCTCATTTCTGTTGCAAAGTAGATTGTTTTGGTCCTGGGTGTTATGTATTTTTTATTATTTCCCCGCAGCGCTGCTTTCGAAACCAAACAGCGTTGCCGACGGGCGCACTAAAACGCACGTGATATTGACGCAGCGAGCAGCTGCGAGTCCCTCCTGTGGGAGTCCGACGCGCGTGACCCGGCATCAGCCCTCGCAGCAGGAGCAGCCTGGAGCTAGCAAGGCGACTCCGATGACGGCGGCGCTACAACTGCCTTTGGTGTGTCACCACCCACACACCGATTATCATCAGCAGCAGCCATGGTTCGATCCCGACCGCTGACCACGCCTGTCTATTTGGAGTTTGCGTTTCTGTTTCTCTCTCTCGCCATGGCTGTGTGGATCTTCCTCCGGGTTCTGCCGGTTTCCCCTCCACATTTAGAAACACGCTTTAAGAGTATTTTGCTGCTAGAAGTTTCCACGCGACAAGCCACCTCGTTGAGCTATCATTTGCGGCCAGGTTGTTTCTGAAAAAGAGCTCAATAGCTCAGTGGGCCTTATCTGGTAAAATAAAAATTCAAATAATTTAGTTTTAGTTTCAATTCACTCCTGGGTGAAGACCTTCCCACGCTGTGTCGGTCGTGGGAGTTTGTTCGACGATACTTCACTACGCTGGTCAGCAGCTCAAGCTGACGGAAGGGAGTGTGTATGCATGTATGTTGAACTTCTTTCGCACCGTACGTAGCTAACAACCACGCTCATCGGAGGTGCGAGGGAAGGACAACAGATACAACAAAAAAGCAGTTCTAACGATATGAGTGAGGTGAGGGAGGACGCAGGCCCGGTTAAGGCATCATTCACCACGATGCTCACCGTGGCTGGGAATCGAAAATTGGGTGACCGGGCTCATAGCGCAGCACACTAAATACTGTGCCACTAGTTCACCCCATTTTATAAAATTAGTAGGACGAATCTGACAACTAGTAGTCTTCTCCAATGGGAGTTTGCACCAATTGACCTCCACGTGTCCACTCCAAACCGCCGTAAATGCGATTCGGACAACAAGTTGTGTCGTTGACATTTGCACCGTAAGCGGCGTAACATCGCTCTCGCTCAGCTCATCTCCCTCCTCCATTTCCTTCCTCCACCTCCCACCTCCTCATCCACCCCTCATCAACGTCCCTCCTCCGTCTCCCTCCCACCTGCAGAGGGGGACAAATAAGAATGCCCCCCGCCCTCGCCCTATGCGCCACTTCATTACGGCGCTGACGTCCGTTTCGCTTTTCCTCCTTCGCTGGCAATACTCACGGGTGAACGGCGCTCTGAACGAGGGAGTGCGAGCGCCTCATTACTGACCGTGGAGAGTGCGGAGGAGGAGGAGGGGGGGGGCGCCCCCTGCCCCACCCTTTCACAACCCCCCCCCCCCCCCGCCATACTCTTTGGTTATTTCGGTAAAGTCACGTGGGTAGAAAAATAATAGATCACGACGTTTCGATCGCAACACAAGCAATCGTCATCAGGGTGGGACAACGCAACACAAGCAATCGTGATCAGGTGTGACAGCCACAGCAAGCAGTTTTTTTCCTGCTGTGATTGTCCCACCTGATGACGATTGCTTGTGTTGCGATCGAAACGTCGTGATCTATTATTTTTCTACCCACGTGACTTTACCGAAAGAACCGACGAGTGTGGATTCCTGCAGTCACGAAAACCTCAAATCAACATTCCCCCCGCCACCCCCACGAATCGCCGCATGCTGCGTGAATGGTGACGAGTTCGTGCGCTCGCTTCGCGGACCAGCCCTGCGCAGGCGGCGCGAGCGGTGCAAGGTGAGAGAGAGAAGAACGAATTTCAAAGTCAACGTGACCTCATGCTCCATTGCGTATATTTGAGAGCAGTGCTCACTTCCTCTTTGCGGTCCATAGCCAGTGGTGGTAATTCCACGTGCCCACGGCAGGGGTGTGTCTATATCGATAGGATAATTACTGTGACCACCCCCATAGAGTGGCATTCATCAACAGTTGTCTATTGTAGGGGGGCGCACGTGAGGGGGCCGTGCTGAAGGCCATAAGGGGCTGCCAGTGGGCCCGCGGGCCTTTAATGAAGAACGCTGCCACGGAGGGATGATGAGCCGGGCCAAACCACAACCGGGATTTGAAGTCACAACCTTTTGATTGCGAGCGGCTCACTCCACCACCGAGCCACGATGCCCAACACCAATAAATACGCTCAAGCGCTGTGCTGTGCGTTGGGTGTAAAAAGACCCCGTGATTCATCACGCTTTTGAGAAACCATGTGAGTGGTTGTGTGTTGAGCGGTAGTGTCGCGGTTAGCGCGCTGCGCTACGAACCCGGCGACCCGAGTTCTATCCACGCTCACGGTCAACACTGGTTGACGATTATCCGAACCAGTCCTGGGCGTCCCCTAGATCGACTCAGCCTCAAATGATTACCTGGTGCCGTGTGTAAAAACATCGCCACTGGGGAGACCATAGCGTACGGGAGTGGTGCTGGCCACCCACCCCCTCGTGTGCCGTTCTGGCCTTCATAGGTGCTCGCTAACAGCACTTGCGCCAACAATCTGCGAAGGCTATACAGTGGATATTTGTCCTTTCGCGAATACATAGGAAGCACTGAACGGCACAAACAATGGTGGTTTGGCTAGCACCGCACCCAGTGCTAAGGTTTACACACCGCACCAGCTACTTATTTACGGCTGAGTCGAGTCACCGCTGCACCACAGTCTGTTAAAAGGCTACATGGGGCATCTTTGTTTGCGGGGTTTACACACACACATATATGGGTGTAGCGGTTGCAGAGTTGGAAGCGCACTGCACTACAAATGTAGCCACTTGGAGTTGATCCCCGGCCACGGCCAACATCAGTGGCACATATCTGAGCCGGTCCTGGGCCTCTCCTAGGTCAACTCGGCGTAGTGCGGTGTGTAAACAACCGTGCCAGCCGCTCCGCTAACAGCCTTAGGGTGCCTCGCAAACAGACAGCCCTGAACCTAAGAGCCTCTTGCGTCGGGGAGAGAGAGAGAGGGATTGGTGAGATCTTCGTCTCAATAGATGGAGGACTCTGTGTGTGGAAACATGACTGAGGCTTGACGAATCAATGGAGCCCAAGTGAATGGCTCGGGTTTGTGCTCTCACCTCCATTTATCCGGCGCCGCTCCCCCACGCGCGACCGTTGCTCCTGGGGGAGGGAGCGAGCGATAGCGGAGAGCGCTCAAAGGCTCCCGGGCATATCGAGCGGCAACAAAACCCACAAGGCTGAGGGGCACCGTCACCTCGACATTCGTAGAGGGGGGCAGTGGGGGGGGGGGGGGTCCTTCCTGTAGCAGACCTCTGTGTGCATGCGAAGGCTATTCACGTTATTCGAGCTTGATAAAGCCAAACAAATAAATATATATATAAGGTGGCATAATCACTAAATTGCTCTATTTCTGTTCAGCTTTTCCCATAGAAATGCTAACATAATAGCAACAACAACAAATGTGTTTTTATCCTGCACATGGCGAAACACGCCGTGTGTGTGCGCGCGCGTGCGCGTCTCTCTCTCGCTCCCTCCCACGTGACATTTGACAATCAGCGGCGCGAGTTCTACAACCGCGCGCGTGCGTGCGTCCGTCGAGTTCGAGAGACACTTCGCCGGGCGCGTGAGGTCGCCAAATCGATTCCATTTAGAGGCTCCGGCAGAAAAGAAAAAAGGGGCACGCGTAGTGAGGCGATCGGCGGGGCGCGACGCGCGTGATGGATCGTAGCGCGCGCCTCGCGGCAGCCGCAATTAGGCGGCTCCTTAATTCCCCGCTAATGGAGGAAGTCGCCGCCACCTCTCACGCGTGTTGCAACCTCGGCGGTTTAAAGTGCAGCCCGCGAGCGATGGCGTAAACGTCGCCTTGACCATTGCACGTCCGCCACTACAGCGCTGTTCGCCGCTCGTTTCAGAAGTTCGCGGTTCGAATACAGCGCCCACCACCCCTTCCCCCCTGTTATTATCGCAGTGGTGTGTGTGTGAACCGTAACCATGCCACTGGCCGTCTGCTTCACTCACGCTGGACGTTTGAGATCCCATGGGGTCGTTCACAAGAGCCGGGGGCCCGTTGCGTGCCGGCGTTGGGATCCAAATTTGCCAAATTTGAAAATGGCACGGAAAATTACTCAATTTGGATTGTTCACCGCAGCAATAATCACCACTTGCTTGGCAGACGAGTGCCCGAGATCACTCTTGCAAATGCGACTGTCATGGACTCTGAAGGCCTAATCTGGGTAGACAAAATAAACTTGATCCTCAAACTACTCACTGCTGGATCAACGTCAACCCGAAGCTTGCGATGTTCCCGCATACGATTTTACTACCCGGCCTGGTATGCAGGAGGACGTGGGTTCGATCCCGACCCTGACGCCCGTATATTTGGAGTTTACATGTTCTCCCTGTGGTCGCGTGGATTTTTTCCGGGTCCTCCGGGATTTTCTCTCCACATTTAGCAGCATGCGTTGGGAGTATTTGGCTCCTATAATTTTCCACACGATAAAGCCACTCAGTTGAGCTTTCGTTTGTGGCCAGGTCGCTTCTGAATAAGTATAACCCGTAAAAACAAAGTTTTTCACTATAAATCCTTTATATGCGTGGCAGCGAACTTAATATAAAGGATTTAAAAATATATTCGCCTGTGGAAGACGCGGGGATCGATCCCGCGACCTTTGGCATGGGAAGCGAGGGCGCTACCAACTGCGCTACTCCGCCACGGCCTGTGGAGGGGTTACGCTCTGGGCTCTTACACTCTGACGTTCAGCCAAAGCCATGAATGCGTTCTATTTGAATATATGTTAACTAATTTTTTTTTTGCCTAAAAAGTGTAAAATTTTGGGAATTTTTTTTCACGAACATTAATTGTCTAGCACAACGAGTCTGTGTGGAAAATGTCAGCTCGATTGGATCACGGGAAGTGGGTTAAAAAACGACCGAAAGATTTGCACGGTCCTAAGCAAGCAAGCACGCAAGCAAGCAAGCACGCGAACTTAATATAAAGGATTTATAGCTCATAACTCAGTGGGCTCTACCTGGTACAACAAATCGTTTAGGTTTAATTTAATCAATCCTTCTCTGCGGTGGACGTTTCTCGACTGTTGGAACTTTCTTCCTTCAGTTGACATGACCTGCCCGCCAAGTCCACTGAATAATTTCTGGACATTATCCGACCCATGCGTTCCACCTTCATGTATCTCAGTGCCATTCCAAAACACGCGTCTCTGAATTCATCTGTATCTTTTCGTTTTGTTCCATTTTCTTTGCCCGTGTTTGTCAGAGCAGGTAATATGCACCCTCGTAATCTGTGAGCCCCGAGGAAATTGACAGAACAGAGCTGCTGCTGCCGCTTTTGCAGGCAGTGCAGCGACTGTTATTTACGGTCAAGCGCTGTTGGTCAAAGTCTCGTGTCATTTTCGAGCAGAGGATTACTGCTGAGCCAAAACAACACATTCAGGGCCTTTGGTTCAAATGTATTTCACAAGGTCAGCCATTCGTCCTTCACCCCGTCCAAATGCAAACAATACGTACGTTAAACTAAATCCTCAACACATTGTACAACATTTGAGTCAACAACAACAGCAGCAGCAGCGCGGTGAAATATTGCAATAAAATTGTCCGGCTAAAAAGGAGCCCGATGATTTCATGGCAACGTAATGCACGCGGTTATTGCATTCGCATCTCAAATGTTCAAACAGAAGGTACAAATTTAGCAAGCTACGGAAATTGAAAACAGAAATTCAAACGTCTATGATTTTGTCCGCGCACACACTTTTTCACGGGTATGCTTTCTAGCAAATATAAAAAAAACTATAATTCCTGGAGGCTTTGGCTCACTTTTTTAGTTGTTGCTGGGATGTGCTTGGTACTGCGTCGGTGATGTATTACCTTGCCAGTGCACGGGTCATCACTTAATTGCTTAGCGATTCTTGTCGCTCAATTGCTCCACTGCAAAGTACTCATACGAATGGCGTAAAGCGTTGCCGTAATGCATCGCTGAACTGTTCGCTTATACCGCCAATCGTGCCTCGGTTAAGTGGCCCTCACCGCGCAATTAGATGCACTTTATGTGCTATACGTATCGTTAAACGAAGAGCACTGCCTTTTCCACATTTTCACGGCGTTTAATTTTCGGGTGCCGAAGAGAGGTACGGGGCTAAGAGCGCGGCCCCGCCAATGTCTTCGTGCTCACGCCACCGCTGGCTGAAGGCTCTCCAATGAGAAGGGATCTCTGGAGGGCCCTCTCTCAGAGGGTAGTTGGCCTCCTCTTGCATGCTGAGCAGACGGTCTTGAAAGGGGTGGGAATACAGTACCTTTACTTTACCCCAATGCACGTGACCTGCGATCGACTGTGGTGAGTGAAGCCGATGTGTGTACTGCTGCGTGGACGGAGGCAGCGGTTGGGGCGGGGGTCGTGGGAGGTGTTAAGAAACTCGCACCGCGGGATAGAATTTGAACCGGTGACCTCTGGATTCGCACGTCCAGTGAACTTATAATTACGCGGCTGCAACATTGCCACGGTCAAGAGGCTGACATTTCCTTTGCTTTTACGGCTTTTTTTAAAAATCAAGTAATCGATACCACAAATCTAGGTCATTTGTACCATTCCACAGCAATATATCGTAATCTGTCACGCGGTGTATTGACAGGTGTATAATTATGTCGATATGTTTCAAAGCTGCCAATACTTTAATGCTGTATAGATGTAAGCACACTACACAATCAATTGCACGAAACAATTCTATTTTACGTGCATTCGCTCTGGAGGGGTGCATTGATATAGTGGTTTACACAATCCACTATGATTTTATAAATCTGAGTTGGATTCCCAACTTACATCAGTGATGAGTGACACCTGGACCCCCTCCTGCCTCCACCCTTCACCAACCTGCACTGACCAGCGTGGTGAAGTATGGTTAAACAGTCACGTGAAACAAAATCAAGAAGTCTGCCTCAGCAGCAGACCATGCTTTCCCACCTGATGATGGACGCTTGTGTTGCGCCCGAAACGTCGTGATTTATTTTATTTTCTACCCACGTGACTTTACCGAAATAACGAAAGAGTATGGATTCGTGCAGTCACGAAAGCTTCAAATCAAGATAGAATCAGAATCTTTTGCCTCGAGGAACCCGATGAGCTCCGATTCGTTTTTTCACAAATGTCCATGACGTTGGATCGACAAAGCTCTATAACATTAAATTAAAGATGTATTTCATACTAAAATATTCATAAATATGATGAACTTCTTTATGTATAACACACGAATAAAAAAAAATCAACACAAAATGTCGTTGCACTTTAACTATTGCGTTTAGACCTCGTAAAATATTTCAATCAGCAGCGTCGAACGGGAGAGAATCCATCACATTATCGCGGCTGTAAGCTCATTACTCCGTCTGATTTACTATTGACACGGACCTCACAAGTCACGAAGATCATTCGGACGCGATTTACACTTGTAGAATTTCGGTCCGCCTCGCGTGGCCGATCCCCGCTTAGCGCGTACGCTTGTGGCGCACGGATTGAACTCGGCGTCGCCGTCGACACACTGCAGCTGACGCGGACGATTGCACGTGAACCTGAGCGCTACGTGTGGTGCGAAAGAAGTTACACGTGCATACGTACACTATCTACGTGCAATTTTGCACGTATGTGTGCAATGCGTTGCGTCCGAGTCTCCAGGTGATCGGATGCTCCGGTGGAGTAAAACGCACCCCCAACTTGTCCCCCAGTATCAATTAACTTATACAAATCTTGTCTCGCACGCACACACACACATCTTTGTGTGTGTGTGTGTGAGACCAGATTACCGGGCTATAAGGAATAAAAGGAATCTGCTAACTTTTGCTTAAAAATAGGGGGTGGGTGGTGCAAAGTGCATCTTATGATCTGGAGAATAAGGTCTATATTATTGATAGATGGAAAATTGTCATTTCTACGTACGGTCCGAAATAACTTCAAAATAATAATATCATGATGTATAACAATACAAAATTCCATGGTCCTTTGTCTTTCCTCTGCTGGATGATGGCTTCTCCTCACAATGTGTCGGTCATGGGGGTGGGGGGTTGGTGGGGGGTTGCTCAACCATTCTTCACCAAACTGTGCGAGCTGTGTGATGGGGGCAGAGGGGGCCCACCGACACTCAAAATAATGAATACGTCGTCTGTCCAAGCTGCTATGATTTTGAGATGGGGCTTGAGTCACACCAGGCAATTACACGTGGGAGAGTAGATAAGGAGTTGTGGGGCCCGATAAGACACATTTACTGGATCAAGGGTATATTTTTTGGGGTGGGAATTTCAACGGCATTCGCATAAAGTCACGCATCATAAGCTTTCAACGGTCTCCCCGTTCATTGAAATTGGTGGAGCGGTCTCGAATAGGTTCTCCAAATAAACAAACACACGTACAGGTGACCTGCTCATACAATAAAACAAGATCGGACTAACTTCCCCACAAAGCTGTTAACGAACACCTATTAAGGTGGGCACGGCACACGAGCGGGTGGGTGTTGTCAGATCCACAGGCGGTCTCTGCAGTGGCGATGTTTACACACCACACCAGGTACTCATTGGGTGCTGAGTGGCCCGGGACCAGTTCAGATATTCGTCACTGATGTTGGCCGTGAGCGGGAATCAAACTGCGCTAACCGCTGCGCCACCGCTCCCCAGTTGACACACGTAAACATGCAGATAAACAGCCCTCTCCATTCCGCCCTTCCTCCGCGCTTGTTCTCCGCCCCCGCCTCCGGTAACAGCGAACAAATGACAGAAACAATGGGCAATAGAGCCACTCGGAAAAAGAGTTGGGCCTCCGGCACTGAAAACATATCTCATGAATATTGGCTTTCAAAAGTATTACGGCATGAATATTTGAAGTGCTCCCGATTCAGCAAAAGCCAAACGTGGGACGGCAGCAGCACTGTGGCCCACGGCGCTGTGGGTGCCGCTCCCGCTGGACTTGTAGCCGGTCCCTCCTGTCCCCATCTCCTTCCTCCTGTTGTGAATCCTTGCCAGGTGGTGGGAGACACAGGTCAGAAAAAACAATAAAGTTCGGAGACATTGAGTAGCGAGTTTAACACGTAGGCTTTCGTGACCAATGTTATGCATGATAGAGGGTTTTTTTGGGTTAGATCGCGTAATATAAATGTGTCGTTCACTGGAGGATTTCTCAACAATGCTGGTCGTCGTCTGATGAGGATGATTGTAATTGTAAATGTTGCGGGTTTGCTCTCCGACACACCGGTACGCTGAACAAGTGACGATTTTGCACGTTCTGTTTACGTGAGAAACCTTAATTGGCTGTGTCGGGTGGTGGCGGGTTTAACGACACATTCACAATTCACGCGATCAAACACAAATAAACGTCGCTAATGGATGATGAGTCGTGACTCTGCATCGTGTTCTGTCCTCTAGGCCTCGTCCTTCTACTGTCACGTGTCTCGTCCTTTACTGTCACGTGCCTCGTCCTCTGCTGTGCACGTGGGGGCTCGGGGTCCAATCCCTCATCGCCACTTTGCATTCACTCAAAATAAAAAATAAAAAATAATAAAGGCACCCGGCTACCTGTAGCGATGCAAACTCGTTGCTTAGTTTCCCGCATGCTGCAGTGTGCACAATTGTGTGCGTGAGTAATCACGGGTAAGCTAACGCCAGCGACAGACGCGCGGTTAAGTAACATTGTCCTGGGGAGTCGGTGAGTCGGAATCGAGTGGATTTTTGTCTTCGATTTCACCGACTTCTCCAAGACTCCTGCCACCCGTTTTCCCCGCAGCTCGTTTCTACCCTGGCTGGGTCGTTCCATTTTTTCATTGATCTTGCATTCGTGAGCGGCACGTGTATGTACACAGTCTATTTGTATAGCCACGGTGCGATTGCATTGCTATTTGATGATAGTTTGTTACGGTCAATTCATCAATCCGTGTCTGTCCCTGCAGTTCCGCTGTCATTTTTCATGATGATGATGAATATGCATCTGGCCTGTAACCAAATCACACGGAACGCTTCCCGATCTCGCCTGGAAGCTAATCAGCATCGAGTCTGGATAGCGGTTGGATGGGCAACCACCATGCATAACAGGCGCTTATAGGCTGCTGTGGTGTTAGCTGGTGTGCAATGAAAGTCAGTGTGGTAACATCGAGCATCGTACTCAACTTCAACTTTTCCACATCTATGCTCCCCATCTTCACCAACCCACGCTGACCTCTGGTGAAGTATTCTTCACTAATTTTCAGAGGAGGGGTGCGGACAACTTTTGCCGATAAGACAGCATTAGTGTGAGGGGCGCCACACATTTGGAACCATTGTGGTTTGACAGCACGATAATGATGGGAGGTGTTTCCACATTTGTGTATTGTCCGGGGCCGTACGTCAGAGGCCGCTTTAAAGATCACCAGTGGTCGGAGGGCCTTGCAATGAAGAACACTGATATCGCAAGTAATCTCCACGACCCGCTTTGCGTGAGGAGGCCCTCATCCAGCCTGTGCATTGACAACATTTTCCGCACTTGCACGTGTAGCCGATGTGGCAATGACTTGCGTGGCGGCCCACGGTCTTAATAGCGCGCGAAGAAACGTCCAATCTCGTGGACAGATCGATGGTCATATATGGGATTAATGAAATGGCTGAGAGAGTCACCTTGACAATTAACCACTGATCCAATGACTCATTCGTAGGTGCTCTCCGGGCCTGCAGAATTAGGAAACACATTGTCTTCTTCATGAAAATCAACAAGAGACGCCGAACGACCCCCTTGCAATTTCGGTGAAGTCACGGTCAAATTTACCACTTGCAAATAATGACAAAAATGTATCATTCACAGCCCTTTGTCAATCCACCGCTGAGTGTCGTTTTTTAACGTCTGTATGTTGTACTTTTTTTAACCTTACATAGCCAACCATGTCAATCGGAGGTGTGGGGGAAGGACATCAAACTAAACAAAAGAAGCAGTTCCAAAGACATGCATTTTCAATCTAGATTTAAAAGTCCATAGCTCAAGTGGCTTCCTAATATCGGAAGGAAGAGCATTCCAGACGTCCACGGAAGCGCATCTAAAACCGCGCGATACGGTGACCGTCTTTGTTCGATAGGTAGCCAGAAGCCGCTGCGGAGGATGACCCGCAGTTCGCGTGATGATTTATGCTCCTTGACGCAATCAGACATACTTCACCACACCGGTCAGTGTGGGTTGGTGAAGGTGAGTTGGGGTCAGTGATCGGTTCAGACAACACTCGCCACTGCTGTCAGCGTGACACCACATTGCTTCTCCGACCGAAAAAATAATAGCCGAGACGAAATGAGGGAGAGTTAAAAAACAGGCTTCCTTGTTAGAATATAAAGACACGCTCTCTCGTCAAAAGCAATAAGTGGGCAAGAAATACAGCGTTATGATTATGTATACACATTACGTGTCTAATATGATACACGACGTCGAGTAATGTGCGCTAATAGGCAATACAATCTTGTGTCGTTTCTGCAAATGTGTTCTCCGCTTTGCTCTTTCACGCGGCCAGGGAGCGTGGCACCGCGTGACAGTCCCGAAAGTTATTATTTTCATAAAACCTTCCTTGCATAAAATATTTGTCTGCGCCTACGCAAAAAAAAAAATCGGGCGGCCAAACCGTCCCTCGAAATGCAGGCGAACCATCCGACCGTCGCGCGTGGAACTGGACGTGTCCACAACGTGTCACTTGCAAACACGAGCACGGCCACATGTCCTCTGTCGGAAGGTGCGTGTGGTTTTGTCACCTTACCCCGTTGTGTGCTCGCCGCCTGTCACTCTCTCTCTCTTTCTCGCCTCTTTCCTGATTTAAATCACAACTATGTTTTGTTGTTGCTGTACGTACGTACGCATGAATGTTGAACTTCTTTCGCACCGTACGTAGTCAACCGTGCTACTCGGGAGGCGCGAGGGAAAGACAACGAACTGCACACAAAAAGCAGTTCTAAAGAAATTCGTTTTCAATTATTGCATCCATTCATATGTACCATGCACGGTGACCCCTTGCATCCTGGTTGTGTTTTAATTTCATACATTGGCTTCATTGAAAATAGAAACCAATTTTTGTAAAATATATTTTCACAAAGAGGATTATACGCTTGCACGTCGACTGCCGTCGTTTCCACCCACTGGCAGGGCACGACGGGACAATGATGCGCTCGCGTTTTCACGTTCGTGTTAAGAATCACGCGACGGCTTCTGGCCAACGTCGGGTTGCTGGCATCTCTGCAAAACGAGTCGCCAAGTAGATAGAGATAACCCCGCGCTGCGGAGAGAATGCGTAGAAAAACAACGGCACAGCCCTGACGAAGCCTCATTACATTTTGAAGCTTCGCACGTGAGTTGGGCCTTTTTTTTTGGGGGGGGGGGGGGTTATCGTTGAAAGGAAAGGTCAACCCTTGACATGTCATTTCCTGTGACTTACCGAGCACTAATTCCCTGCGTGGCCCGCTTCATGCGTGCCACACATTGCGTTTTTGGCCAAAAACGATCGCTGCGGAGATAATGTTTGGTCAGGCACGCGCGCACTCTCTACGTAACAAAGTTCAACTTCGCGTTCATTCATTTAACCAGCTGAGAACTCAAAGAGACCAGGATAGTCTCGTGACAAGAGTCGGCTCGGTCGCCAAAAATTGCAGGCAATGGAGCAAAGAGAAGAATTAACGACATCAGAACGTTTGGGCGCAGTATGGAATGCGTGAATTAGGCGATTTGTCCAGCGTTGGTGATGGACACATCACGTGTTCACTCAAAAGCAGACAATAGCACTTGTTTAGATGATAATCTGACCTCTGTGTTGAGCGGTAATAGATCTGCTAAAAACGATCTCCCACCCGCAATTGACGGTAACAATCCAATGTACGTCCGTCGCGGCACAATCCGTTCAACGTTGAAATTCCACTGGCGAATTTTTCCAACGCAAAATAAAGCGACGCACATCGGCAGGCGGTGTACGGTGGGGTAAAGTGTGGGTACTCCCCCCTCTTCCAAGACGTACTGGCCAGCGTGGAAGAGTAGGCCAAATAACCTTGAGGGCACTCCGTAACGAGGGAACCTTCGGTCAGCGGTGGCACGACCAAGTAAAAGCCAGGGCTGCACTTTATCCTTCAGCTTACATCTGACACATCATCAGAAAAAGAGAATGTGCCACCTGTTTCGGCATCCACCAGCGAGTAACCCTGGGGAACGGCAGCACGACCACTGCCCTGGGTTGTTTCGCCTCCTCAATTATTCCGCTGGTTAAGCCCCCACGCGTTGCGATGAATCTTGGGATGAACAAAAAGACGCTGCTACCTCTGGCGCCGCTGTTAGTTAGAGCCCCAATTGCAGATCCTCGTTTACAGCCTCCGAGAATAGCTCCGCCAGAAGCAAGTTCATCCAAACCTGGCAGCTCCAATGGTCCATATAAATACAATCAAGCCCGCACAGGCACAAAGCCTCCGATCCACACACACGCACACAAAAAACACCACACTCGTATCCACGAGAAGAAGAAGAAACATAAAAACAACCCCTCCAACGTAAACAAAGGGAAAATAAACAAATCGTAAGCATTTGTTCCTATTAATCTGGGCTATCCAGGCTCGGGCAGTAGAGTCAGGCCCGGGGTCCGTTTGGAGTGAGCGATGAGTATTCTCTGAGGTGGCGGTGGTGTTTTTATTCTCCGTGTGTGCTCGCCGCCGATACGAGTCAGCACGGTGAGGCTACTTTTATCTTCCCTCGGCAGGAACTGCCCGTCGGTCTTTTTTTTTCAGGTGGTGGGGTTTTTTTTGTTTGTTTGACGAACAAGGCTTTTGCCTTTACAACAAGGCCAAACTACGTCGCCATTGACTTTCCATTTGCTTCTTCTTCTGTCGTATGGGCAGATGTAGCTGCAGAGCAACGACCACGATTTGACAAGCCAGATAAAGCGTCAGGAGCAGCGGAGTGTATCTCGCTGTGAAGTCGCCTTCGTGTTTGTGGAACAGGGCATTGCGTCTGTTACACGTTGAACGGTCTGTTCTGGATGACCAGAATTCGCACACTACTGTAGAGTTTTTGGGTTTCCATTTGTGCAACAGGTATCCGCATCTGCCATCGTTTGTGCAGTGAATGCGATTTAGGGTAGACTTTGAGCGTCGTGGAAGATCAAACCCAGGAATCTTCTGCGTTTGATCTCCCACGAAGCTCATTTGCCAAAATGGCAACTCGACAGCGGTTATCCTACGAGTTAAAATCATCCCCGCTGCAGGAATGTGACATTTTTTCCACTTGCTCAGAGGCTGTAAAAAACATGAATAATGATTGATACTTAGAACGCACCGCCCACAACTCGCTCACTCGTGAAGGGAAGGAAGAACGATTGAGAGGCGCGTGGAACCACAGACAACCAAGAAGGCAAGCCAACGTGATGAGCCGGCGGCCAACAACTGCCCAAGCTCTGCGGTCCTCTACACATGAAAATGGGGACGAGTACCGCCTGAATGCTCCTTTGAGCGAGACATCACTTTGATTTAATTGCAGCAGAACTCCAGGGTACGTGAAATTCCCATCAACCACGCCACTATTATTCCTGTAATCCGCATATTTCTTCCACCGATAAGTGGCGTTAATGTGTGGATATCGTCGCGGATAACGGCATCTGTGATATTTGTCCCACACGCAGTGGCGCAACCAGGGAGTGGGGCAAATCGGTCAGGTGGGGCGCCACTATTTGATTTGTCTTACACGGTCGCACCATTGTATATCCGGCTTCTCTTTGCCTTATCATATCGTCGTTTCGCTCCACGGTCTCCAACATTTAACGCTGTAGGGGGCGCTCCGTCTACGCAAAAGGCAGCCCCCATAGCCCCGAAACAACCTATTTTCAATATTACATCACTGCTATAATTAAATTAGAATAAAACGTGGGAGGCAAATGAAAGCATTTTCGTAAATAAGTTTTTGTTTACACTGTCGTAACCTTGGCCATGGGAAGGGGTGGGCAAGTCACCCCCCTGCCCCCCCCCCCCCACGCTCGTTACGCTACTGCCCCCCACATCCCCGTGGGTAAAAGTTCTACATTTTAAAGGGCACAACACTGCTATACTGCTGTACCGCACCTCCGATTGGCGCGGTTGGCTACGTAGGTACGGCGTGAAAGAAGTTCAACACACACACAATGTCAGGGCGTCGTGAACGTTGTAGCCGGCGTATTTCACACAGGGTTATTCCACAAATGACTCTGACCCAAATCAACAGCCTCATCAGATCTCAGAAGCTCAGCACGGTTGAGCCTGAATAGTTTTAAAGATGGGCCGACTGCCACGCCTAACAGGCGTTAACAAGGCTACACGGTTGACAGCATAGGGAAAGTGCAGCAACGTCCATTATTGTACTGTACCTCTATGCACCCCCCCCAACCCCCACGTCTATGCTCATCAAACTATTCCTGGACCAGCGTGTTGAAGCATGGTCAGACAAACTCCGCGCGGCGTGGGGAGAGTCTCTCGTCCAGAAGTGGAGTCACCAACGGCTGCGCGAGTGTTGCACGTGCGCTACAATTTAACAAACACGCTGCGTTATATTGAGGCCAGAAACAAAAAAAAACAGTTTGATTATGTTGTCAAAACATTCCCTGCTTTCGATCACAGGAAAGCGATATTTACGTGAAGTGTCACTTTTAATCGTGCATAACGACCGATGTGTCTTACGTTGTTGTTTCTATATTTTTCTGTAACTGACCGTAACAAGTTGACGGAATTTCGCTGAAGTAGTTGCGATGTATTGTTCGCCTTTCAACTTCACTGGCATGTACATCTTTTTTTAATATAAAAAAAAATTTCTACGATTTGAAATTTTTCTATCAATCCTGGGCTGTTTTAATTTCTCCGCGACTGCACGTCACGTGTCGCTCGCTGGCGATCCTCGTGTTGGCTGCATGTGATCTGTGGTGCCACGACCGCGGAGCAACTCTGCAAGCGCCGCGACTCCCCCGTGGCCCCCACCCTGAGCACACACACGCACGTAGTAGTGGGATCGCCTGGCACAACGGGTTTTCATCCGAAGGGTCCCTAGGAGGAAAGTCCCGCGGTTTCCCGGTGCCAGGATATTGGCCGACCCTCACAGGACAGGGCACATCGCGGTGTCGCTGAGTTGGCTTAAAATTGCATGGGCGCACAAAGGTTCACCGGGCCAGCCACAATGAGTCATATACAACATCGTGGAGGGCAGCTGGGGTGAAATATTAAGCGAGCAGAGCAGACTATGAGGTCAGGTGATCTCAGCGCCACGACCTCCCCCGGCCCCAGACCGAGTACACACTAGCAGGGCGTGTATTCGCCAGCCGGACGTCTTTCCAGATTAAACGGGATGAGTCAGAAATTAATGAGTCCGGGTGGTTCGACAATAGGCCGCCGGAGTACCCGTCGCAACGCTCCGTGTAAGGGGAGTGAAACGAGCGAGGACCACAGGTAAGCACCAGAGGTGTGGACTCGAGTCATGTGACTTGGACTCGAGTCAGACTCGAGTCACGAATTTGATGACTTGCGACTCGACTTGGACTTGCATAACAATGACTTTGTCCCACCTATGAGATGTGGACTCGAGTCATGTGACTTGGACTCGAGTCAGACTCGAGTCATGAATTTGATGACTTGCGACTCGACTTGGACTTGCATAACAATGACTTTGTCCCACCTCTGGTAAGCACACGATCGGCCGCGCGGGATGACGTAACCCTGGATTTTTGTAGTCAGAGGGCATTAAATGGGGAGCCTGAAACCGTTCAGATGAGGACTCTTCTTCAACATCTTTGTCACCAAGACCCCCCCCCCCCCCCCGTGCCGTCCTGCCTCCTCGAGCTGCTCACAACATCCGTGTGATGCCAGCGAGTGCTGCTACGAGGCAGTGATAGGCGAGGTTTTTTTCGTCATCCTCCCTCCGACTCTCACGGCGTCCGTGCGACGCCGTGAGCACAGCCGCGAGGTACGTGATAGGGCGGGTGAGTATTTGGGGACTTGAAGAGCAGTGGACAAGGCTCTGCTCGCAGAATATTCCCTCCGGGCAGTGCGCGGAATTAAAGTTAGCACAGAGCCTCGGTGTGGTGTCCGTGATGTATGTGTGGAGCGGCTACGTGGGCGGACGCGAGCCGCGTTATCATTAGCCGTGGTGTGTGCGGGCGTGTTAGGGTATAATCGTCCGCAGGTGCGAGCGCGTTCGCGCCCCTGCGTTAGCGTTAGCTGTGGCGTACGCGGGCGTGTGTGGGCTAACTCCATGCGGCTGTAAGCCAGCAGCACGGGCATGTCCCTCAGAGAGGGAGCGGGGGGCCCGATCACGCGGTCGGCGGGGGCCCGGCGGGAGCCGACTGACGCGGTGGAGGAGGGAGTGGAAGGGTTGGACGTCGGCTCCCACAGATCCATCACTCGCACACGCGTGGTTGCGGTTCATCGGAAACACACGTGTCACTCGCATGGCCATCAACATATTAGCTGCATGCGATCCATCACTCGCACACGCGTGGTTGTGGTAAATCGGAAACACACGTGTCACTCGCATGGCCATCAGCGTGTTGGCTGGGGTTCGTCACACACACACACACACGTGTTCTCCCGCGCAGCTTGGCACGACCACCGCACTACCCTGTGTGCTGTTCAGCGGTCCTACACCGCACGTGGATGATGCTTGTACAACATCGGTGGATGTCATCATCAGCTCTGGTCAATCCACTGCTGGATGAACATCCTCCAAGCCATAATAGAGGTTTTTGAGTTAGATCGCGTAAATAAATAAATACATAAATAAATATATATGTGCAGCTAAACCCGCCACCACCCGACACCGCCAACTAATAAGGTTTGTCAAGTAAACATAAAGTGCCAATTCTTCACTAGTACAGTACGCCAGTGTGTTGGAGAGCTAAGCCACAATATTTACAATGTGAGCACGACGTTTTGCCAATAATTAGAACCAGCTTCATCAGGCGACAGCCAGATTTGTGGAGAAGTCCACCTGTTTCGCTCCTTATATAGCGCAGAAGTTTGGTCACCACATCTAATTACTGGCAAAACGTCGTACTCAGATTGTAAACGTTGTGGCTTGGCTCTCCAACACACCGGTGTGCTGTACTAGTCACGAATTGGCCACGTTCTGTTCACGTGACAACCCTTACTAGTTGGCTGTGTCGGGTAGTGGCGGGTTTAATGACACGTTTAATTATTTACGCGATCTAACCCAAAAAAAACCTGTGTTATGAATAATACTATTCGCAAAAACTTGCTACGTGTTAAACTTCCTCCAAGCCGCCGGCGTGTGTCGCGATCCTGCGATGCAATAATCTGCCTTTCCAGTAAAAGATGCAACGTTGGTCCAAAGTTGACCCAAAGTTTGCACTTTTACTGGGTGGCAACCGCAGGACCTGCACACGGAGTAGTTCAATTGCTCCGTCTCATCGGCGGTGGCGCAACCAGAACTGTGATAGATTTAAGCCAAAAAAGGTCAATTAGGTTTTTATTTAAAGCTTTCGTGACTGCAGGGATTCATCTTCTTGGTTCTTTCGGTAAAAGTCACGTGACTTTACCGAAAGAACCCAGAAGAGGTCAATTAGGGTTCAACTATTCACCAAATCTTCTTCTTGGCACTTGCGCATATTGTAGTAACCATAGCAGCTCAGTGGCAACAAACGGTACTTGTTGGCCAATTTCAAGTTCCTTTCAACTGGAGACGCGGCGTCTTGAACTGCAAGCCTCGACTAATGATCGTATTACACTGAAATGGCAAATCGGTGCTCACGTTTGTTAAATGTCTTTGCGGGACGTTCTTTGTTAAACATGCCAGGGGGCATTGCTTCAGAGAGTTTAGCTGCCGCGTGAGAGAAGGCTTCGTTGAGATTGCTCTTGATGTTGTTTGTTTTAGTTTGAAGGGTGGCAATTTGCTCAAAAAATCTCACTGCACTTTTGTGAAAACGTCACGCTTTGCTACTATCGCCTAGTGCGGTCGCGTCCTTTGACGCCACTGCAGTTGTGTCAGAGAAGAAGCTGACCGGGCGCGATTAGCTCACGACAGTGGCCTTTAAATCCCACAGGGCTTCCTAAAACACGATTTTACGAGAAGCGTCAAAATTCCTCTCGGTTCAGTTGCTCTCGTCTCGATCTCACTTCCTGCTTCCTCCCTCTCTCTCAAACAGATCAATATTAGCCAACCCCTAGCCAATCAGGCCCCTCCCCAACACCCCCCCCCGCCCCCCGGGGATCAATGCTGCTCCAGTACGAACTCAGTAATAAGACGATGCAGCACAGGGAGCGATGCGGTCAAAAGTGTTTCTTCGTTCACCAAGCAAGAACCGATTATTCCAGGAAATTTCGTCAGTGATATCGCATTGATGAATTACACCATTGTTATCGCCTTTAAAAAAAAAATTCTACGTGGACTATTCTAACGTTTGTGCACGCGCTAAGATACGCACCGCTTCAGGTCCACTGTGTGAAACGAAAGCTCACTCGTCTGCCTAAAGTGTGACATGTGAAGTGGCAGCGGCATAGTGCGGTTGGCACGGGGGGGGTGGGCTGGTGGGAAAGATAATCCGGGACATCATGGCCAGAGAAATATATCTGAATTCCAGAAGAGATGGGACGGGGAGACCTGCCTGTGTCTAAATTAGTTTTGTTGACTGCTATATTGCAATGGTGGGTCCAGGAAGGAAGGGGGGACGGGGGGGTGCCCCTTGTATTTCTATTTACAAGGGAAAATACAGTAGTAAGTGGATATTTTCTTGTGCTTTTACAAGTGGGCCATATTTAAAATTGTAATATCTCAGAAAAGTCAGAAGGACATCGGGTCAGAGGAGTTCAGGGTCTATCTTGCCGGCCTTCAGTCTTCAACTGGCTCTTCGTTCTTCGGCTCCCGAACACTCCCCCGAGCTCTCTGGCTCTCCGTCTTTTATACGAATTGCCCACCGAGGGGCGGGGTTCTGAGGGATCGAAACACACCCCGCAGCCCCCACCCGTTGGAAGGGGCGCGAGGGATCCAAAATCCACAGCCCCCCCAGGTTGCTAGCTGTAACCGACGTGTTTGTATCCTAACGGCTGTGTAGAGGTGTCACGGGAGGGCGAACAAACACACCAGGGGTGGTTATGCCCGCACGCGGAACGATGCTTACATCCACGTGGCCCCGAGAGCCCAGAGCCGATGCTCTTGTAAGAGCCGGTCTGGTGACTAAGGGTGCCGTGATCCCAGCTTAGCCAGAGCTGGATCAGCTAGCCTCCCCTAGCTCTGTAGTGGAGGACCTGGGAGTAGGCTAGCCGGGATAGAGATAGTGGGATCTCCCTGTTAGACGGGTGGAGGGGCCGATACCCCTTCGAGTGTTGTATAACTTGGCCTGTATTGAGTGAAACGTGTAATAAATAAGTGTGCCTCCGACTACGTCGTCCAAGTCTCATTGAACCTACTACAGCTGTAACAGATGTGTGTTTCTACCATAACACCCACTGGCCTATTGTCAAAATCCACAACCACCACCACTCCCTCCCACCACTGCTCCCTGGCCTTGCGCCTGGGTTCCACCAATCCTTGGGCTCCGGTGCAGTTGCGCCGCCTGCACTCCACCCGGTAGTCATGCCATCGTTTCAGTCAGCAACACAGCGAGACGAAGCAACGTTGTATAACATTGGCTCATAAAGGGACTTTTATTGTTTGGTTGAAGAAAAAAAACTTGTAAATGATATCTCAGACGCGTCTATCGGTGTGTGTCCAAGCGGGGCCCCAATGGAAAAGCATCATTTGAGCTCACATTCTAAACAAAATCAATAATGGCAATGTTGCGGCCTAACATGTAAATCAATTTGACCGACGTTTATTGGGTTTCGCATTGCGAATGTGACAATTTTCACGGCAATCTCACGCCCATTGATTTGCCGAGTTCCACGCGCAGACGCGCACGTGTGGGGCTGTGTGTCTGTGAGTGTGTCTGCGTGTGTGTCTGGGTGTCTGCGTGCGTGGTTGTGCAGAAAGGTCGTGTAGCGGTTAGCATGCTGCGCTACGAACCTGGCGACCCAAGTTCGATTCCCGCTCACGGCCAACACCACTGACGATTATATCTGAACCGGTCCTGGGTCTCCCCTAGATCGACTCAGCCTCAAATGAGTATCCAGTGGGGTGTGTAAACATCGCCTTTTTGGAGACAAAGGCGGCCGGGCGTGGTGCTGGCCACCCACCCCCTCGTGTGCCGTTCTGGCCTTCATAGGTGCTCGCTAACAGCACTTGCCCCAGCAGTCTGTTAAGGATATACAGGGGATCTTTTTGGTTGTGGGGAAATGTAGTGTAGCGGTTAGCGCGCTGCCCTATGAACCCGGCGACCCAAATTCTATTCCCGCTCACGGCCATCACCAGTGATTATTATCTGAATTGATCCTGGGCCTCCCCTAGTTCGACTTAGCCTCAAATGAGTAGCTGGTGCGGTGTGGAAACATCGCCACTGGGGAGACAAAGGCGGCCGGGCGAAGTCCTGGCCACCCAACCCCCTCGTGTGCCGTGCCTGCCTTCATATGTGCTGCTCACTAACAGCACTTGCCCCAACAGTCTGTCAAGACTCTATGGGAGATCTTTGTCTTTGTGGTCGGGCGCATGTGACCCCACACGGAAGCTGTGTTTGCGTTCGAGCTGCCAGCCTCGTGCACCTCTCATTCGAGGTGAAAATCGCTTGCGAAGGCCTCGCGATTGAAATTTTTTTGTGGTCGCACATCGCCATTGATCGCGCAAGCCCTATCGGGGCAGTTAAACGCTCGCCAAACAGCAACAATTACGAGACGTCTTCTTGGTTCTTTCGGTAAAGTCACGTAGAAGGGAAGTAATAAAATAATAAAAATAAAACATAATAAAACAATTCTCACGACGTTTCGGCTACAACGCAAGCAGCCGTCTTCAGGTGAAGAATGAGACACTGCCAAGCTAGGAGCTTATATATAAGCTGAGTTGGAGGTGGAAGAAGAAGAGAGCCTTAACAAAAGAATGTGTATATCAAGAGGAATTTAGCATATTCATGGTGAATGCGTAGGAGGTGGGCGGGGGGGTTTCAAAGTCATATTATGCCCATGCATTATGCAGGATCAGCAGCACCAAAGGGAGCATTAACAAAGGGAGGGCATGTTAATAGTATGTAGAAGCAATGAAACATGTGAATGGGAAAACGGTGGCAGGAGATCCGCAGCGGAGCAAGTAATGCATTCCCTGTGGAGAACACAAGATACACAGTTAATGCCAGTGAGTGGACTGCGGTCTGAAAGTCACCATAAACGTGAACAACAATCAGTTAAGATCCAAAGTGGTTTATTACGTCCTTCCAATGATTGCTGAGCCAGAATCCATCTTCTCGGTTGAAATTGTCTCTGTGTTTGTATATGTGGATCGCCTCATGAACGAATCTCTCATGGTAGCCAGATGGCTTGCAGAGAACCTCTGTCTTGGAAAAGTCAATGTCATGTGAACCCACTGAATTGTAACAATGATCTGCCACGGCTGAGGTGTTTGTCCTACCGTGGTTCAGGTCAGCTTTATGTTCACGGATGCGGTCCGAGACATGTCGTTTGGTTTCTCCAATGTAACTGCTACCACAGAGGCAACTTAGTTTGTAGACGCCAGGGTACTGTATGTCTGGAACCACGTCTTTTACAGACGGAACCAGATCACGGATTTTATGTACTGTGTTGAATCGTACCTGAATCTTGTGTTTAATCAGGATTTTGGAGATCTTTTTTGTGACCCCAGCAATGTAGGGTAAGGTGATGGTTTTGAAAGGCTCCTCAGCAGGATCCTTCTTGACGGTTGGAGTGATGGCATTGCGGATTGTGTAGTCGGAGTAACCATTAGCCTTAAGAGCTTGGCGTATGTGTTTGAGTTCACTGGCAATGTGTTCCTGGTCGGAGATGCATTGGGCTCTATGGTATAGAGTCTTGATGAGGGAGTTCTTCTGGGATGGATGGTGGTGGGAATCCGGTTTTAGGTAGGCATCCGTATGGGTGGCTTTCCTGTAGACAGAATGGCTCATTGAACCATCAGGTCTCCTTTTAATTAGGACATCCAAAAAGGGTAGCTTGCCATCTTTTTCGACTTCCATGGTGAATCTGATGGCTGGGTGTATGGAATTGATGTGGTCGAGAAATTGGTCTAGAGCAGGCCGGCCATGTGGCCAGATGACAAAAGTGTCATCTACGTACCTCTTCCATAAGGTCGGGTGTAGAGTGGCAGTCTGGATGGCGTCAGTCTCAAATTTCTCCATGAAAATGTTGGCTACAACCGGAGATAGGGGGGAGCCCATTGGGGTGCCCTCAGTTTGCTTGTAGAAGGTTCCATTCCAGGTGAAGTAAGTATTGGTTAAGCAGTGTCTCACCAGGGGGGGTACCCCAGCATGCAGTCCTTGATGAACCAAGTCTTCAATGATTGCGATGGTGTCAGGCACAGGAACCTTGGTGAACAAGGAAACCAAATCAAAACTGACAAGCAGGTCGTCTGGGGACAGGGAAATCCCCTTGATTGTCGATACCAGGTCAGTAGAGTTTTGTACCGCAGATGTGGTTTTTCCAGTGAAAGGCCGTAGGATTTCAGACAAAAAACGAGCCAGTTTGTAAGTGGGGGAGTTGATAGTAGAGACAATGGGACGAAGAGGTGTATCTTCTTTATGTATCTTTGGCAAGCCGTACAATCTTGGTGGCCTGGCTGCAGAAGGTTTCAACAAGAACTGTTTGGTCTGATCAATTAATACGGTTGAAGCAGAAATGATTTTGTTGGTTTTGGTGACGAGGCTGTTGGTGGGGTCTCTTTTTATTTTTGCTCCCTTTGGTGCTGCTGATCCTGCATAATGCATGGGCATAATATGACTTTGAAACCCCCCCGCCCACCTCCTACGCATTTACCATGAATATGCTAAATTCCTCTTGATATGCACATTTTTTTGTTAAGGCTCTCTTCTTCTTCCACCTCCAACCCAGCTTATATATAAGCTCCTAGCTTGGCAGTGTCTCATTCTTCACCCGAAGACGGCTGCTTGCGCTGTAGCCGAAACGTCGTGAGAATTGTTTTATTATGTTTTATTTTTATTATTTTATTACTTCCCTTCTACGTGACTTTACCGAAAGAACCAAGAAGATGAATCCCTGCAGTCACGAAAGCTTTAAATCAAAATTACGAGACGCGTCTCCGGGTTTTTTTCTTGTTTATTTGCGCAATCACAACGGGGTCTGCGAGCTGCAGAGCTAATGGCGAACGGTGGTGCCGAGGGGTGGGGGCTCTAGGCGGGGGGGGGGGGGGCATCACCTTCCGTGCAAACAAATATACATGAGATCTCAATGCTTCTTGTCGTACGGCTGCTGATGGCAGAGCAGCAACAACAACAATTTTACATTCAGCTGGTCAAGCCCAGATAACCACGTCAGGAGTAGCGTAGTGTGTATCGCTGTGATGTCCCCTTCGTGTTTGTCGATCGGGGCATTGCGTCGTTTTATGTTGTATCACGGTCTGTTCTGGATGACCAGAATTCGCACACTACTGGGGAGTTTTCCATTATCCATTTGTGCATCAGGTGTATCCGCATCTGCCATGGTTTGTGCAGATGCAAAACTTTCCTACCGACATGTTTATAGAATGAGACCTTCTTTGCCAGTAGCAAGATATAGTAATAGGTTTTTACCCTTTTATCTTAAAAAACCTATTACTATATGTTTATAGAAGCCAATTGACTTAATGTTAATGGAAAATGTCCTTTGTATGCACATGTATGGTGAACTTCTTTCGCACCGTACGTAGCCAACCGCGCTAATCGGAGGTGCGGGAGCCAGATAGTTAACGCCTCGGCAAACAGCACCTCCTCATGTAACATCGCTCAGTAAAGAGTGGCCATCACCTCATCCCCACCTGCACGGCCCCACTGCCCTCTTCTCACGCTCGCGATGTCTTCTCAGTCCGCGGAATTCCGTCGCAAGCGACTCGGCAAAGCAACACGCGTCGGTTCAGTGGTCGAACGTTTCTGATCGTTAAAAAAAACCCCCAAAAAACGGCAACAAAGGCGTCAGCTTTGGGGTTACGGAAGGCGTCGGCGAGGACTGCCATTCTTTTTTGGGCGGCAATAAAAAAAAATGTCTGCTCGTGGGCCATCGACTCGCGGACCTCCTGTCCACTTCGATAATGCAACAACATTTTTTTTACCTTCGTTGGTGACAATACGAGTGTTGGCAAAAAAAAAGTTTACCCGATTTACGGGGGCTTTCGCGTCTTGTCTAAGCGGGCGGATCGACTTGTTCTCACCCGGTGGCGAAACGCAGGGCACGTGCCGCACGACCTCCGTAATGGGATTGTGACCTGCGGTGGCCGTGTCGCCACGGCCGCTGGGGGTAACGCAGCGTGGAAAAGGATCAATGTCCCACCTCCAATCACTCGATTGTCTCAGCTGGTTATAGTCCACTACGATGACCGACGGATTGCCTTGAACTATGACCGACAGATTGCCTTGAACTATGACCGAGGGATTGTTGTGAACTATGACCGACAAATATCTCTGAACAATGACCGACTCATAACAAGTGTGAATTACATCATTGTTTTGTAAGATCAAATAGTTGTAATTCGTTAATTAAAACAATGTTATTTTACGTGTTTATTTATTAACTTGTAACCATGTCTGCTGGCCGAGTCACCCTTGAAAAAAAAGAGCTGTAGAGCTAAATGAGTTATTCACTTGGATAATAAACTTCTGATTCATTGCTGCTATGACCGACGCATTTCCGAGTGCTATTCAGAAGTTTACGAGCTGCTCACAATCGAACGGTTGCGAGTTCTAATCCTGTGGGTTGACTCAGCCCATCATCCCTCTGAGGGTCGATGAAACAGGTACCATTCTGTGGGGAAGCCAACAGTGGTTGTCATATGGATAGACTCGCCCCCACCACAGGAATGTGGAATTTCTACGACTGACTCTGGGGATGTAAACAGATGAGCCCCCAATGCTCAATTTGAGCAGGACGTCACTGTGACTTTGTGATATTGCAACCTTTGCGGTTCAGGATACGGAAGAGGAGCGGAGCTCAAACAAGTAACCCTTGCGAGGTTTTGCAAATCGGTCTTACAGAACTGCCGGCGACTCTTTCGCCGTTCTCGGCGTTGCTACTCAAATGCGATTCATTGCCGCCGGCATGAAGCCCAATTGTCCTCGGCGGTGCCATCAGAAGCTGAGCCATACGCTAGAATTGCAGGTAAATTAAAGGGCGATGTCCCTTAGGTGATGATGACAAATCCCTTCAACCCAGTACAATGTCTCACGTCCGACTCGTTGGGAACTTAGCTATATCCGCACGTGTGCAAAAGGTCAGACACGTGAACATCTGTATGCAACTACAGCCCCACCGTGCTCAAATACTGCGCTGGTGCGGTGGTTAATTGGTCAGGGCGAGTTCGCGACGGACTGCGATGCGACATCCTGGACGTCTGTAAAAATCAAAAAGCGCGTCATAGCTCATCGGATTTCTCCAGGATAAATAAAGGTCATGATTCTGAGCAAAAAAAAAATTGCCCAATATCTCCTTTATTGTCGAATCAACATACGCGCAAATTGCTGTAACACCTTATCCATGATCACCCATGCCACCCGCCGCCAAATCCAGAACAACGCGTTGACGCTATTTTGCCATAGCTCCTGCAGGCTTCCGACTGCCGCTGCCAGGCCACGCTGCTGGGTCTCGCCGTGTCGCGCGACCGCCGTGCTGTTGTGACAATGCCACTGCGTGCATCTGTGTCGTGCGCGTGCGTGCGTGCGCGCGCCTGGGTCTGTGTGGGGGAGCGGTGGGCTACGAACCAGGCGACACGAGTTCGATTCACGTTCACGGCTAACACCGGGTGGCGATTATCTGAGCCGGTTTTGGGCCTCCTCTAGGTCGACTGGGCCTCAAATTAGATCATGGTGCGGTGTGTAAGCATCGTTACTGGGGGAACGAAGGCGATCGGGCGTGGTGCTGACCACCCACCCCTCGTGCGTCGTTCTAGCCTTCATAGGTGCTCGCTAACAGCACTTGCACCAAAAGTATGTGAAGGCTATGGGGGGAGGGGGGGGAGTCTTTGTCTTTGTTTGCACTGGTGTGTGCGACCGCTCAAGGGCGACGAATGGGATGGGACCACTTTCCACTCGTGAGCAACAATGACACTTTTACATTGGGAGTGGAGCACTTGCTCCCCGATTCTAACCCCCCCACCTCCAACAGAAGCGCTTGCACGAGCAATCCCATCCCCCCCTCCACCCCGATACACAAACATCACCGGTCACAGGAACACAGCCGCCTTCCAGCTGGGGTTGGAAGGGGTGGGGAGTGGGGTGGGGGTGGTCGTAATGCAGACGAAATCAGCGGTGGTGACAACGACGAAGCGGAGACGAAATGTGGGAGGAAAGTCCGCGAGCGCGCACAGAGCATTCATCCTCGGAAGCTGCATCACCCACAACGACACATTCGGGCTTTGGTGCCATTTGACAATCGACAATGCTTTCATGCTTTGCAATAATGATGATGATGATGATAATAATAATAGTATTACGGTGATCGTCATTTGTCCAGAGGGGTGGGATAAATAAAACGAACGCCAACAACAACAAAAAAACAATCGTTTAATTACAATCGAGAGAAATGTCGAACATCTAGATTGTATATTCTAACGTCTAATGGGTTAGCTCGTCTTTTTTTTCCATTCCAAGTTTCACACATTCACCACCGACGTGCAAAGTCGCTACGGTGCACGGGAGGGGGGGGTGCACTAATCGCGTCCGCGCTTCAGAGTAGAACTTCATGCTTCTCACAGGCAAGGACGCACGCACACACAACAACAACAACAACAAAAACACACACCAAAAAAAATCAACTTGGGACATTTTTTTTTTAAATAAAATGAAAACAAAACCGAAATGTACATGCAACAAAAAAAAACGACGGCACCAACCGTGTCTGGAATGTACATTTAAAACTCTTGTTCAAATCTTTTTATTTTTATGCAGTTGGGCTTTTTTTTATTATTTGATGATGATGTTTTTTTCTTTTTTTTCTTCAGCCAGCCTACCCGGGGGTAGTCATCTTAAACGACGCAACGTGCCTTGTTTTTACGTTGTCACGACACTAAAGTTTGGTACTGATGCTGCAAATAGAGATCATCTCAATATACAGATAACAAATACGTATTTTTTTTATCTTTTACACACAATATATTCAAGTATATTACACACGCCTTGCCGCGTGAAATCCGTGAGTATGCAGCTCTACGCAGCGCGGTTTTGTGCGAAGGTCATTCTGAAGCAACTGTACGTACGTTTAGTTAAGAGAAGGCGCGGGTCAAACACGATCAGATAGAGCCTGCGACGTTCCGTTGACGTACACTAAACTGCGCATTCGAGTGCTTTCGCGAATGTTGAGCTCGTACCCAAGAATGTATTGAAAGGAACGAATCCGTGGCCACGCATGGTGACGCACCGCATGTGCCAGGCTCTTTTTGTGGCGACTGCGACGCGTGAACGCCTGTCAGCTGGGCTGGCATCCCGCGACAGGAACATCGGACGTGAAGGTTGTTGACATGTCACGCAACAAACGAATGAAAACGAAGGTTTCGAAGAGCGCGATGTGTCGCCAAGAAAATTATCCGGTTAAATCACGACAGTTCAAGTTTTTGAGCTCTTAAGAAGATAAATTCAACCATTGCATGATTTCCACTGTGGGGCTAGAAATAACAGGTTGATATGGTAAATAGTAATTATCACTATCGCGTGAGCGAGTAAGCGCACAAGTGTTAGCTCGCGTCCGAGAGGATGATGACCACCGTGGAGAATGAGCGATGGGGATTAGATACTCGTGTGCAGAAGTGAAGTCGCAGGACTGTGGTGACGATATGGGAAGGCCTTAATCCAGCGGTGGATAAAACATGGTTGATCGTAAAAGCCTCACTAACAACTATATCTTGCAACGGACGATCTAGAAATATTTAGCATCTTTCCAAAACTAGTGTATTATGATTACCGAATGACAACTGAAGCGCCGGTGCAATTATTGCACGTGTCTTGAGTAAGTTAAACGTAACTTCGAGCATCATTCACATGTTTCACCTTGTACGTGCGATACAAAATACGACGGCTTGAGTAGAATAGTGATGTCCAGGTTTCTCAGCGAGAATTACGACGGAATGACGCGGCATTGGGCTTTGTGTACAAGTGGTATCGAGTCGACTGCAATTCCAAGTGGGATCGGGTCGACTGCAATTCCAAGTGGGATCGAGTTGACCACAACTAGAACGCGAGCTGAAGAGGGCGATGTTTAAGCGGCGCCCGTTTCACACACATTGCGTCGGGGTACACAACAAAAACGTCACAACAAGCACCGCACGATTCTCTGCGACAAATACCGTCGTCTTCCAATAAGCACATTCATAATGCGAGAAAACCTTACAGAGGAACGCGGCAAAAACAGATCATTCGTACATTCCTTGGGGACGGCAGCCGACCGGCACGTTGCCGAAATTGATTCATACGTCGTAATTTATTTTCACAAAAATTATCTAATGCTCAGAGTGCAATTGACTTACTTTACCGTAAGAGAAGTCAGGGTTTATTACACTCTAAAATCAAATTAACTAACCACTCGTGGCACAAACACAATTACATGGATCCAAATTGTCACACATCATCTCCTTGAAATGTAACATACCAACCCAATCCCCCCCCCCCCCACTGGCCCCATCGGCTCATCGACGCCTAATTGCCCCCACGGATCCGTAGAAAGAGTTGGGTTTTTTTTCCGCTCCACGTTTCCCCGTCGCAAGGTCATCGCCGCGCCTTGCATGTGTGTTGTTATTTATATTTGTGTCCGTCATCATCCATCATGCGTGACGGCCACGAGGGCCCATCTCGTCCGACGCTTGCCGCCGATCGCGCGCGGGCCACGGGAGAGCAGATCGGCCGGCTCGATGGGCGAGTTCCCCGAAACTCTCGACGTTTTTGCTCTTTTCAAACGACGAGCGTCCACCGACCGACGCTGTCATCATTGCGAGCTGGCTTGAACGCGACGCGACATCGAGGAAGGTGCCTTTCTGCTTCGCGAGAAGCGAACGTCGCATTGTCCGACCCACCACCCTTCTTCACGGCCCTCTTTGCGCGGAGCAACATGTTGAAACGCAAGAGTCTGGGCCTCCTACGTCGTCGGGTTTTCTGTGACCTGTACCATGTTGAGACGGTAAAACATGGCTCCAGGCTGCAACGATCACACCAAGGACTCAAGCGACAGGGTGGACGAACATTGATCACGTTTATTGGCCGATCGTATGGACTCTGTTGAGTAAGCTACCAAATGACTGCGGTTGCAAGCGTACCCCAAGCTGCACTTGCCGAAAATGGCTGGGAATCCAGTTTGTGGCTTTTCGTGCCCACAATGATGAATGCCCTCCGTCGTTTCTTCCACGCGTGGATTTTCCCACACTGTGTTTTTCTGTTGCAACGTCATTTTCTTATAACTGTGTTTTAAAACCGTGTTTTAAAAACTGTGTTTTAAAACTGTGTTTCTCACAAATGTCAAGCAAAAGAGAAAAAAAAAACAACCTGTGGCATTTCCTCGGCGAAGCACGGCAGACGACTCGGAGCGCGGAGGGACCCCGCAAGGGCTGAATCTGATCCGTGGCAGAACCAGCCGCGCTTTCATCGAAATACGTCATTGCCGAGTTTCTTACCGCTCTGCGACATCACACCGTTCCCACCGCGTGCCTCGTGTGTGTCCTCGACATTTTTCTCAGACCGTGTGCCATGCAAGATTTAAGGGGAGGGGGGTGGGGGTAACCAATTAAAGGTATTCGAGCACACGGCTTTGGTGCGTACAATTTTAATTGCTTTTTTTTGTAAGAGGTGCAAAAAAAAACGAAATATCATTATTACAATAATTATTTCAGAAAATCTAAAAAACTAACTGTGCTTTATTTCTAGAGCGGTGGTCACTTTTACTGGCAACTGCGTGTGGCGGCCGTGCCCTTAATTCTGCCAACGGGGCCTGGTGATACGAATTCCGAAGAGGGTAAGCAACCAAGGCGTGTGGGCTGCGCAACCCTCGGCGAGCAAAGTCACAGACGTCGTCTGCACTGGCACCGCAGCGGCGGCGGCGGCTTTGCCTCGACACTGAAGTGGCAATGAAACCCTCGCTGAATTGTTGTCACTCGAGCAGCAAAGGGTCCGCCCGAACCAGATCTGGCACACGAATGTGAAAATGCCTCTCTCTCTCTCTCTCTGTCGCGGCGCTGACTTTCCCACGCGTTTTAAACAATAGCCAGTGTGGGAGTGTTGGCCAAAAATATATTATGGAGGGGCTCTCCTGATCATGTTCTCTCGAGAGGAGGCGCTTCTTCGGCCCAGTGGTGTGGCACTTGCGGCACAAGTAAATTTCGGGGCAATGCCCTTCACCTTTACATAAATGTAGCGCCCGCTCAGAATTTTTTTCATGCGTTGCACGTATCTGCTGCGAGAGACGGTTGCCGAATGCTCATGTGCACCATTATAGGGGCGGTTGGCCAAATTTCCCTAAAGCCGCTGAGCTCTACACGTTTTGGAAATTCGATTTTTTTTTCGCAATGCCGCAATTGGGTTTTGTTTTATGACCTCAGGACGAGTGCTGCAGTGGGTTCGGGGACTCGTTCGTCTTTCCTCCCTTCCAGCTGCACCGTTAAAAGTTGTGCCTTAGGATGTTTCTGGCCGTTAGATATTTTACAAAAAATTTTTAGTTAAAACAAGGTAACAACCGCACTTCACGGTAAGAAAAAAAAACACACTCAATCTCTTCAGTTGCCAAGAAGGCATGTATGCACTGTCTTGTTTAAAATTCTCTTCAAAACAAAAATCGTATCGTCACAGTGCTTTCGAGTTTTTTTTTCGTTCGCAATATACCGTATACATATATCCGTTTTTTTTTCAATTTTCATAGATATCCCCCACTCGCTATTACAAAACAAATCTTGGCTCGCTTCCTCCTCAGAAGGCCTTTACGTGGCAGTAGGCCTCGAGCCCGGCGAACAGGATGTAAATGAGCCAGAGCAAGATGAAGAAGCCGGTGGTCATGAGCTTCATGTTTCGTGGACCGCCCAGCTCTCCGCCCACGCTGGGCCTCCTCCGCCACATGAGCACGCCGACGCAGATGAAGGCGAAGACGGTGAAGAGCGTCACGGAGAAGGCCAGCGTGCCGGGGTCCACGTAGAACTTCTTGTTGTTCGCCCAGCAGTGGACGGAGGCGATGGTCCACGCGATGCCGATGCCCAGGAAGACGTTCACTGCGTTGCTGCCCGTCACGTTGCCCACCGACGCGTCGGCGAACTGGTCCTGCACGGCCGCCACCTTGCTCGCGAACGTGTCTGTCGTCCCCGGGAAGAAAGGGTCGGAGGTTCGTTTGGGGGGTGGGGGGGTTGAGTTGCGTGGGGTTTGGGAGAGCGTGCAAGATAACGCGCGGGGGGGGGGGGGGGGGGGGGTATTTCTGCAAAAGGAAGCGAAGGCAGAAAATATTCCCAACGTATTTGGCGAAGTCGTCAAAATAATCAAGTGTTATTAAATAAAACTTAAAAACTATTATTATTTTTACCAGGTAAGGCCCTGGCCATCACAAATGATAGCGCAACAAAGTGGCTTATCGCGTGGAGATGTATAGCAGCCAAATACTCCTAATTGCAATGGAATGATACTTTACGGGGAGTTTGTTAACATGCTGCTGGATGACGGTTCTGCTCACTCTGTCTGTTGGCCAGCGGAGGTTGGTGATGTGGGGGGGGGGGGGGCAGGTCCGGGTTAGAGATCACTCACCACTGAGATTAGCCTTGGCCCGGGAATCGAAACTCAGGCGGCAAACCACTGCACTACAGAGGGGGGTCTCAAATGTGCTTTGTAATCAAGGATGATTTTCACCTTCTTGGTTTTTTCGGTAAAGTCACGTAGAAGGGAAGTAATAAAATAATGTGACTTTACCGTGACTTTACCGAAAAAACCAAGAAGATGAATTCCTGCAGTCACGAAAGCTTTAAATCGAGATTCTCACCTCTTAACGATTGTGGTAGAAATATAACAATCCTCCCTCCCCCATCCCATCATCTCCCCCTCCATCTGACATGAAACTCGATGAATCGCCAAAATTCTGGGTTGTGATTCAATTTAAGAATTGTTACCAATGATGCCGATCACTTCGTGAAAAAAATACCAATAGCTGTAACTCTCACAGTGCAACGTCTCAATGTTGACAGACAGGCACACAGAGGTGCCATCAATCAGGCGCACACAGCTGACACGCAGCTGATGCCGTCATGCTGACAGACACAGCTGCCTGCTTTGTTAGAAGATGAAACGGCTCCCATCCTGCGACTATGCAATCCACGAGGCGCGTGCTGCCATTTCCATCCCCCGCAAATGCCACCGCTTCTTAGCTTAATCACAGGGATATTCACGGCTGTGACATCGCAAGAGGCCTCGAGCATCATTTACCACCACATGCACGCACATCCCCATCGCTGGTTGAGCTGCAGAATTTCAGAGGACTTCTCATTATGCATTTCTCCGCAGCAATGCACAATGAGATTGTGTACCGTATGGCTTTTCGCATTTAACGATGTCCCATATGTCATACGGAGTGCTCTTGCCAATAACACCTGCGAATTAAGCAGCATTTTATTCACAAACGTGGCTCTGCAGATGAGACCCAGAAGGTTGAAACCAGCCCAGAGCTTGCCTAAATAAATCTTGCTTGATAATATTGGTCTGGAAAGGGATTATTGACTAAACTAGAATTTTATTGACACGAGAAAAGAACCCATTGCTCTGCAACGGAAAATAAGAGACAGCTGTCATTTCCCTAGTCTTCTCATAATCCTGTACTCGAAGCACTAATAAGTAATTGTACGTAATAAAATGGCAAGATAATATGTAATGTGACATATTTCTATGTTCTCTGTCATTTAAAGAACTGGTGAAAGAATTACATTAGCAGGAGCATACATTGAAAAGTTAAAGCAATTTTAAAATGAGCCGTGGTCAGCCTTATGCATTCGTTACTCCCACCTCTTTGGCATCGCGATCCATTATTATTATTTTAATTTCTTCTTCCGCCGTTTGAACTCAGTGTTTATTTTTCACATGGAACATCCCGTTTAGCCAGTTACCTAGAAACACAGACTCCAAACATATAGCAGGCGACAGGGTCCAAATCGAACCCACGACCTCCTGTAATTGATTTTTCCCATGGTCTGCCATGCAGCAAGAGAGGGGGGCGGGGGGGTCGGGAGAGGGATGAGGGCGGTGACGCTGACCTGGGATGGAGGTGCCGAGGGCCACGAACACAACGGCCGTGACCGAGTCCTTGAGGCCCACGGTGCAGCCGAAGTGCGAGGCCAGGTCGCCGATCATGGCGGTGAGGAGGCCGATCACGGAGATGGAGACGAGGAAGCAGGCCCAGCCGTTCCACACGTCCGTGGGCGGCACGAACGCGAAGAGCACCTTCCAGAAGACCGTGAGGAAGTGCATGACGTAGTCGAAGCACGACGGCAGCTTCTCCTCGCCGGTTTCCTCGTCGTCATCGTCGTCGCCTGAGAGAGGAACCAAATAAATTGCGCGTTTTGATTTTTTGTTGTTGTTGTTGTTGTTGTTTTTACCCACCCGTAGATTGTATTTCCAATACAAAACCAGAGGACCAGGAGAAAAAGCCATGCGACCACGCGGGAGAGGGACAGAACATGCAAACTCCAAATAGACAGGCGTCAGGGTCGCAATTGAAACCACGATCTCGTGTAATTGATTTTTCAATACAATCTACACGGTGGTGAGATGTTAACTTCCTTGCGATAGCTTGCAGGAAGGTTGTGGGTTTCATCCCAACCTTGATGCCTGCTGTATATTTAGAGATTGCATGTCTCTCTACCCGTTGTGACGTGGATGCTTCTCCAGGTTCTCTGGTTTATCCCTCCACATTTAGAATCAACGTGCATATTTGGCTGCTATACATTTCCACGTGGTAAGCCAATTTATTGAGCGATAAATTTGTGACCAAGTTGCTTATGATAAAGAGCGACATAGCTCAGTGGGGCTTTAACTGTGAAAAATAAAAAGGTTAGTTAGTTGGATTTCGATTTTTTTTTACCACAGTTGCTGAGCACAGCCATTCAACCATCTAAAATAAAGAATCCTCTCCTGTTGCAATCCACCCTCGGGTTTGGGTTTTAGTTTATTTTAGCATTCATTGTGATGCATTGAGTTGCATTCTACGGGTTCATGCCCCCAGGTCTCCTGATCCCCATCTCCTCCACTGCTCTGCCCCATTTGAAACTGTTTACGGTTGTTACTCTGAGCGCGTGATATATTCAAATATGATTCAGCTCATAAAGGATGGGACCCATTGAATACGATGTGGAATGTATGTGGTTCGAGAAAAAGGTAAACATTCTTCATTAATGAATTCGTGATATACAATGAGGGAAAAAAGTACTTGATCCCCTGCTGATTTTGTACGTTTGCCCACTGACAAAGAAATGATCAGTCTATAATTTTAATGGTAGGTTTATTTGAACAGTGAGAGACAGAATAACAACAAGAAAATCCAGAAAAACGCATGTCAAAAATTGTATAAATTGATTTGCATTTTAATGAGGGAAATAAGTATTTGACCCCCTCTCAATCAGAAAGATTTCTGGCTCCCAGGTGTTTTTTATACAGGTAACGAGCTGAGATTAGGAGCACACTCTTAAAGGGAGTGCTCCTAATCTCAGCTTGTTACCTGTTTAAAAGACACCTGTTCACAGAAGCAATCAATCAGATTCCAAACTCTCCACCATGGCCAAGACCAAAGAGCTCTCCAAGGATGTCAGGGACAAGATTGTAGACCTACACAAGGCTGGGATGGGCTACAAGACCATCGCCAAGCAGCTTGGTGAGAAGGTGACAAAAGTTGGTGTGATTATTCGCAAATGGAAGAAACACAAAAGAACTGTCAATCTCCCCCGGCCTGGGGCTCCATGCAAGATCTCACCTCGTGTAGTTGCAATGATAATGAGAACGGTGATGAATCAGCCTAGAACTACACGGGAGGATCTTGTCAATGATCTCAAGGCAGCTGGGACCATAGTCACCAAAAAAACAGTTGGCAACACACTACGCCGTGAAGGACTGAAATCCTGCAGCGCCCGCAAGGTCCCCCTGCTCAAGAAAGCACATATACATGCCTGTCTGAAGTTTGCCAATGAACATCTCTTTGGCATCAACTCAACTCGCCGTGTTTGGAGGAGGAGGAATGCTGCCTATGACCCCAAGAACACCATCCCCACCGTCAAACATGGAGGTGGAAACATTATGCTTTGGGGTGTTTTTCTGCTAAGGGGACAGGACAACTTCACCACATCAAAGGGACGATGGCCGGGGTCATGTACCATCAAATCTTGGGTGAGAACCTCCTTCCCCCTCAGCCAGGGCATTGAAAATGAGTCGTGGATGGGTATTCCAGCATGACAATGACCCAAAACACACAACCAAGGCAACAAAGGAGTGGCTCAAGAAGAAGCACATTAAGGTCCTGGAGTGGCCTAGCCAGTCTCCAGACCTTAATTCCATAGAAAATCTGTGGAGGGAGCTGAAGGTTCGAGTTGCCAAACGTCAGCCTCGAAACCTTAATGACTTGGAGAAAATCTGCAAAGAGGAGTGGGACAAAATCCCTCCTGAGATGTGTGCAAACCTGGTGGCCAACTACAAGAAACGTCTGACCTCTGTGATTGCCAACAAGTGTTTTGCCACCAAGTACTAAGTCATGTTTTGCAGAGGGGTCAAATACTTATTTCCCTCATTAAAATGCAAATCAATTTATAACATTTTTTGACATGCGTTTTTCTGGATTTTGTTGTTGTTATTCTGTCTCTCACTGTTCAAATAAACCTACCATTAAAATTATAGACTGATCATTTCTTTGTCAGTGGGCAAACGTACAAAATCATCAGGGGATCAAATACTTTTTTCCCTCACTGTATATTCAGTATCTTTGCTTAACCACCCTCTGCCCCCCCCTCTCCCTCCCACTCTCTTCCCTGCCCTGGTTAGAGTCAAGCAGGCGGAGCAGCATCGCCGGCCGTGATGAAGGAGAGAGCGAGGGAGTTCCCGCATGGGCAATAGAAAGGCAGCGGTGCGCACGCGGAACATCTGCTCGTCAGCGGGATTTAAACCGCCCCGCCACCTGCTCTACCCCCTCCCCCTACCCCCACCGTGTACCTGCGCTGACGGTGATGGCATCCTTGAACTGCTCCTTCCACGAGTTGGTCCCCACAACGAGGGCCAGGTTCGTCTTCTTGATCAGCTTGTCCACCGTGCTCTGAGTGGTGGTAGAACGGGCGCGCGAGCGCAGTCAGGGCAGACGAAACGCCCGCGTGAAACTGTGAACGCGCGTTTGGTGATTGCTTGCAGTTTCCTCACGGCGCGAGGCTATCGTGAAAGAAAGGTGCCACGTCTTCTTGGTTCTTTCGGTAAAGTCACGTAGAAGGGAAATAATAAAATAATACAAATAAAACATAATAAAATAATTCTCACGACGTTTCGGCCACAACGCAAGCAGCCGTCCTCAGGTGAAGAACAGGTCTGTCGGAAAGAAAAGACAGCGTCTTTCCGACAGACCTGTTCTTCACCGGTCTGTTGGAAAGATCTGTTGGAAAGAAAAGACAGCGTCTTTCCGACAGACCTGTTCTTCACCTGAGGACGGCTGCTTGTGTTGTGGCCGAAACGTCGTGAGAATTATTTTATTGTTTTATTTTTATTATTTCATTATTTCCCTTCTACGTGACTTTACCGAAAGAACCAAGAAGATGAATCCCTGCAGCCACGAAAGCTTTAAATCGAAATTTAAAGGTGCCACGGTTCATGGACAGATAAAGCCTGCAGTAATTTCGTTTGTGTAAATGTGGATTTAAGCAATCAGCTGATAATTTGAGAGGAGTTAAAACATTTGGCAAAATTAACGCTGCTACTCAACAAAATTGGCCCATTTGGTTATTTCAACTGTGAAGCCAAAGTATGCATATCATCTTCAGCAGCACCCAACGGCACATGTCAACAATTATTATTTTTTACTCCACCAGGCCGGCCATCCGGCTTTGTCATTGTCCATGGGAACCAAGCGAGCGAAGCCGAAGGCCCCATTGTGGTCGTCTTTTTCCTCCACCTTGAACTCGTAGGACTCCTCAATGATGACCTCGAGGCGGGAGTTCTCCCCCAGGATGGGCCTTCCCATCTCGGCGATCCGCTGAGCTTCCTCCTTATCCATCTCCGCCTGCAGTCCATTCTCGTGCTTGTCTGACCACACACGAGTCAGGAGAACAACATCACGGCCACGGACATGGATGCGGGAAGAGTTCAGAGTTCACCTCCCTGATTACGGTTGCCACCTCTCAACCCTTTCCCATTCTGATGACGTACGTGCGAGTCATCGGTTATTCTTCTGATTCTGTTCCGATGGCGTACGTCTACATGTACGTCATCAGAAGAAAAACTGAAATAAAATTACTTTATCAGTACATCTTCAGGTTGGTTAGATGTCCCGAGGCTCCCATGAGGTCATGCGGAAAAGCATTTGGCACAGCTTGGCGCCATCTATCGTAGATTGCGGTCGTGTCGCTACAGTTCTCAGCGGTGACTAACAACGCCTTTAAAACCAACGGTGGTGTGCCTCTCTAAATTAAATTAACGCTGAACCACTTTCGATTTCCCCCAGGCGGTGGCGGCATGGTAGTCGGGCTAATCGCCTATCCTCGCACTATACACACGTCTGCAGTTTGCCAACTTCCTCTGCCTGACTAAATCCGGCATCGTATTCAGATGTTCTCATTAACGAAGCTTGAAATGCCAGTCGGACAGCTCCGGAGGGGGGGGGGGCACACGAGCCGGTTGGTCACACATCTACAAAATGAGAGCCGTTTGCTTTCCCCACGTGCATTTCCCTTTAAACAAAAAATTGGCGGCGACACTTATTTGCGGTGATCTACGGAACGCCATCTTTCGGCAGGCGGTCTTGCCACGCACCGTACCGCTCATCCATTCTCGCAAACATGCCGGGCGAGCGAGCGGCGACACCCACGACACGACCATGGGCTTCACACGGCAGGAGGGGGGGGGGGCAGGGATGTGTGGTGCGCAAGGGTGCAGTTGTGAAAAACAGCGAGAAAAAGTGAAACGTTTCCGATCGGGGCAGAGCTCCTGGAAGCGCTAAGCAGAGTAAGATTGCCACGATGCCACGATGCGGTGAAGCTACTGATGGGTCGCACGATATAAGGCCCACGATAATCGTGGAGGACATTTCGCAATATTTCGCTGCATCGCGATTGATATTGCTAATTTTATCCGTTAACAGATTATGCAATTCCCTGGTAAATATTATCATGATATAATAAACACAATGATAATGGTTTCAAATAAAGAGAAAATGCCCGTAAAATTAGTGCTTTACGAATATAATTTCGGAGTAATTAACAGCATGGTGGTTATGTGACCTCATTATTTTCCGAGTTTGTTTAATTATTGAAGTGTTTGGAATATTACTGACAGATTACGGGTCATGGGTCGTAAAGCTGCAGTTATTTAAATACTTATAGGACGCTTATGTTGAATGAACTACAGCTGCTGAACCTTCAAGTAATCATTATCTGTGCTGGAAAACATGATAATATGAAGAAGAAAAATACGACGACAATGTCGCGGGAGACTCATATCGTGATAATTGTTCAATTGCGAACATTAATTTCATATTGTGCTCCATGTTGGTTTCTGCGCTCTGTCACGTGCTGGCGGATTCATGTCAAAAACAATTCTCGTCATTTTAACCGCTCCACCACGTGACAAGTTTGTCAGGCACACAAATATATTATTTATAAGTGCTGATGTGTTGATGGAATTATGACCAATAAAATGTCCTCCCCACTGGTGGCCAGAGGTTTTTCATGACCGAATTTAACCTCAGCGTACGGCGACGTTCCTCCCCAACGGCAACTTGAGCTCCTGTTCGCCGTGCTTGGAAATCGAGTGGAAAAGCTTAATCGGCCAGAATTTGTAATGAATACATCGGCACGTATGAATAATAAAAATAACATCTTTGTCAACGTGACAATCTTAGGTGATTGGAGGGGGTTAATGACAAGCATTTTGACAGGTAAATATAGCGCCGCGTGGCCTAAACCGAGTGCAAATATGGCTACGAAAACGACTCGGATTGCGTCGTGAAAAATGACATCGTGGCAACCTTACAAACGAGGTTCAAAAACACGGCAGCGACGGCAGCATGCCCCCCCCCCCGCCCCGCCTCTTATCCACGGCACCGTGGCAATGTGCACATGGCGTATTGCCCGTGTACGGTGCCCCGGAGTGCGGGGCGTGCAAGAGTCATGGCTACCAGGGGGCGGGGGGGGTGCGAGGGGGGTGCGGGGTGGGGGTGGACAGCAGCGTCGCAGAGTAGCGTCGCTTGAGATGGAGGAAATATGAAATGAGACGTGGTCATTGGAATCTTTAAAAACATAATAATAATGGGAATTGTGTTCTTTTTCTTAATTGACTGGACGATCCCCCTAATGCCGCCCGCTGAAATCATTAGTCGCAAAATCGGTGGTGGCAGAGAGAGAAAGAGGCGTCTTGTTTGTGGTTGACGCGCCACTTCTGTGCAAGAGAAGCGTTCCCCCCCCCTCTCCGCCCTGCCCCGTCTGCTTAAGGAATTATTAGAATCATCATTCGCAGCCTTTATTGGTCAGATAAATTCTTCCTGAGGCCGTCGTCTCACCGCAGAACGGCGGTGGTGGGCGGGTTGGAAGCCAGCATTTGCGCCTGCGAGCTAACAAAGACCAAATCAAATATTCGAGGGCCGACTCTACCTTGCCTCCTTTTTGTCAGTCACTGCCAGTTCGCCGGAGTTGCAACGGCCACCGCATTACAACTCCCAACGGCAACCAAGTGGCTCGGCATTGCTGCGGGGTCACCAGCGTCAAAAACACACAAATGTGCCCCGTCTTTAATTTGAGCTCTTTTTTTTTGTTGCCTGGAAATTTACTTGGGGGGGGGGGGGGGGATTGGGCAGCTGTGCACACACACTCACGCACTGCCCCCCCCCCCCGCGCCACTGCAGGAATTATTCCTCCCTGCGAGGGGCATTACCGTTGTACATGGTGTTGGTTTTACACCGCCGTTATGCATTTACGCGTTGGTTCTAACACCTTTAAGGCAAATGGGAAATCTATAAAGGCCACGGACGGAATGAGATTTTATGCTGAAAGATTACGTCGCGTGGGGAAGGTCATATTTTATAATTGGAATCGCTGTTGACACATTGCGCACGCCCGTGACATTTGACCCCGTCAGCGGAAGTTAGAAATGTGTTTACTGCAAAAAAAGCAGACGCGGAAAATGGGTTTAACGGTTTTGTCGGAAATGAACGCTTCTTGAGTAAAAATAAGCAAAAAACTTTCGTTGCATTTCGTGATGAAAATGCCCGTGAATCCGCGTTAGTCTCGCGGCGTGCATTTAGTTCGGAAAGGGTTGGGACAAATGTTCTGAACAAAAAGGTTAAAAGAGTTCGAGAATTGTATCGTTAGTCCGGGAAGTGAGACCATCGAGGGAGTCCGTTTTCCGTAGAGCAGCGATGAGGACGACAGGACTGAGCAGGCAAAGTCAGGGAGAGAGAATCCAGCCGGGAAGGACATTGAAGGTGCACCGGTCTCCAAGAGCGGAGGAAGAGGAAGAAGAATGGGCAAGGAGGCTCTCGGCCAACCGCAAACAAACCGTGCTCGCACACCTGGGGTCTTCATCCACCTAGGATGGTCCAACGCAATGAAGAAATTCTCTTGCTTTTCATATTCCCCATCATTATTTATATGAACCTGAATCGTCTTCCTGCAAAGAAGGTGGGAGGGACAAGGGCACAGTGGGAGAGCGCCAGGCAGCAATGAGTGCATGCAGATGGGGTGGGGGTGGGGGCTGGGAGGCGGATGGGGGACCTGGAGCCCAAACACGCGGACACAGTCGGCAATATCGCACCGCGGCTTGCGGTGGCACTTCGCCACGCTCTGGGGCAACGGCGCTACCGAATAGTCCCGACCGGACGAGTTTTGCCCATTTGCTGCGTCCGCCATTGTAAATGCAAATAGCTCGGACCCTTTCATACCCAAGAGAGAGAGAGAGAGCGCAGAGAGGAAGAAAATAAAATTACGGGGCCATTTGAGGTCTCCTTTTATATTTGTACAACCATTATGACGACGTCAAAAACTGACGGCTCGGTTCAATGACCTGCGTTTCCGCCGAGAAATATAAATTAAACTCGGCTGCTGTTGCGCTGCGGTAAAGCAATAGAGACTTAAGTCCACTCTGAACTCGGGTTCTGATGAGGAATTTGTGAAAGAAAAAAAAACCACAGTGCCACCAACATTCACCCGCCGTGGATATAATCCCGACTGTGTCCCCGATGAACCTACAGGCACACGCGCACACATCACACACACGTGACGTCAACTCCCGGAGGCGGCACTCCACCTGGACTAAGGATTATCTCCACCAAGCGAGGTTCTCCCAGCTCAACGCAGAATGTCTTGTTTTTCTCATACTCTTCATCGTCAATAACTTTGATATCGATAGTTTTGCTGCAAAAGAAAGAGAGCGGTGAGATCGTCCCGAAATATTTTTTTTCCCGCGGCGAGCATACGTACAGTTCAACGTGTCCACGTTAATCGTTCACACCACAGCACAAACTTAGGATTACTGCATTTTGTTAATATTATGCACAGGGTGAGAGTGCTTATGAAGCTAAATCACGTTGTGCAACAATACGTTACCTGAACTTGAGCGGACGCGTATACGCAGTTCACAATTCCACGTGTGCACAGGTGTAATGGACGGACACGTGAACGCACACACACGAATCTGCAATTCACATTTAAACGCACACGGATGTAAACAGGCAAACGACTTCACCTTCTGAAAAAGAAACCGCACAGGTGTAGAGCACGCCGTTGTAAACACACGCACGTGTGAACACAATTGAAATGTTTCCACACAGGTCTAAATAATAATAATAATGGTTAGTTTTATAATCGCATTATTCATGCAAATTTCATCTCACAATCACTGGGAAACCACAGACAAACTGGATTGCAGCCATACATTGCAAATTAGCTAATTGATGCGTGTTCGTACGTGCGGGAGGAAGCCGACATAACCCCGAAGCGTGTGAGGGGGCAACGCTTGATCGTATAGAGAAGAAACAAATTATATCATCCATAATGCGAGTATGACGTGTTTGCCGGTGATTACAACCAGCTTCATCGGGGGATTAGCCATAAAGGCGAATCGCCTTTTTTTCACGGAGATTAAGTTTGTCGAATTGTCAACGTTGTGGGTTTACTCTACAACACACCGGTGTGCTGAAGTAGTAACTAATTAGCACGTTTTGTTTACCTGACAAATCTTACTAATTGGCTGTGTCGGATAATGGCGGGTTTAATGACACCTTGATATTTGCACAATCTAACTCAGAAAACCTTTATTATGAACAATATTTGTCGCGAAAGCCTAGGTGTTAAACTGACAGATTAGAGTCCATACTTTGCTGTACCACCTTCTCGTGGCAAGCCAGGGCATGGCTCCTCTAGACCCCCGGGAAGGGAGTTTCGCAACATTTGTGTGATCCACTAACCCTCACGTCCACAGCGCTGTATTTACCAACATGCGCCACTACCGCCCGGCTATGTATCTCTGTATGTTGAACTTATTCCCCACCATACGTAGCCGACCGTGCTAATCGGAGGTGTGGAGGAAGGAAGGACACACTAAACACAAAGAGCAGTTCTAAAGAAATGAGTATTCAACCCAGATTTAAATGTACATAGCTCCAGTGGCTTCCTAATATCGGAAGGGAGAGCGCATTCCAGACGGCCTCAGAAGTGCATCTGTGGTGACCCGTCCTTATTCGATGGCTAGCCCAAAAGCCGCTGCCAGGATGGAAAAAAATGGCACGGCAATGGCAACGATGGCTAAATGGTGCAACAACTTAATCTTCCCGAAAGAAAATATAAAACCTGTAGGCGTCATGTGCAGTTAATTTCTGTAAGCCCCTAATTACGCCACTGTCGTTCCACAGATTGCGAGAGGCAGCGCCGTCGCGGTTCCGCTCTGTCCCGCGGAACGCTGTAAATCGAGCCGGATACCTTTCTAAAAGCCAGGGTCTGTTTTGTCGTGGCCTAACCCGGGGCAGGTTTTTTTTAAAATCCTGAACCTAATTAGCTCCCAGACCGCGGGAGATCAAGGGATTCCACAGCATTCATTAGCGTTCGATGGGACGCGTTCGCTCGGGAAAACGATGCTCGATAAAATGCGGACAGACTTTCAGGGGGAAAAAAATCTCATGACGAGACTAAATTATTTGTATGCACGAGAATGCATCGTATTTGACCTATTTAACCCCATGTACACATTCTTTTGTAAGGGGGGGTGGAGCGGGCAGGATGGTAATGGGCGGAGGTGAGATGATGGTGTCGTGGTGCTGAATCTATCACGCAATATCTTCTGAGTGGCTCGTAGAGTGGAGTAGGCATGTGAGAGGTGGACTGGATGTGGTGTACCGGGTGCAGACCCGGCTCAGATGGTGGCGAGATGCTAACGATCTGGTATACAGGGGGTCCCATCTTCTTGGTTCTTTCGGTGAAGTCACGTAGAATGGAAATAATAAAATAATAAAAATAAAAGATAATAAAATAATTCTCACGACGTTTCGGCCACAACGCAAGCAGCCGTCCTCAGGTGGAGACCAGGTCTGTCGAGAAGACATTCAGACTCTGTCTTCTCGACAGACTTGGTCTCCACCTCAGGATGGCTGCTTGCGTTGTGGCCTAAACGTCGTGAGAATTATTTTATTATGTTTTATTTTTATTATTTTATTATTTCCATTCTACGTGACTTTACCGAAAGAACCAAGAAGATGAATCCCTGCAGTCACGAAAGCTTTAAATCGAAAAATACAGGGGGTCGTCAGTTCGATCCTGACCCTGACGACTGTTGTATATTTGGAGTTTGCATGTTCTCCTTGTGGTCGCGTGGATTTTTCTCTGGGCCCTCCGGTTATTCCCTCCACATTTTAGACAAAACGTGCATTTAGAGTAATTTGGCTGCTATACATTTCCACATGATGAGCCATTTCGTTGAGCTATCATATGTGGCCAGGTCGCTTCTGAAAAAGAACTACACAGCTCCGTGGGCCTTACCTGGTAAAATAAAAAATAAAAAATTTCCGTCCAGGTTCACGCATTGCATGGTGAACCCAGCAATCTCAATTTGATTTCCAGCCATCACTAACACAAGTGGCGAGTGACATCTTAAAAGGTCCTAGTGAGCATTCCATTCCTCACCCTTCACCCACCCAAACATCACAGTGTGGTGAAGTATGGTCAAATTTTCTCCACGACAGACGGGACATGGAGAGGCCTCTATTCAGCAGTGGAAAGCCAAAGAATTGGCAATTATTATTATTTACTAATTAAAATAATCCTCAGATAAATATGTCAATTCAGAAAATTATAGCTTTTTTATCATACCAAAACCTTTATTTAAAATCTCTTTTGATTTCAATATGAACCACATGCAAACTGCACGCCAAGATCATAGTTCCCCCACAAAGTAATTCCATTCACTCCTTCACTTTGTCTGCAAGCGGCACGAGTCTCATTAGGCATGCGGCATGCATCGCCTGTGCTCACCAGGCCTCGTCCGCTTCTTTCCCGCATGAGAATGGAGCCATTCTCCTGGCATCAACGAGGCTTGATGGTTCTCCTGTGAGCCAAGGCCCACCAGCTACGAGAGGTCAGCCTTCAAACACTGGCCCCCACCCCCCCCCCCCCCCAAACACTGCTCATCTCTTAACTAAAGAGATGAGCGATATTTCATCGGGCGTTACTAATAACTGGCGTGATGGAAGAGCGTGGAAACCTTGGCCTCGTTGCGTTAGGTTTTTTTCTTCCCTCGTCGATTAATCGTAACGAGCTGCTATCACACCCCACCCCACACACACAATGGGATTGGCTGGCGTCCCCGTCACTATTGGAACACTCTAACATTTGTATGCGGGGCCATGTGCAATGACACAATAGCCATTATACGCACATTACGGAACGTTTCATTTCCTGCGGCCCGTTATTTAAATGTCAACAAGACGCGGCCGCGCACAATGTTTGTCCTGCGAGCGGTTTTCACTCAACGGAGGTCCCCCTTAGTGGCGTGCGCTTTCGTGTTGTGCCTCCTGCCACTCCGACATCTCGCTCTCCGGCACCTGGGGGATTCTTTAGGGAGGAGCGGTGTTCCTCCTCTAAGTTGCCCCTTCGCGTATTCTACGGTGGTCCACGCTGGGAGCCCGTGCTGGATCCCGACGAAGCTCCCCGGCACATTTAGAGGGTTCTTTTTTTTTAAGATAAATTTTGGCACAGGTGAATACCATTGGGAAAGTGTATGCTGATGTTCGATGGGCACCTGGTTGCACCATAGAAGCTTGATTGCAGCAACAAACAAAAACATCACGCACAGAAGATCCTAAAACAACTGTACGCGATACCGAACGGCAAGGTCGCACCATGAGCATGGTACAACCCGCACAAGAAAATAACATGGTGAGTAGAACGCGTCACGTACAAAAAGCAAAGCTGGGCGATCAATTGCACGTACACGTCAAAGAAAATATGAAGTCCCAGAGCGATTTAAAGTAGGATGAGGATGGTGACGTTTTCGCTCGGATATTCCACAGATGAGAAGCCCGCCACACGGAAGGAATTTAAACCGAGTCTGGTTCTCGGAGAGTGGGGGGACTTTGAGCAGGAGCAGGGTAGAGGGGGCGACTAAGGATACGGGAATTTGTCTGGAGGATCACATGACACGGGAGGTATTTAGCAGACTAATTTTGTTACACTTTGAGAATGAAGATGGCCCATGCTGTTCCCTGTGTAGGTCAAGGGGGGGAGAGGGGGGGGGGTAATTAAAATTGAAATACATTTGTGGAGTGAGACCAAGGAACCAGTCTTGTTTAAGGCTGAGCCTGCCCCTGTAAATGTTACTGCATGTTGAACGATTATCTGAACCGGTCCCGGGCCTCCCCTAAGTCGACTCAGACTCAAGTTGAGTGCCTGGTATGGTGTGTAAATATTGCCACGAGGGAGACAAAGGTGGCCGGGCGTGGTGATGGCCACTCCCTCGTGTACCGTGCCGGCCTTCATAGTCATAGGTGCTCGCTAACAGCACTTGCTCCTACAGTCTGTTCAGGCTATAAGGAGGATCTTTGTCTTTTTAGCGGCATTATCAACTACAAGCCCAGAGATCTGAGTTTGATTCCCAGCCAGTGGTCTCCCAACCTGTTCTGGACCTCTCCTAGGACGACTCAGCTTTGAATGAGTACCTGGTGCAGTGTCCAAACATCAGCACTGGGGAGACAAAGGCGGTCGAGCATGGTGTTGGTAGCATCATTCCCTTGTGCGCCATGCAGGTGAGTGCAGAACAACACTTGACCCAACAGTCCGTTAAAGGCTATTTGGGGCATCTTTGTACGTGTACACATCCACACACACACAGGTGAGGATTATAAAGATGTGTTTTCTTTTGAAAGCAGCTCGAGTTTAAATGTGGTTTTATAGCTTTTGGATCATTAATAATTCATCAAAGGAATCTCATTTTGCACAATTAGCTCGTTTGGAAATATGAATTACTGTCACGATAAATAATGAACGTGGGCATAAGGGTAATGGGACAGACGTGAAGGTTTTTCTTCTTCTTATAAAATAAATCATCCGTATTGCAACCCCACACACTCAAAGGTCCCCGGGCAACTTGGCATCTGTCAGACGTGCGCAATAGATTTCTGCATTCATTCGGAAGGGAGGTGAACTGCCTAGCCCGATGGCGGTTTGCTCACCGGACCTGGAATCCACGCCGGTTCGATTCGGCCTCCTTGGCACGGCGGTCGAAACAACGCCACAAATTTCTCAGAACCTCCCCAGCACTCCCACCACTCCCCCCACCCCCACCCAGCACTCCCAGCACTCCCCCCACCCCCACCCAGCACTCCCACCACTCCCCCCACCCCCACCCAGAACTCCCACCACTCCCCCCACCCCAGCACTCCCACCGGCGCCTCTGTTCACCCAGCAGCACGTAAACGGGTTCACCCGCAGTCAGCTTGATCGACAGGTCACGTGTGGTGGGTGGGGGTGAGGTGTGGGTACTTACACTTCTTCCAAGACGTCTGGGGTCAGCTTGGAAGAGTAGGCCAAATACCCTCCTGGGAGGGGGGGGTGCTCTAGAGCTCACTCTTGTGGAGGCCCTTCCGTCAGCAGTGGCGTGAGCGAGCAATTGCAGGGCCGCGCCTTTACCTTGTATTAGTTAGGAATCAATAAATGTGTTCGGAGGCGACACTCGCTGTGTAATCCGGCACAGCAGCCTCAGTCAACAAGCCTCCCCCCCCCCAACTTGCACACGTGTTCTCCAACGAAAAAGCCTGGCAAGCGATAAGGTCCGCAGAGCTTTCCTTGTCTGTCTCGCAAATCTAAAACTAGTTCAAAGTGTTTATCCGAGTGTGTGACATGAATCAATCAGAGATAAAATGTCTCTGCCAGCTTGTCGGATGCAGGGAATCTGTCGTTGAAATCGGTGGTTGGGGATGCCGTGTGAGTGCGACAGAGCTCGTGCAGATGTATGCCGAACTTCTTTCGCACCCTACGTAGTCAACCGTGCCAATCGGAGATGTGCCGGGAAGCCAACTAAGCACAGAAATCAGCTCTCAATAAGTTAGTTTAAAATTGATATTTAAAAGTGCATCGCTTCAGTGGCTACCTAATATCGGAAGAGCATTCCAGACGGCCGCAAAAGCGCATCTGATGCAGTGACCGTCTTTATTCAACGGATGCCGCAGGAAAGGCACCTGGACACTTAACAAAGGCTCTAGATTATTTTCGCTTGCGCTTTGATCTGCTGCTGCATCGTACGGCCAATGTTGATGTCGAGCAACAGCTGTAACTTTACATCGAGATGGTCGCATGCGATGATTGCGCCAGGAAGTAGCAGAGTGGAGAATCGCCGTGATGACGCCTCTTCCTCCGCATTTGTGAAGTGGGCATCGCGCCATGGTTTTGGGTCAGATAATAAGGCGTAAAGGATTGTCATAATCAACATAATCGTACATGTATTTATTTTACCCAGGATGGTCTCGCCGAGTGTGATTGGGTTTTTTTTCAGGGTTATTGTGCTTTGCAAGTGTTTTGCAATATCTTTATTGTTTATATAGATCATATTTTTGGTATCTCGACATTGCCATAGTTTTGTTTCAAATCGTGTTGTCGCTGTCATGTCACGAAGTGTCCATTCTAGAACTCCCACAATGCAGTTCACATCATCATAACGCTGTGCTGGAGGACGGCCCAAATCACCAAATGCCCGTTAAGTGGGCGTCTCCAGCCGGGGTCCACCTTGCGCGATCAGATGTGCAACTTGGTTGCATGCAACTTCATTCGCCTGGAACCGGCGACTTCGTGGATTGCAAACCGGTTGCTCCTGGTAGAGACAAACTCGACCTCCATCACGTGACGCAATTATGAACTGTCATTTGGGCGTTACGATCCGAGAGCGTACTTTTGGAATGGACTAAGCTGTTGTTGCGGGCAATGTGGGTCGCACGCTATCCAGAGCGATTTGGCTGTATACGCATCTTAGGCACGAGCCAGTAACCAAATCAGACAAAAAAAATATGAAACAAACCAGACGGACTTCTTATCTTGTTTCAAACATCAAACTACTGACGTAAGTTCCCATGTCCTCCGCGTAGACTCCACACTGCTAATTATACCACAATCAGGCCCGGTATGAATCACAGAACAGCTGCACTAATAAGCACGGCAAATTCGGGAGGGGTGTGGGAGAGGGAGAAATTCTTGATGCCCTCCACAATATGCAGACTCAAAGGCCAGCCACGTGGAATAAACAAAAACTTTTTTCATACAATATTCCGAGATGGAAAAATCAGTGCCCAACGTACTGCAGACAGCATAAATACTTGCTGCACTACTGCCGCTCGTAAGAGTACGCAGCAGAGCGAGTGGAGACAGGACGGCTGCTGAAGGTGGGCCCAGGATAAGAGCGATGAAATACAGTGAGGAGCGCACGAGAGTGGGTTGGAGTTCTTTCACGAGTGCTGGACTTGAAAATGAAAAGTAACGTAAAGCGCGTGGTTTAATCAGTTCGCACTGCCCACGACGGTACGTGACATGAGAAGCATGGGTATAATTTTAAAATATATATATATACAAAACAAATCCTGAATAGTGCACAAAAATAAATGGAGGTGTTGCATGCTGGGAATTACACTGAGGCTAAGAGCGGGAGAAAAAAAACATGAACACAGACAGGTCTAATGGCATCATCCAAATTATTCTGAGTTTAGTTGGCTTGGGCAGGATGCGTCGCCAGAAGGGTTGGCGTTCGGCGGTCAAGAATAACGACGGAGTGGCAGCCGAAGGCGTCAACGCGTCCAACAGGGATGTGAAGCGACTACAAAGGCTCGTGTTACAGCTGCATGGTAGACGATTGCCCATAAGAGGTTTTTGGGTTAGATCGCGTAAATATAAATGTGTCGTTAAACCCGCCACACCCGACACAGCCAATTAGGTTTGTCACATGAACAAAACATGCAAATTCATTACGGTGTGTTGGAGAGTAAATCCACAAAATGTACAATTCGAGTACGACGTTTCGCCAGCAATTACAACCGGCATCATCAGGCGACAGCCAGAGTTGCGAAGAATGCCTCTTGTTTCGGTCTTAAATCGAGGGATAGATTATTACATTCACAGGATCGAGGCAGTGGGCGTCATTAGCTTGGGGACGCCTTCATCCAGCAGTGGATTAAGCAAGGCTTATGGTGGTGCCTTCTAATAATATTGTGTGTCACGTGAGTTGTTCCCTCCCCAGGCGGTGCATGTGATTTCATGTGTGGGTGCACTTGGGTGCCACAGCGCGATGGATTTCATGGGCAGTGGTGGAGCAACAGCTAATTACACTTACAATAAAAATGTGAAGGTAATAGCCCAAAATTGCGGAAGATAGACTTCCTTCAAATCGCGTGGACGCACCTCAAGCGTCACAAACAACCAAAGACGCTGCTTAATAATGCATTGTAGTCTTTTTTTTTCATTTAGCCCAGGAGTGAAGGACGTGATTTGCATTGCGCTAAGTAAAACTGCTCAATCTCTCATTCGCATTCATGACATCCAATTATTTGCTCCCATGCTTGCATCTGCAGTGCAATTTCAAACATGGACAAATACACGTTTATATTTTACAGCTAATTTTTTGTCAATTCTACTGCCGGATGAAGGCTGGGTTAGGGGGCATTGTTTGGCTATAGTTTGTGAGTATGTAGCCAGTGAACATGGAATAGTTGGTCCAAGGTTAGGCCAACGTTGGTACAATGCGTCAAACTAATATTGGCAGGTTTACTGGGTATGTAAGTGTCGAGATAATTTGCCTACAATCTGCACATAGAACCCACAACCACATGTTTAGCAGGCGAGGTAGTAAACATCTCGCTGTATATATTCACCGAGATGGTTGGTGAAGGGGGGGGAGGCACAAGATCGTCTCAGATATCACTCACCACCGATGGGAGCCGTGGCCAGAGAATTACATCAGCTTTTCTGGGTTTAAGGGAGTGCTTCGGAAACAACTCACAGTTCTACGCAACCACACCGTGATTTTCCTTTTCAGTCGACCGTTTGAAATTAATTAATCAAGGACTGCGCACGTTTGACGAGTTGAATTGCTGGTTTGCAAAATAATAAAAACTATAATTAATGGCACTTCACAATACAAAAAAACAAATCAGGTTCAAGCAACGCAAAATAATTGCCAATTAACTTTTTTGAATTGTTATTCGATTCACATGCAAAGCTTTAACTGTTTATATTGCAGCGACTGTGGGGTGGAGTGGCGGGTAAGTGGTTAGCACGTTGTTCTTAGAAATGTTGCATACATTTGTAATACGTTTAACACGTATCGGTGTGCTGAACTAGTAACTAATGGGCACGTTTTATTTACGTAACAAACCTTACTAATTGGCTGTGTCGGGTGGTGGTGGGTTTAAGACACATTTACATTTACGCAGTCTAACACAAAAGCATCAGTTATGGATATTTGAAATGCCCCCCCCCCCACCCCTCTCTGCACTGACCGGCGTGGTGAAGTACGCTCAAACAACCCCTATGACTGTCACGTCATGGGGAGGCCTTCATCCAGCAGTGGATTGACAAACGGGCTGCACAACTTTTGGATTACGAAGGCGATTAATGGGGCCTTTTATCAATACGCATGGGATGTCATCTCTCAAAACTATCCCCCGGCATCAGTTCGGGTAAAATATTTAAATTGTTGCTTTAAACTTTCTCACAATTCCCTTGATTCTCCGCTGAAATCCCCGACCCTCCGTTAAATCTTCTCCGCCTCGTGTGTGAGTGACTGAGATGTTTATATTTTTCATTTATTTCTTTGCTTCGTAATATACTGTGCACCTTTTCTTTCCATTGCCCTAAGACATCTGCTCACTTGCATGGGATTCCAGAACCACTTAGAAACTCAAAGCAAAAGAAGACCGCTCGAGGCAAACACTTGGCAGATGAAATATTTTTGAAATGGCTCAGCGAATAATCTCCTCGGGAAACCCAAAAAAAACCGGTGTTTAATGTCTGCAAAGCTTATATATGAAGTTGTAGATAGAAAACCAAACAAAGACCAAACAATCAAAAACAAATCAATAGAATGGAGATAACTCTTAATTTAGTAGCTGAAATTATTCATTCGTGCAAAATTGCGTGTGCGCACACACGTACGGTTAACTCTCAATTTTCTGTCAGCAAATTAATCCTGGTTGTGTATTAACTGTGCTCCCGGAAAAGAGACGAAAATCAAAAAATAATATCAACGTGTTATAAGCTGTTGCCCACTCTTATGGTTGGTGACTCGACACCCAGGAGATCATCAACGTGGCCGTTGTAAGTAAACCGAAGCAACACAAACAGATGATGCATTCTGCCCCCCCACCACCCCTCCTAAATACGTAAACAATAACTACGCTTTAGAGCTTAAACAGCAAATGCTTTTCGTTATCCACGTTTTTTTTTATCTTATACAGGTCATACTTGGATCATTGAGAGTTGTATGGCAGCAAGAGCGAACGTCGCGAGGCATTTGTTCTCAACCACTTCACTCCGCGTTAATGGCACACTTCAAAATAGTTTTCCGTTTCAATTTGTACGATTCTTGAATGCTTCACTGAGTCATCGCACCCGTGTCGCTTATGCTGCAACATCCTAGACGGCTCATTACGAACTGAGGGGCATTGCGTTCGCGCGCCCCTTTCGCAATTAGAGAAAATACGGGTGGTGTGGCTCGAAGTGCTCTTGGTTTATTTCCGTTGTATGGACAAATAATGTCCTTTCGTGTAAGATAAATAATCCCCATAAGAGCAAAATAATAAATAAATGGAACGCAGGCTTTGCGACACATTTATAAACAATGCGATCTAACCCAAAACACCTTTATTATGAATAATACTGTCCGCGAAAGCCGACGTGTTAAACTGACTAAATTGATAATTCAAAGTTAATACCAAACGCAGTTAAAATAACACATCACATGAAGTCTGTTAAAGCTAGCCAAATACTACACAAAGCTAGCGAATTATATATTCTATTAGTACTAGAGAGAATACAATACAATAGTGAATTATCTCAAATTTCTGAGTCTCTAATGCACTTGCACATCAGCAATAGTGTTTCCATACATATTGGAATATAATCGATACTATAACACAACAATCGTCTGATTATAATATATTGAATCTAACTAAAACTAAGCAAATTAATCACTTCTCGAGACTACATAACAAACAAGTCCCAAATAACGAACAATTTTAAAACAAAACTGTAATGAACTTAACTAACACTGATTTAACCAGTGACATGATTTCCGCCCTTTCTAAAGGCCTTAACTTTGCCGTTGCCCCACACACAATTCCAGTAGATGAGATAATTGCCGAGGTGGAATCAGCGGTAAGATTCCTTCCACATATCGAGGCAGAGAAGACTAGACACGAGGTTGCCAATATAGTTGAGAAAAGCAAAATACCAAAATAAATATTAGCTTTGGTGAAGCAAAATCCTTAAGAGAGCTTCGATGAAATAACGACATTCAAATGCTGGCAGCTGATAAAGGCCGCACTACTGGAGTGATGTCCCGAACAGATTATGATAATCAAATTTAAGATTTACTGGAGGAAGATTCCTATATTAAAATTAAACGAGATTCAACCAATACTTTAGAGCGCAAGACTTCTGCAATCATTGCAAATTCATTAATTCCCAAGATTGAACAATACCAAATTAAGCCACGGGCCTCAAAACCACCAACATTTTATGGGCTACCAAAAATGCATAAAATCGGTATCCCATTACAATAGGCTCTGCCACATATAAATAAGCAAAATATGTAACTAAACAAATACAGGCCTACATCGGTAGGACATCTTCATTAATAAGAAATTCATAACATCTTGTGAATGTGATTAAAGATATTAAACGTAACCCTAATGATATTCACTAATGTTCCAGTTAACGGGTCACTTAAATTACTAGATACACGAGTAAAGAAGACAGGTTTACCAGAATATATTCCAAAACTAGCCGACCATTGTCTAAATAACAGTTACTTCGTATGGAGAGGTGACTTCTTTCAACAAATGTAAGGAGCAGCAATGGGCTCTCCTTTTAATTCTGCTATAGAAAATCTGTACATGGAAAACTTTGAAACAAGAGCACTTGCCTCAAGTACATTAAAACCATCTTTTTGGTTTAGATATGTCGATGACACTTTAGTTGTCTGGCCACATGGTAAGGATACACTTAATGAATGTTTAAATAATCTCAATACACAAAACCCAGCCATTCAGTTCACCATGGAAATGGAGGTGAACAACACACTCCCCTTGCTAGATATTTTTCTTGGATGCGGTCAAAATGGCAAAATAACACGCAGCGTCTACCGAAAGGGAACGCACACTGATGCCTATCTGAATGTAGATTCGCATCATCACCCAGCACAGAAATACTCTCTCATCAAGACGCTCATACATCGGGCAAAGGCAGTGTCAGATGGTGAAAGTCTAAGGAGAGAGATTAAACATGTTAAAGAAGCACTAAGACTGAATGGCTACAATAATGCTCAAATTAACAGAGCATCGCATGCCCAAACCAAGACCGAACAACAATACTGCTGATAGTGATGAGATTAATTATCAAAACAATTAAAATACCATATATCTCGGGAGTTACTGACAAATTAGGCTGTGTTTTGCAAAAGCAAACTAGCATCTTGTACTAAAGATGAATTACCTAAGTTATCAACAGAACGTGCATATTGGATCAATTGCTTATGCGGTAAGTGTTATGTTGGACAGACGGGACGTAACATTAGCGTAAGATTAAAAGAACACCAAAGGAACATTATATTCTCCCAAACACAGCTGTCAGCAGTGGCAGAGCATGCGTGCCAACAAGGATATTCAATTTATTTTGATAACGTTGACGTGTCATGCAGAACTAATTATTACTGGCCAAATTGAGAATAATTAAAATAATTTGAACCGCTGTGATAGCTACAGACTTAGCGTAGCCTGGAATCGTATTATTAAGTAACTACCCTTTTGCCCGTCCTAGGACGGAAGCTGTAATATTTACGTAAAGAAACGTCTGCGTAGAGTTATTTATTTGAGCAACTTTGAAAAACGAAACGTCAAATTTAAAGCGAATTTGCGTAAACAATATTATGGCTTATGATAGTAATGACGGGGGGGGAGGGGGGTGGGGCTCTTTTGCAGTGACGTCACGTACGGCTGTAGCACTGTGCTGCGTAGATTCATTTTTTGACCGTCACTTTCTGTAAAGAAACGTCGTCATATTCGAAGCGACTTTGCGAAAAAATGTATCTTCCCACTCAACCTTCTTCCGCGTGAGTGTAAAAATCCACCCGCTCACGATTATTTTATTATTAATTACGGGGGGAGGGGGGGGTGCGGCATGTGGAGTGACGTCACGCGCGTTACACACATTTCTGGGCTATTTCGTAGTAATACACCACACATTGCAATTCCTTAAGTCACATGCTAAGTGTGGCTGATTACTGATCTGTTACATAATTGCATACACTCCCACCCCCACATCTGATCTCGAATCCTGATGGGGTTCAACAATGATGACGTCATCCTGCACTATTTAAGACCGGAAGCAGGTGGATGGCTTCACTATTCTGGCAAATTGCCTGAAGATGCTGGATGTAATTTCCAGCGAAACGTCGTACTCAAATTGTAAATGTTGTGGATTCACTCTTCAACACACCGGTGGGCTAAAGTAGTGAACTATTTGTCTTTTTGTCAACGTGACACTTCACATTTATAAATAACGCGATCTAACCCAAAACCCTTTATTAAGAGGCTTTGGCTTATCGGATTCCCCAATGAGAAAAGCAATGGATCACTCGGTATGCAAATTCCAAATTGCATTGCAAATTCAATAAAATAAGCTTCTTGACTTGAAACCCTACATTTTAAAATGGGGAATATTTTTTTTTTCCAGCACAAACAAAAAAACTAAAACGGGATGCACGTTGTGCATTTCTCGAGTTGTTTCCACAAATGTTGAATTCGGCCTACCCAGCACGCCATTTCCAGAGCACCGTCATTCCTTGCGATGCGAGCAAATTTATTCCGACGGTTCGGCAGACAGCGACGAAACGGCACACCCGTCCTGCGACTCGGCAATGCACGGGGGGGGGGGGGGTAGAGGGGGGGGCACGTGCTGCCATTTTCATCCCCAAAAATGCCACCGCCTCGAAGATTTATCACGCGGATAATCACAGGGTGCAACATCGCAAGAGGCCTCCGGCATCATTCACCGCCGCACGCACGCACATCCCCGTCGCTGCTCGAGCTGTAGTATTTTCCTGGGTCTGACACGTGCCGGGTGTTTGTGGGGAGCGGGGATTCACATCCCCCCCCCTGGCTTTGCTTCCTTACAATACCCCCGCGCACTCAGCCGGACGGTGAACTGCACAAATGAAGTTGATCCTCGGAGATTTCGTTTAGTAAATCCGCATTTGCCTTGCAGATTACACCTCCCCGAAGCCTTCGGATTGCAATAACCCACTCGCAATAACCCACTCGCATTCGCCGACAGATTTTCGAATTACGTTGCGCTGTCTGCAACTGTCGTGTATTGTTGCAAAGTATCAAGTGGGACGATGTTTGTGTCAGAGGACACGGTAGGCTATTACGGAAATGTATCAGCATTGCTCAATGACGTACAGCCCCTCTGCCAGTTCATTGCCTGGTTCATGGGAGTGCATGTGTCCGTACACGGGGGCTGTTTGACCATACTTCACCACGCTGGTCAGTTGCGAGGTTGGTGACGAGACCTGCGGTAGGTTTCAAAGTATCACCCCCCCCCCCCCTTGCCATTGACGTTAGCCGTGAACAGGAATCGAACTGAGCTTTTGCCAGATTTGTCGCGCAATTTGTGTCGATAACCGAGTCACCTCGAGGTGTTAAGCGTGTGCATTGTAATTGAGAATGTTTCCTATCTCTTAAACGGTGTTGGTGAGAGCGTGCAAAAACACCCACTACCACCACCGACTCTCCCTCCCTACGCTAGAAGCAATTTGATTATTTCCCGTGATTCCAACGATTTTTTCCCCCTCATTAATCGATACGTGCCTCGTTCTTCGGTTTCGTGCAGGTCCTAATTTAGATGTTTTTTTTTTGTTGGCCGTGGAAAATAAAACGACGCTGGCACCGAGCAGCACAGCCATTAGTCCCCATTGACTCAATTTACTCGCAAGACACAACATTGAGCGCAATGCCATTTCTGTTCGGATAACTGCCTATGTTGATGATCACACGGAGAACGCGATCAATTTAAAAGCCCTTCAAGCTCAAGTTATGATGCCTTCCTCCTTCACAAAAGCCCTGGTGCCAAGCTCCAGTGGTTTCCATTTCAGCCGATACAAACCAGGGAACGCACGCACGCACGCTCACAGGCGAACACCGTTGCCTTTGTTTTCTTCTCATCGTTGTTTATCTCTCTCTGTGTGTGTCTTTTTCTCCCCCCGCCACCGCCACCGCCGCGTTATGGGACGTGTACCGCATTCATTACCAGTGTTCCGTGTCGCGCGGGGAGCGTGCGCCTAAATGTTAATTATGAGGCCTGTGTGAGCCTCACATTTGTCAACGCGCACATGCCCGGGCGGTAATAAGCGCGCAGTTATTGACCGTGCAGTCGCGCCACTGTTTTGTTCGCAAGGAAGAAAGAAAGTAGCCCCTCTATGTCCGACGTGTTTTTGTTTTTCTGCGGCTGCGCCACGTGTTGTGAGGCACGACGTCCGACGTTTCGCTCCACGTGCCGGGAGTTGTTTCCTTCACCAACCGTAGAAGTTCCTGCCGGCACGTGGAATAGAACGTCGGACATCAAGGAAATTAAATTCAGTTCCACCTCACTGCCCCCCCCCCCCAAGTGAACACAGTATATCGGTTGGTAAAACAAACTAAACAGAGGAAAACGAACTGAATGGCATTGATAGGAACCATCGGTGTCTGTGGGTTTATGCGCGGGGCGTTGTTCCGTCCACACGCGCAATGTGAGCTTCTTTCAGGAAGCCGAGTCGAGTCCCTGACGAAGCTCCCACCATGGTGGTGGGCGCGTAACGTCGGACATCGTGCCCGAGCCACGCGCGCGGCACGGCTCGTAAAAACGCCGGAGAGAGAGAGAGCCGTTTCGTGTTAACTTCTTTTGTTTCGCGAACAACAAAAAACGACACAATTGCCGCTGTAAAATGCCGCCACGATTGGCACACATCGGAGAGCTTGACTGCGCAACAGTGATAGCCTGCACGGTCGCGTTAGAAAATAAAATAAAACCACTGCAACGTTCGCAAAAAACAATCACGTTACTCTCCGGGCACTGGGCCAGCTGACGAATGAGCACCGAGCACTTTTGTTATTGCGATTTCAGCCGACCAAGAAACATTAGAAAAAAATTCCTCCCACTTTTCAAAAAAAGGGAATGGTGGCTGCTACAAACGTTATCTGAACGGGTAGAGGCAGCCCCGCAATGCCTCGCTCACGCCACTGCTAGCCGAAGGGCATCCACCACAAGGGCCTCTCGTGAGCCACTCTCTGGGGGGCCGTCCATAAATGACGTCACGCGATTGTGGACGATTTTTTAACCCCCCCCCCCCCATCGTCACAAGGCGTCACAAAAAGTCAGACCCCCCCCCTCCCCAAACATGACGTCACAATGCTCTGCCCCCCCCCAAATAAAACATGCTTCAAATCGCTTTAAACTAATGTCATTGTAGTGCCTATTTAATGTGGCGTTGGACTCTGATGTTGTAGGAGAAAACATTTATTAAAAAATATATATAATTAAGTAGAACGTGTTGTCTATATTTATTTAAAGTTGCGCATTTTCATGTGACCTCACATTTCTCAAACCACCCCCCTCGTCACGCATCGTCACAAATGTCTGACCCCCCCCCCCCCCGGTGCATGACGCCATTTATGGACGGCCCCGAGAGGGTAGTTTTGGCCTATTCTTCCATGCTTGCCCGATGTCTAGGTGGAGGTGGGAACTATCCACACTTTCCCCCCACCAACACACAACGAGCCGATCACCGATCGATTGACCGGGAGGGCGGAGGATTTAAGGAACTCGTGCCGTTGTTTCAGCTGCTGCCGCTACCGGCACCGGAATATCGAATTGAATTGCAAGGCCAGTGAGCTACGAATCGTTGCATCACAGCAGCATCCTCGAAACGGAGACCGTAAATTATAGATATGAGATATTGCATGGACACTGCAAAAAAGTAAGTGGGCTTTGGGGGTGGGGGGCATGTCACGATGAGAGATGATGGATGGGCTAGTGAACACGATTCGTGATGACTTGGCAGCCAAAGGAGGTAACGTGTCAAAGAGGATGTTGAACTTCTTTCTCATCGTACGTAGCCAACAAACTAGACACAAAAGCAATTCTAAATAAATGAGTTTTCAATAAAAAAATTAAAAAAATGCATTGCTCCAGTGGCTCCCTAATATTGGAAGGAAGAGCGTTCTAGACGGCCGCAGAAGCGCACCTGAAAGCGGGCGATGCGGTGACCGCCTTCGATGTTTATCCAAAAACCGCTGCTGTTGCGGGGATGACCGGAGTTCTCGTGATGGTTTATCCTCCTTGACGAGATCAGCGAGGGTATTGCGGTTCATTTGTGGCAAGCACTTTGCGTGTAATGAGTTGCGACCCCATGAACCGGAGTGACGAGGCACACTCACGCAAAGCAGCAGGGTGGATTGAAGGCCTCCCTTGTGATGTTGTTGGACATAGTCATGGCATTATATTATTTTATTTTATTTTTATTTTACTTTTATTAATTTAAATTTTTTACCTACGTGACTTTACCGAAAAAACCCAAGAATATGGTCATGGCAGTTGTTTGGCCGTACTTCACCACACTTGGTCAACGGCTTCGTTCAGATATTACTCACCACCGATGTGAGCCGTGACCAGAACACAAACTCGACTTACCGGGTTCATAGCGCAGTGCGCAAACCACTGATCAGAATCGGAATATGCATTTATGCTGGAGGAATCCGATGAGCTATAAAGCTCTTTTTCAAAGATGTCCAGTAGGGGCGGGTAAGAACGTTACAAGCACAAATAGTACATAAACACGATAGTCGTGCAAAGTACAAGAAAGATAAACAAATCACCCAAAAACAAATACAATTAAAACATCCCCATCCTACCAGCCAAAGCCCACCGACGTATTAAACTTATTTTTTGGAAGCGACCTGGCCATAAATGATAGCTAAACAAAGTGGATTATAATTTGGAAATTTATAGCAGCAAAATAATCTAAATAATGTAAATGTATGTTTCTAAATGTGGAGGGAAAAAACGGAGGACCCGGAGAAAAAAAAATCCATGCTACCACGGGGAGCACATGCAAACTCTAAATATACAGCAGACGTCAGGGTCGGGATCGAACCACGGCCTCCAGCATCCCGTGTCACTGATCCCCTACAAATGCGGTATTTATTCCTATTAAATTGGCCTTGAATTTATTTAATCGCGTTTTGAATGTTATACGCTTAATTTTCATAAACGTTACATACACTATGAATGTGAATACACAATACGTCGGTATAACGTGGTTACGTGATAACAATTATGCATAGTTTTGTCTTCGCATTAATTCTATACTTTGCATCTTACGCTTTGTTAATTGAAAACAAATTGTGCATATTAGGTGGAAGACTCCCCGGCAGTGTAATTGTTGCGCAAATGTAATTTGCGAGGTGATGAACACGCGCTCAAACTAGCACCCGACAATGGCATCGTGAATTACCGCAGAACAAAACCACACGGGGTTTGCTGCTTAAATCAGCGGAAAATAAAACAACACATGCAAAATAAAAAAAATCATTTTTATTTTACGTAATCGTTTCTTTTTGGGCAGATCTTATCCCGTTTGCATTAACGGTGCCCTGTCAACGGGACAAAGAAGCCGGTGCTATCTCTCACAGAGCACTGCGATCCCTTCGTGTGAAGAGAATAGCTCGTAGAAGCGGACACGAGAGAACTACTATTCGGGTCCTTTGAAGTGACATTGTGGTGCGCACTGTACGGAGGCAGCACCTTCCCAACCACTCACAACTTACAAGTAATATTATTCAACATAACAGTCCAACTGGTCAATAGAAATGTTTTAATCTAAGAGCTGACAATTATTTAAATGAAGTCCGAAACACAAATTTATGTAATGGTAGGGGGGTATTTTTTCTTCACGAATTAATTCGTGATTCGGCCTGAGACCACCAACTCGCTACCCCTTAGAACATGATGTCATCGTTGCGGCCAACTCGCACCTCCGATAAGCACGGATGGCTATGTACGGTGCGAAGAAAGTTCAACGTACATACGTACATCTGGGGGGGGGACCCCATAATCGCTCCGTGAGCCTGGCTTAATGAGCGGTTACCATGCGTCACATTCATTATACCTTAACTCCCCGTAATCCTCTATGTAATGAGACATCGCGATCCCGTGCCTCTTTTAGACGGCTTCTACACGCTATCAGCGCCAATCATCCCTGAGCCCCAGAGTAATTAAAAACAAGTGCCGTGGTTACCCCGATTCGTGCTCTCCTTGTACCCTACGGGGGAATATAAATGATTTATTTTGTGTAATTGTGGCACAATTGATCTACCGAATTAAGTTTCCGGAGGAGAGTGGGTAAAAAAAAATGTTTAACACACAAACTGGCAAACCTGACAAGCTATTTGTCTTTGACAAGTAAGTTATTTTTTCACACAGGTGTTCACGTAATTAAGATAATTCTGTTCTGTATGCCGATATCCATCACAGCACTGCATTAATGCATCTCCCAAGCACATAAATCAGAGGACATAATTGTGTTCCATCACCCTGCAAAACCTTTCTCACCTATGCAGGATTAACCCGCGACACTGGAAGGAATCCGTTTGAGCCTATTAGTCGCGGGAATTTGTGAAATGTTTGACTTTCGGCCTTCCTTTGAGCGATAGATTAGGCAACAGCAGCGCTCAATTTCGCCTGGGACAGTCCGAAATGCCACTCCTGGCACGGCACATCCATCTCATCCTTCTTTAGACCTCGTGATGTTGCGATGGATGCGTGCGGCGGTGGTAATGGTCGTCGCTGCGTACGGTACGACAATAAAGCATTAGTATGGATGGGGCCGTACCTCATACTCTAGTGGTTCGTGCATTACGCCGGTAATCCCGACCCAAATTCAGCCTCAGCAGCGTTCCGGAAAATATCGAGTGAGAAATTAAGCTACGAGTAACAGGTCACCGCTCAGTGTGAATGAAACACAGACACACCCCAGCTTGTGATATGGTGACCATTTCAACAATAAGGGCCAAGGGAAATAACCCGTGTGGGATTTTTCCAGGCATAAATGCCCTACGATGACAACACCGATAGCAGTCATCGATGAAATGAGCCGGTGTTGAAAAGAGGGGGGCTGCGAAAAAAAATATCGCAGCAATCGTCGCCGACGTGCGACGTCAACCTGGGGCAGCTCCGTGCTGAGTCGCGGGGTCATTCACTCGCGTCGCAGCGATGGGAACGAGAAAATAAATAATGCTGGTGGAGCGGGAAAGCCCATCTCTGACAACAGGGGTGATGTCCTAAACTCTGTAAATACACTGTCACTCGCCGCCAGTGGTATGATTTTAATAAAACGGTTAAGGTCATCCCGCCGCTGAAAAGCCACGGCCGTGTGATCTTCAGTACAAATACTCAATACCGCTGCTGGAACCGCTCGCTCGCGCGCGTTTTGCCAAAAGGCAGCCGTCGATGTCCGTCAATAAAAACCCTCGCAGACAAAAGGAGAGCATGGCATGCGATGCTCGCAGCCCCCAAACAGCCGCAGCCATTTCGTGCTGTCTCGCATTTGACGGGACGATCTGAATGGAAAAGGAAATCAAACACAAATCAAATCTGTTACACCGCAGAAATGAATGTGGGCCCATAATTCACCGCTAAAAATAGAAATCTGCCATCGTACGGACTGCATACGTACGTAGTGATGAATAATGAATACCATTTAAATGTTTAAATGCATATGTTCAGCCTTTCATCACTCCAATGCTGGATGACGGCTTTCCCCATGTGATGTTAAGTCATGGGGTTTGTTTGAACAATCTTCACCACACTGAGCAGTGGCGAGTTCATGAAGAGGGGATGCCCAGGACCGGTTCCGATAGCACGTGCCACTGATGACAGCCTTAGCCGGAACGCTGGATTTGTAAGCACGGTGCATGAACCACAAAGAACGAGCACATAAAATATATATATATACCACTTTATTTATATTTAAATAAATAAGAAGATCCAGTATATAACACCTCCTACCCATCTTTGTTCCTCCACGTGAATAATATTCGATTTTTTTTTCTTACACATCTGCCACACGCCCTACTGGGAGTGTGCCGTTTCAGCGGCGTTGCTTTATTACACGCAAACTCTGGACCGGCTTCGACATGCAGTGGCTCATCAGCAGAGTCAGGCTTGCTTGAACAAATGCTGGTGAACCACCTGCTGCTTATATAGGTAACGACCCTCTCTGCGCTACATATTGCGTCCTAGTCCGATGAAAAACGATACAATACGGAACGAACAATAATAATTACGTGCTTTTGTGGAGGACGCAAGTAATTCAAATAGCAATCAGACATTGCGATATTACATTTTCTCATTTCAAGTGCGGCCAGCGACATATAAACTTGTAAATATCCGTCGACAGAATAATCTTCAGAATATGAATTTATTCTGCAGGAATGCAATGAGCTGTGAATCTCTTTTCCACAATTGTCCAGTGGGGCCAGGTCAGAACATTACAACAACAAAACAATACACTAGGAGTGCATATTATAGGAAAGGTAAACAAATCACTCGAAAAATATTTATATAAAGATGAAACTAAACTAGTTTTGTCTTACCAGGTAAAGTCCACTGAGCTATTAGCTTCTTCTTCAGGAGCGACCTGGCCACAAATGATAGGTTCAACGAAGTGGCTTATCACGTGGAAATTCATAGCAGCAAAATAATCTAAATAATCGAGACGCGTGCTTCATGGACACAATCGCGACTGTCAGTGCCTCCCTCCTCCCCTGGAGCATGTCAACAAGTCGGCAACTCGACACCCCGCTCTCTTCACCGTCTCCTCCCGCCAAGCCACAAAACAAATTGTCTTTGCCAACGGCGCAGTTCATTGCCCTGCGAGGAGCAGGATGGGGGGGGGGCCTGAGTACCCACGTGCGAAGGTCAGCCGGTGACAAATGAAACCCTAAAGGGAGGAGACGGGTGAAAATCCGTACAATGACTGATCGTCTGCCACCGTGAAAGAGAGGCCCGCCGAGGAAACCATCGCACTCAAGTACAGTGCAGCGCGATGTGGTATTGAGCTCCCCCTTAACCAAAAAAAGAAGCATATCTTTTGGTGTTTCCACACGAGAGTGCTGTTCCGGATCAATGCGTGCCTGCCACATGAATCATATAGGACCACCCCACCCCCCCAAATTGATTTTTGCATTACAATTGGCCTGGTGAATTGAACACCTGAGGCCCTGCGGAGAAAATAAAATTACGAGCGCGATATAATTCTCGCGGGGTAATTGAAGTACGAACAACTCGGCTCCACCAGCACACACGCCCGCCGCAGTCCCAAGCGTCGAGATCTCAAGCCGGGCGGCTCAGGCAAACGTAGACTCGCCGCCGAAAGAGCGGGGCGGCACAACGACCGCGAGACGCACGGACACTCAAAGGAGGCCCACGGACACTCAAATGGCGCGAGAGCCGGGGCCTGAAATTATTTAGTGTTTCGTGTACGCGCAGCGTGTGCCCATTTCTGCGCCCGTGCTGAGCAGTGTCAGCGATTGTGAAGACGTAACAGGGTTGGCACACGACGTCGCGAGCACTGTGACATCGCATTGCTTGGCGTGATTTGCTCCACGAATCCAGCAACCCGGAATTTCATTCCCATCCTTGGTTCACATCGGTGGTGAGTGACATCTGAACCAGTCATGGGGCCTCCCTCCCCCCTCCTTCACCCACCGCACTGGCCAGGGTGCTGAAATATGGTCAAGCAACCCCCCCCCCCCCATTACTGAAAGGCATTGGGAGAAACTTAATTTGGTAGCGGATTGACAAAAGGGCTGTAATTCACCAAAGTAATGATTAAGACTGCAGTGGTGTTGTTGGTAGAATGGAGATGATGACGACGGTGATGATGACGACCGCGATAACATTCTCGTTCATGAATTCACAGACTGGAAAGCACCTTAGCCCTCGACGACGCGTGCACACACAAGCCGGAATCGTGATTTGTTCGCTCTGAACGGGGAAACACAAATTCCCTGAGCCAGCGGAGCACGGTTAATGGGAAAACGCCGGGAGGCACACCCCGAGATGGTGCCGGGTGCAGGGGCAGGAGAATTTATCTTTACTGGGAGGGGGAGAGACGGGGCTGGGCATAATTTACCCTTCTGCTGTGAACTTGCAAATATTGGCAAAGTGACGACGGCGGCTTCCATTGCTCATCACCGATTGGCCGTGGAGAGAGACGCCGCCGAATATGCCGCCCATCTCCCCCTCTGGAATCGGTCAAATCGAGCCGTGCGGCCTCGCCTCACGTCGTGACGGTTCGGGGCCCTGTCTCTCTCTCCTTCTCTACCCCGTTTTGTTTCATCGCCCGACGTTTGCGTTCCACACTCGGGCAACGCTCTTCACGTCCACCGGTGTAAAGTCATGCCGCGGGTTAAGGGGCCTCAAAATGTTCGCGTCGGAAACGAGTTTTAACCTCGCTCGGTTTTGTTTACGAGCTCCCGGAGCTTATTGTTATTATTATTGAGGCAGTTTTTAATGCAAATTTGTGTTTGCAAAGAAATACCAAGATTGTTGCGCAGTCACAAGTTTGTAAATGTATTCCACGTCTTCTTGGTTCTTTCGGTAAAGTCACGTAGAAGGGAAATAAATGTAAGCAGGACGGCTGCTTGCGTTGTGGCCGAAACGTCGTGAGAATTGTATTTTATTATTTTTATTATTGTATTATTTCCCTTCTACGTGACTTTACCGAAAGAAGTCACGAAAGCTTTAAATCGAAATGTATTCCACGTGTTCATTCGAGTAATAACTGCTTCTATATTCGTTGCGAGTTAAATTTCCCAGCCAGGGCTTAAAATCCGCGGGGAGTGATATCCGAACCGGTCTTGCACTCCCCACTCCCCTTTCTAACTTCAACCAGCGTGGTGAAGTATGGCCCAACAACTCTGGTGACCAATGAAAGCATTGCGGGGAGGGCGGGGCGTAGTGGTGGGAGGAGGGAGGGAGGGAGCTTCATTCCACAGTCGATTGCCAAACGGCGATGAATTCTTATTCTTTTTGCAATTAATATTTAACAGTCGGTCTGGCCTTCCTCCGTGATGACCAATTTGGATGTCCAGGGAGACGCACACTCCCCAGGACACTTTGCGCTGAAACAAATCGTTCTCTGTCATTCGTCCTTGGATTTCAGAACTTGCTCCTTCACACCCGGGCCCGTGACTCACACCTTGGCCGATCACACTCGCAAATGTTGTACGAGGTCACGTGGGCTGCGACTCCACACACACACGCGTTGTGACTCCACACACACACACAGGAGTTGTGACTTCACACACAGGCGTTGTGACTCCACACACAGACGCGTTGTGACTTCACACACAGACGCGTTGTGACTCCACACACACAGACGTTGTGACTCCACACACAGGCATTGTGACTCCACACACAGGCATTGTGACTCCACACACACACACGCGTTGTGACTCCACACACAGGCGTTGTGACTCCACACACACACGCGTTGTGACTCCACACACACACGCGTTGTGACTCCACACACACACACACACGCGTTGTGACTCCACACACAGGCATTGTGACTCCACACACACACGCGTTGTGACTCCACACACACGCGTTGTGACTCCACACACACACGCGTTGTGACTCCACACACACGCGTTGTGACTCCACACACACACGCGTTGTGACTCCACACACACGTTGTGACTCCACACACACGTTGTGACTCCACACACACAGACGTTGTGACTCCACACACAGGCATTGTGACTCCACACACACACGCGTTGTGACTCCACACACACACGCGTTGTGACTCCACACACACGTTGTGACTCCACACACACGTTGTGACTCCACACACACAGACGTTGTGACTCCACACACAGGCATTGTGACTCCACACACACACGCGTTGTGACTCCACACACACACGCGTTGTGACTCCACACACACGTTGTGACTCCACACACACGTTGTGACTCCACACACACATGCGTTGTGACTCCACACACAGACGTTGTGACTCCACACACAGACGCGTTGTGACTCCACACACACAGGCGTTGTGACTCCACACACACACGCGTTGTGACTCCACACACACGTTGTGACTCCACACACACGTTGTGACTCCACACACACAGACGTTGTGACTCCACACACAGGCATTGTGACTCCACACACACACGCGTTGTGACTCCACACACACACGCGTTATGACTCCACACACACGTTGTGACTCCACACACACGTTGTGACTCCACACACACATGCGTTGTGACTCCACACACAGACGTTGTGACTCCACACACAGACGCGTTGTGACTCCACACACACAGGCGTTGTGACTCCACACACAGACGCGTTGTGACTCCACACACAGACGTTGTGACTCCACACACACAGGCGTTGTGACTCCACACACAGACGCGTTGTGACTCCACACACAGACGCGTTGTGACTCCACACACACACAGGCGTTGTGACTCCACACACACAGACGTTGTGACTCCACACACACGCGTTGTGACTCCACACACACGCGTTGTGACTCCACACACAGACGCGTTGTGACTCCACACACACAGGCGTTGTGACTCCACACACAGACGCGTTGTGACTCCACACACACACAGACGTTGTGACTCCACACACACACGCGTTGTGACTCAACACACAGACGTTGTGACTCCACACACAGACGTTGTGACTCCACACACACACGTTGTGACTCCACACACAGACGCGCGCGTCTCCCCAGCGGCACCTTGCCAGCCCTCTGGCCGTGTCGTCACGGCTGCGTGCTTATTGTGCCCGTCCACGACATCCACTTGGCACTTTTGACAGGTAAGGCCCCGCCATGCTTTCTAAGTTTGGGTTGAAAGAAAAGTTCGCACCTCCGATTAGCACGCTTGGGGGGCTACGTATGGTGCGAAAGAAGTTCAACATACATACATGCAAACGGCTCACGCGTGAGCTCTGTCGGTCCGTACCGTCCGTCACGGTGAGGGGGTGGGTCACTGTAACTTTCCTAACGATGATCCATGATGAACAAAACTTTCCGGAGAATCTTGCACTACCTTTAGGGACTTGACTTAGAGAAAACGGCCAAAATCGATCAAATTGTTTCCCAGAACTTGGAGACTCAACGCAGAGCAATGAGGACCGTTTCCAAATGCGTTTTTGCCTGACAGCCAATCAAATATTTCCGAAGAAAAACGTTCACGTTGGACAGCGGTCAGAGCATCCGCGCGTATGCATGACCCCCCCCCCCCCCCCCTTTAATCTGTCAGACAAAAAATGCATTTAGCGTCAGAAGAATTATAGTGGGGAAAAGTCATACATTTTAAATCGCTCAGGTGAAAACTTCTATTGAAGGTTGAAATCCATTTAGTTAACATCATGCGGAATTAGAGCATTTCAAAAGCTGCCTGGCAGCAGTTTAATATTAATGGCTTCCACGGCATTCAATCGGCCTCCAACGGCTCACGGCACTTTTACACCGATGACCCTAGCAGCCACTGCAGCGTGGTGATGCTGTTGTACAGCCGGTAAGAAATACTTATTGACATGAATCTACACCAACGCGCTGTGACTTTTTATACGATCACAAGAGACATTGCTTGCCCGCTGCTCGTGCGAGTCCGGAGATTTTTCACAACGAAAACGACCGTCTCCACGTCAGCCACTGACATTTTTTGCCGCGACGCTTTCTCGTCGTGGGCGTCCCGGAAGCTAGGAGATGTTAACTACCTCGCTTGGTATACAGGAGGTCGTGGGTTCGATCCCGACCCTGACGCCTGCTGCTGTATATTTGGAGTTTGCACATTCTCCCCGTGGGTGGTTGTGTGGATTTTTCTCCAGGTCCTCCGGTTTTTTCCTTCTACATTTAGAATCAACATGCGTTTATAGTATTTGCTTACTATACATTTCCACATAAGCCACTTCATTGAGCTATTATTTGTGGCCAGGTCGCTTCTGAGAACGAGCTATACCAGCTCAGTGAGCCCTACCGGGTAAAATAAGGAAGAGCGAATTCCAAATTATTCACATAATTTACATAAGTATTTTTCTCTCGCCATAAACTGTTCATATTCCTCCTGATTTGGTGTTTTAATTCAGTAGATTTGTTTAGGAACAGTGCAATATTGCTCATACAAGTGTGTCATCATCGTAATCATCAGCAGCCATGATCTATCGACCGCTGGTTAACGGCCTTGCCCCAAGCCGTCACCATTATTTGCACGCCTGCGCATGAGATGAATGCATTTCTCCATCTTCCCTCCTTTGGCTGCCACTCTGTCATTAGTCTCGACCACCGGCCATCGTCCCTTCTGGCGAGCCACCTTAGCGAGGCCCTTTTACTTTCCTGAAAAGTCACTGCAAAATGTCTCTAACCGGCGCAGGTTCTTCAATTCACAAGCACGCACCTGCCCACGCTTCTTAGCGCACTCTTCAGCTTGGTATGGCTCAAATTCCAGATTGATAAAAAAAATCCCTGACAAACCCCGAAAAAAACCAGGACTCCCAATATACAACTAAACCCTGCTTGGATCTGACAAAACTAATTGATTTAATAACGGGGACATCATCGGTATTTTTTCAAACATATCTTCTCAACCACACGCCACATGGTCTTCCGACCGCCGTATTGTTCGATGTCCACTGTACGCAATTAGCAAATCACTGACCATCCATATGGACAGCTGTCAGGGGATGGTTGTCATCGTTTTGGGGGGGGGGGAGGTTATTATCATAATGGATACCCGGGCATCTCACGGGGCTAATGCCAGAGTTGGGATGATGATGATGATCCATCTCCTCCGAGGACGTGGGTTTGAGCTCTCGCGGAGATGAGCGAGAGTGGCGCATGCACCGCGGGTGCTGCCGTGGCGAGATGTTAACTATCTCGCCTGGTAGGCAGGAGGCTGTGGAGTCAATCCAGACCCTGACAACTGTATATTTGCAGTGTGAATCTTTTCCCCGTGGTCACGTGGATTTTCTGTCCGGGTCCTCCGGTTTTTGGCTGCTATAAACATCACGCGTTTAGAGTATTTGGCTGCTATAAATGTCCAATAAATGTCCACATGATCAGCCATTTCGTTTAGCTATCATTTATGATAAACAGGTCGCTTCTGGAAAAGGGCTATATAGCTCAGTTGGCCTTGCCAGGTAAAATAAAATAGTTTAGTAGTTTAGTTTAGAAAGGGATACCACATACGGACGTCGCTCGTCGCTTGACCAACACAAGCAGAGGGACAACAACAACAACAAAACCCCCACGCCTACAATGACGACGACGATGACGACGACCCGAGAGTGCAACGGCTCCTACACTCTGGGCTCGCGATCCAGTCCAATCTTCCGGCAAGGCAGTCAAAATAAATTGCGCACGGTTTATTAAATCCCCCACCACCTCCCTCTCTGTCTCTCTCTACCGCCTCTGTCCAAGCAGCAGGTCAGGTGTGGTTGGCTAAAGTGTGGGTACGTCCACCATTTCCAGGAGTAGGCCACGACACCCTGCGGAGGGGCGGCTGGGGGGCGTTGTGGGGGTTGGGGGTGCCTGTTGAGCCGTTTCGAGTTGGAGGCTCTTCCCGACAGCAGCGGCATGCAATTGCAGGGCCACACCTTTCGCCGTGCTCGCCTGCGAGACCGTGCCCGCGCAACGATCCGCCTTTGCGCTTTGGCTCCGAGGGAGTTAATTGGCGACGGGCGGCGAGAAGACAAATCACTCGGTCTCCCGCTGCAGGAACCGGAACTCGGAATGGCGGAGCACAAAGGGGGGGGGGGGGGGCAGCAGAGCTGGTATGGAGGATAAGTGACAGGAACACACGAGGGGGGGGGGGGGGGGGGCGCGTCATGCCGGGTCCTCTCTGTCTTAAGAATCTCAGCTTCTCGTGTGGCTTGAAGCACAGCTCAGCTGCAGGCAGGAGTTACAGCATTCAAGAGGGTTTCATTCGATAATTGGCAGCACTGCACGAAAACAATAATAAAGCAGTTAAAGAGATATTTAAAGCATTAATAATAAGGGCAACAACACTGCTGCGTAATTGGCTATTATAAACAGAACGTATAAAATATATATTTAAGGTACGGTACGCGCTCAGAGCAATCGCTTATATGCGATGAAGTGTGAATTGTCTTCCGTGCGAGTGAGGAGACGTGAGGGATGTTTGACAGGTGCCTGGAAATGAGGTGAGATTTACAGTTTTGACAGACAAGCTCGCGCGTGCACACGTGTACTTGCACGTACACGCACGTTACATGCTTTAAGAGGGCATCACCGATGAAAGATGACAAGATAAAATAAAAATGCGCATCTTAACGTTTACTTCCGTCAAAGCTGACGAGTGAAAATCACAGAGGTGGAAGAGGAGGGAATCGGAGACTTTTATTGTCAGTCTGGTTGATAAAAAAAGAATGCCGTTACTTGCAATGAAAGTAAATTGCCCGAATGTCTTGACCAATGAGACGCTATCTCACTAATATGCTCATGCAATTACTTTATACCAACGAGACGCACGTGATTAATTACGTAAAAATATTTTTTTTTATTATATTTGGATCGATAGTGCAATGATGTATCTGCGTGAGTGAATAATGTGAACGTTAGTAATGCCGTATCATTATCAATATTGATAATGATACAAACAAAACCGTGCGGCGAGAATTGGAAATTCAGACGTTTGCAAAATGAGTTTTCCCATGAGGGATTTTTCAGAAGAAAAAACAACAACTTTGACCTCTGTGACCTACAAGCCTACAATGCCATCATTAGCAATCAGCGCAGCCTTGTATGCTAAACAATCGCACATGACCCTGTGACACGAATGTGAGAGAGAGAGATCCAATCAAACAATATCCATCAACAATACAACTAAAAACTCATTTCAAGAAACGTGAGCACAGCGTGTGTTGAACGTTCATTGAATTATCCTCTTCTTTGCGCAAGTGAAAGATGAACCGGTAGTCCACAACAACAACAAAACGTTCGTGCTTTAATTGCCTCTATATTTTTTCTGAGCTTTAAAACAATCCAAATTATGCCTGGGGTTTACAGAGTATCGCGTTCCGTCCTATAGCGACGTCTCAGAGAATATGCTGACGTACTTGGTATGCATTCCACCCTGCGAGCTTTACCATCAACGCAGGAGGAGGAGCGTTGCTGAATTTTAAATAGACTGTTGAATTATTCCGTTTGGTCCAGGGCTCTTACGTGGTTGTTCTACCTCCCCCCACCCCCTCCCCCCCCTGGCTCGGCTGCTCCCTTTAACGGTAACAAAAATAAGGGTCTGGCTGCCATTAATTGCGTCGCGGCAAATTGTAATCGCTTGTCCTTTGCGTTGCGAATGCCGTCTCAAGTTAAAACGCATTTCAAGCAGCGGACAGTGAAGCTAGTGACACATTCTTCGCATCCTTTCGACCCGAGTCAATCGCCGTAGAAACTTTGAGGAGCATTATAATTGAAAGGAAGACCGCAAAGCAAAATATATTTTTGGAGCACATGGTTATTTATATATACAAAAAAAATGGTTTCACAAGGAGGCGTGCAGCCCACGCGTCAATCCACTGGTTGAACGAGGGCCTATCAACACCGTGTGCATTTATTTGACCATACCTCACTGCGCCACCCAGGTATGGGCTGGCATCATGGATGTGAGAAGCCCAGTACAATACAACGATTGGTGTTGCTGCGCCGTCGTCGCCGTCGTCGCCGCCGCCTTCCATTGCTTAAAACATCGGCCCACAGCTACCTCGAGCAATCCTCGCTGGTTGTAATGCATGGTGGTCACCCATCCAAGCGCTGCCCAGGCTAGACGACCATCGTTGCCGAGATCCGACGAGACCGGGGCAGGCCGCGGTATTTGTCATCTTACAGCATGCACACACACACGTGCAAAATACGGGAACAATTACGCTTTGCACTTTTTTGTCTAAATCGCACGAGGGCAAGCTACGGCTATTTGTAGACGCAGACTCGCACGCTGCGCTCGATTGTATGCGTTTACACAGTCTGCACTTCACAGCGCGCGTGGCACACTTGAAGGATTCCGCAGTCAAAGTGCGTGCACGCACACACAATCCTAACGAGTTCCACTTTGTTTATAACAACAACAACACCCAATGCATTATGTTCATTATGCTAACACAATACCTAATGACAGATGCGGGCATATCCTATTAGCTTCACTCTTGCCTAATAGGTCAACCCCCAAGCGCTAAGCATGGGCTTCAACAATGAATGCATCGACACGTTGACAGGGGGCAGTGACAGTGGTCGCGTGTTCTCCACTTGCGGCAGTGGGTTCGTGGTTCGACACCGGCAGGCCACCCTGGTTATCACCGTGGGTGCATTAACCATGAAGATACGCCCCCAATTGCTTCGGAGTGGACGCTAAAAAACTGATCCCGTGACGGGCTTTGCAAGAGTAGGCTCATTATGTACTGGCGTCATGGTCGAAATGTGACAGTTTAACACGTAGTAGTAGGTTTTCACGACCAACACTAACCATAATAGCTGTGGTCTCTTTGGGTTAGATCGAGTAAATATAAATTGTTGTTAAACCCACCATCACCACCCGCCGCAGCCAATTTGCTGGGGTTTGTCACCGTAAACAAAACGTGTCCAATTAGTTCCTACTACAGCACACCGGTGCGTTGGAAAGTAAACCCACGACGTTTACAATTCGAGTACGACGTTTCGCTGGTGATTGCAACAACCAGCTTCGTCAGGCGATTAGCCAGAATTGTGAAGAAGTCCTCCTCCTTCGGTCTTAAAATTTGCCAATTTGCCTGCAAATTACTTGCAAATTACTCAACCGGGATGATACATGGCAACCATTGCCTCCACTGCAAACACTTGTCAAGGCCCTTGCTTTTCTGTGTAATAATAACAAATACGAATTCACGATCCAAATCTTACAAGCATCGAATTACCAGCCCAAGAAACCATTATGTGTTATTATGCAAATGATATGGAAATTGTATAATATTGTGCTAATGACATGGTAATGCTCGGACCGACATGGCACAGGGCGATGGGGCCGCTGTTTTGTGATGGGCAGGGGAAGAGATTACCAAAATGGAACACAATGATGGCACGGATGGACAAAGAGACGACTAACTCCAGTCCACTCGAGACACTACAAAAAACGGTGCAATAGAGACCAGCCGAAGCAGTGACAAGAGGTGTGACATGACACATGAGGTCGAAAAAAAAACGAAAAATCATGGTACGTATAGGATGGAAAGTAAAAAAAATACAAAGGAGATATTACAACAACAAAACGACTCGGCACACATTGCCTGTGCTCTCTGCTCAGTGCAAAGGGGATGGCAGGAAGGAGACAGGAGGGGGGGGATACTGCAGGCCCAGGTGCAGCGAACAGTCGGGGGGGGGGTCTACATTTGTCTTGCAATCAAATTCAAGGCGGAATGAAATGTTTTGCATTATTCATTTGCCGTGAATGTCAAACAGCTTGAAAAGTAAATCATTTGGAAATCAATAAAAAAAAGTTTATTTTATTGACTGCAAAAGAGTGACAGTCGAGGTGGTTGTCTGGCTCAAATAAGCATCGGGGCAGTGTTCACGTCTTGCTTACAGCCCTGAGTCAGCGGTGGAAACTCCACACCCCACATGGTCAGGGCGAGTCTGTCTCCACATGACAACCACCGTTGACTTTCCCACTAAGTGGTACAAATTTTATACGGATAGATGATGGGCTGAGTTAACCACCAAGCGGGGATTTCGAAGTCACGGCCTCTTGATTGATGAGCCGCTTGCTCTACCGCTGAGCCCACTGGGTCGGATATTGACCAGAATGGACATAATAAATTATTCAAATGAAGAATCGAACTGGCACCGCTATGAGATGAGATGCATCCAATCGCCAGATCCTACGAATCAGTACTTACCCTTCGACATTGGATGAGGTCTATTCGCACACAGGCAGTGCTTTATACATGTGTGGTGAGTGACTACCGAGACACATCGTGAAGAAGGCGCTTGTTTATTAAGAGCACACGGGGCGATACGTTATGTACCGCAGCTACACACAGGTGATTCTAACACATAGCCCATCTCCGGCATATGCTACGCTAGCTGTCTGACTAGCACAGCGATGGTGACGGAGAGGGTCTTGCAGAAGCTCAGCCACGTGGTCGGAGACGACGAGATGACGACGAGCAGCGACGCAGCCAGGACCCAGGACCATCAACAGCAGCCAAACCTCTAGTCCAGCCCGCCTTATATGCGCCCCGCGAGGCCAAGCCCCGCCTCTAGCCACGCCCCCTTCCAGAACCTTCGAGCAGGTTCCCGGAGCCTCTGGACTAACTCCGCCTTTCACCTTTACCCCAGATACGCCCCCACCTTATAATATTGCATTACGCAATACCCCCATAACCGCAGTTACCCATTCAGGCTGACAGCTGTCACCCTGTCATTACATATGTATAACGTGATTGTGGTAATTATTCATTTCCATCTCAGCAAATAGCACGGTGAAATAAGTTAAACATATACAGCATCCCTCTGTTCGGCTAAAGCCTCATGCCCATTGTCTTTCCCTCTTCACAATCTCATTTTCTGTCTGCCTCTCTTTCCTCCATCATTGGCCTCCATTTCGTTGTTAACTTTATTAATTTTGCACGTCTGTCGTCCGATTGTCCTCGCCTGATGTCCTTCACATTTCTAATTCACGTTCACCGTGCAACTCACGTCTATCCTGTTCGTTTCGATTCGCAAATATGAATTTATAATGTTTGTTCCTACCTCGTCACTCTCAAAATCCTCCTTTCCATGGCTCTTCGGCGAACTTGCAACTTTCTTGTTCTTTACTTCAGCGACCAAGTTTGTGGGCCATAGGCCTTGTAAAAAGAAAAATTAAATATTTTACAAGAATCCAGGTTGTTGATTTCTGAACACACACTCGTAATGTTCTCTTCATAATGCTCTCCAATAAACGAAACTTTTCAAAGGACCAGTGCTCCTCTTGTGTGTATCCGGCCTTTCGTAGCATTAAGCCATTTGTCATACAAATAAATAATATATTCATATATTCAAGCAACATTTCAGTATTTTTGCAACCGAATCAAACATTTTCCACCCCAAAACTATCGCTCAACATTTTAGTTGTATTCGTATTGATCACGGTAGTCATCACACATGTAAATGCTATCTGTATTAATATGTGCAGCAGTTAATGTCACGAGTCACATTCTCCAGTGACACAAGGAATAGTATTTAGTTATGACCAACATTTTATTCCAGATTAATCTCGTCACATTCTTTAGCATCTCGCTTGTATTGCTTCTTATTTATTTATGCCTAGTTTGTCCAGTTTTTTTCCGCTCCACCAGCCTAAATGTTAACATTTCCACATCGTTCACAAATATTTTTGCGTTCGTTGTAAATTATTGATTCTCGCGCACACAATAACATGCACGTATCGCAACCTTAGGAATGGATTTGAATCGATCACTCAATGCCTCGGCACATGCCTAATGTGCACACACAAGCTCAGCCACGTGGCTGCAGGCCATGTGCTTTGTCAACGACAACAAGCGGATGCCATCAGACTACTGTACAATAACCGTCATGATGCAAACAACAAATCTTCGAAACAGAAGCAAATGGCTGGGGTTCGGCAGCCGCTCATTCGACATTTTATTTTTAGTATGTACAGCGATTGCATGCGGGCAATGCACAGGATACAAGGTCCAAAATATTAAAACACGAAGGAGCAGGACTTCTTCATAATTCAGGATAATTGCCTGATGAAGCTGGGCATTGCAATCACCAGCGAAACGTCGAACTCGAGATGTAAATGTCGTGAATTTACTCTCCAATGCACTGGCGTGCTCAAGCAGTCAACTAATTGGATAAGTTTTGTTTACGTGACAACCCTCACTTTTTTTAGACATTCAGTGGCCTCCGAGTCAGCAGTGCTGCAAAGTTTGAGAAGAGCTCAAGAGCAGCCATTGCACAGCAGGCTGCACGCGCCACATCACTTCGCGATCGCACAGTGGCTGTTTTTTAGCTCAGATTTTCAATAAACGGCGTGTAAAAATCGAGGCGCGAAGCGTGAGCAGGAACATTTCGTGAGACTGCGAGAATCAATGGGATGCATCTTTGGGGGCCTTAAGGACTCGGTTGTTGCTGGCGGTCGCTAAAAAAAAACAGTCCGGGGTGACGCCGGTGAAACGTGGCAACAGTTGAACGGCCTCATGGTCTGGCACCTCCACTAAACGCAAGTTCCAATCCAATTACTTTTAATTCCAGTTGCAATACTTAAGCCGCCAAACTTCCCACCACTGTGGCCACGATTGAATACAGAGATGGGGAAATTATAAGAGTTTTGGCAAATGTAACACAGAGCACGGATGGGCCTTGGACAGGAGCTAAAGCTTGCGCCTTTGGCTGCGAGATGACACTCCGACTCCCAGCTTTACTGGTGCCATATGTAAGGCTGCCCATGTCTCATTCCCGCTTTTACCTCACACAAAAAAAGGCCATTTGCACGCCTATCCCCATAATGCATTTCACTAATGCTCGTTATCAGCCGAGGAGACGGAGCGTTGAAATCCGCTCGCGTGCCAGTGCTTGGTGTCAGGAGAGTTTGGGGAGGCCTTCATCCAGCAGTGGATTGCCAACAGCTGATGTTGATGGTGATTATTTTTTTCATCAAAAATATTAATCATAATGGCTCACATAAACGGTGATATTCCAGAGACCTCTGGCACAGTCTTGGCTGAAACCTACATTTGATTGTTTTGCTAATGATATAAACGCTGCGGCTAATTTTATTTCTGCCAAACATTTAGCACACTGCCTTGCCATTGGCCCTCGTCTTGGTTTGATGGACGCATTATGCTCGCAAAGGCTGCTGCTATGGAAACTGCAAAGACTTTTAAAATGAAATACAACTTGTATTTTTTGCATGGAGAAGGGGGTCAGCGATATATGTATTTCGCCCCCAGCAGTAGTATATTCATGTAATTTCCTTTCTATTCAAACACAAATTTCAGACAAGCAAGTTAAATAAACATTTTTTTTTCATAATTCCGCCTGAGTACAGTTACCTCAGCAGCCAAACGGCATTATGCAAGAAGTCGGTCGGCAAAAGGCAGGTAGATGCAAATTAAAAACATTCTCCGTAGGAAAACAAATGGGCTTTGGCAGTGGCCCTAGGCCATGACACTGTGTAACACAATTTTTATTCCTGGGTAGTAAGTGTTATTTCGTAATTGCTTACTCCTAAAAAATATAGAAAATGGCCGTTATTTCCCACAACCTTTGCTTTTATGACCAGGAAAGTGATATTTAGAAATGTACCTATTTTCAACGAGAAAACGGGCGAATTTGTATATTTTCGTTCACATGAAGTCAGAAAACAACAACACATGAATAAAAATTAACATGTATTTATACTAAAGTAATACAAAAAATACTACCAAAGATTTAAAAGTGAGTAGTTTTTCGAGATTTACGATTATACTGTAAATCAATTTCATGAATCAGCCCCCCAAATGTAGTCTCCCATCATGTTCTCGTTATACTGTCCTTGGTAGCGGTGTTCAAAGTCCTGGTGGAAGCGCTCGCCTTGCTCCTCCGATTACGCTCCCATTTTCTTCTTGAATTCATCAAGATGAGCATCAAGGATATGGACTTTGAGGGACATCCGACAGCCCATTGTGCCGTAGTTTTTCACCAGAATCTTAACCAGCTCCACATAGTTTTCAACCTTGTGATTGCCCAGGAAGTAAAGGGCGACTGTGACAAAGCTGTTCCAAGCCGCTTTCTCCTTGCTAATGAGCATCTTGGGGAATTCATTGCACTCCAGAATATTTTTTATCTGTGGTCCGATGAAGGCACCAGCTTTGACCTTTGCCTCAGACAGCTTAGGGAAGACGTCTTGAAGGTCCTTGAAGGCTGCCAACTCCTTATCTACAGCTCTGACAAATTGTTTCATAAGGCCCAATTTGATGTGCAATGGTGGCATCAGCTACTTCCCGGGGTCCACCAGTGGCTCCCACTTGACGTTGTTCTTCCCCACAGAGAACTCGGTCTGCTGTGGCCAGTCCCGCCTGTGGTAGTGCGCCTTGGTGTCCCTGTTGTCCCAAAGGCAAAGATAACAGCGAAACTTGGTAAAACCGCCTTGGAGACCCATCAGGAATGCCACCATTTTGAAGTCTCCGATGACCTCCCAGCCGCACTAATCATACTTCAAGGCATCCAGCAAGGTCTTGATGCTGTTGTAATCCTCTTTGAGGTGCACCTGAGTGAGCCAGGGGAAGATACGGGTACTTGTTACCATGATGGAGCAGCATGGCTTTGAGGCTCCTGGATGAGCTGTCAATGAAGAGGTGCCACTGATTCTGGTTACAGGCGATTCCTATTGCCTCGAACAGACTGGTCACATTGTGGCAGTAGCAGAGCCCATCTTGACGGGTGAAGAAGATGCAAAAAGGTTATTGACACTTCCTTTGAACTGCGACTTGCACACTTTCATCCAAAAAGTTCCACTGCTTGAGCCTAGACATCAAAAGCTCGGCATTGGACTTGGTGAGACCAAGATCTCTGATCAAGTCGTTGAGGTCTTTTTGGTTGGGGTAGTATGGGTTTCTCTCCTCAACTCCACCTCTGAAATTGTCATCTGGATCTACAACGTCTTCCTCGCTCTCCGTCTTGCTGTTCTCTTCTAAAGACGGCTGCTCTCTCTCTGGAGGAGTGGGTACGGGGGAGCTCATGGCAGTGTGGCACCGGGGCGATGGATGAAGGAAGGTCCGGATACGTGATAGCAGGTGCATTCTTGCCAGTCCAACGTTTGGAAGGGTCCACCATGCAGAAATAGCAGTTGCTTGAGTGGTCAGTGGGTTCCTGCCAAATTCCTGGGATAGCGAACTTCATGGCTCTCTTTTCCCCTCTGTACCATCCTACAAAAATACATCTATTTCACCGATAACTAATGTGTAAGAGATTCTCTCAACATTTTTCATATATGATATATCTTTTCAACAACATTGAAAATTGTAAAACATTTGAAAATTAAAAACTTTCACAATTGTAATTTTTTTAATAATTTTTTTCAGGTAAAATTCCGAGCAACAATTGTCCATCTTACCTTCCAGAGTTTTTTTTGCATTGCTCGCAGGTGAAATGAGGTGCCCAAGGGTTTGTCTTGATCCCCGACAGGCATGCTGAAATATGCCTTGTTGGCCTCACACATCTTAGCAGATGCTTCCACAGAGTACTTGTTCACTCTTGTCTTGATAAATTGGCCACAGACGTAGCAAAATGCATCTGCCAGATGCTTGCAGCCTCTTAATGCCATCTCAGAAAAATGCAGATATGTATCCACTTAGACAGAACTAAACTGAACTGGTGGGCTTAAAGCCTATTTATACTACTATTTATTATACTGGAAAGTTCTAGAATGTTCGAGAAGTTACTCCAAGTTTACTCAGCACTGAATCTATCTGGAATGTTCTGGAAAATAGGTAAATTTCTAAATATCAGTGTCCTGGTCATAAAAGCAATGTTTGTGGGGAATAATAGGCATTTTCTGTACTTTTAAGGCATAAGCAATTAGGAAATAATACTTACTACCCAGGAACAACATTTTTTGTTACACAGTGTTATTGGCACACGCCTCGAGTGACCAGGCTCTAGGACAAGCAGAGGGGGGCGCAGCTCGTGCGTCCGCAGTGACACGACTGTCGCTTTTGTCTCCGTGAGACAGCCGCCCTGCTCGGACAATGCCAGCTGTTCTCCGTCACTCAAAACAAAGACAAAGATAAATATACCTCGTATAGCCTTAACAGACTGTAAGGGCAAGTGCTGTTAGCGAGCACCTATGAAGGCCGGAACAGTACACGAGGAGGTGGGTGGCCAGCACCACGCCCGACCGCCTTTGTCTCCCCAGTGGCGATGTTTACACATCGCACCAGGTACTCATTTAAGGCTGAGTCGACCTAGGGAGGCCCAGGACTGGTTCAGATAATCGTCACTGGTGTTGACCGTGAGCAGGAATTGAACCCGGGTCGCCAGGTTCATAGCGCAGCGCGCTACCGCTCCCCACACATACACACACCTGCGGCCACCACTTCCCATTGGCCATTGCGGCTCCCAAATCAATATTGAAGCGTGATTAATATTAACGTGGTCAAAGAACCGGGTCAAATTTTGCCGGTTCTTGGTTCTTTCAGTAAAGTCAAGTAGGTATATATTTTTTTTTATAAATTTAATCACGACGTTTCGGGCGCAACATAAGCGTCCGTCATCAGGTGGGACAACCACAGCAAGAAACAATTGCTGAAGTGGGCAAAAGAGCTGCTCTAACAAGAGGCTAGAAAATTACCTTATTATCGCGGCATCACCTGATGACGGACGCTTGTGTTGCACCCGAAACGTCGTGATTACATTTATTTTATTTTTTATACCTACATGACTTTACCGAAAGAACCAAAGAGTATGGATCCCTGCAGTCACGAAAATTTAAAATCTAGATTAAAAAATATGCATTTATTTCTCTCGCAAATGCCACTTGTCCACTGATGAGGTACAGGATGATGTGCGCACTCACGGCACACCTACAAACCTCAGCATTTAACGAACTAAAGTGTTCAGTCAATGGCCTTCGACTTAGTGTAGCGTGGAACATATTATAATAGTTCCATCAGCCAAGGTGAGTTCTTGTTAAGTGGTGGTAAATGTCCAAGTAATGTTGGTATGTGCGAAACCTAATAGAATGCACACAATGCAAAGTATGCTTAACCCCAGCATTGCTATCTATTTCGACGTATGAAAAATATTACATTACATAATACTGAACGTCAGTTATAAAGGGTACAACATTTTAAACAAGTGTACATTGCCACAAATAATGACCGTCGGCTTTGAGCAATACTGTGGACTTTCACACATTTTCACAGAAGTAGCCTCACAGTGGCAATCACTCTCCCCTCTGCTGAAATAAAGCTCATGTATTGTCTACAGGGCTAATCTGGAGTGAAGGCAATTATTACTATTCTGGATATCACCATGCTCTGACACGTGGCTTTAAATTCTCCCCGACCGTGTCCCACGTTTGGACATCATCCATCTCACTTTGCCTCGTGTCAGTGGCAAATGAGCGTGTCACGAACACCTGTGTCATTCTGCAGCTCGTTTTGCGAAGTGCATTGCACGAGGGTATTTCTGTAACCAAATTATTCTGAGCGTGTGTCTCTGTGATTTTTGTAAAAATTGCTCAGGGAACGGGGAATGACCCTGGCACCGATGCGTATTATATTTTCTTCTCTCTCCAACATTTTTTTTTTCACAAGATGGCAGGCAAATAGTGTGGTCAAAAATGGTGGCACCCTTGCACAACTGCACATCAGAAGAGATGTGGGCTGTTATTTGGTTCCTGTCCTTTGAGGCTGTAAAGACCAGTGAAACGTGTTAAGGAGTGAAGCTGCAATACCGTGACAACTGTAATAACCATAGCAACTTTTACAAATGTGTGGAATAGATATTTTTAATAATGACAGAAGTCACAGGCCAACCTCTGGACATGAGCAGCCAACGTTTTTCATGTCCAGAGGTTGACGTTAGATTAAGGCTGCCAATAGCTAGAATTTATATAAACTTTAACCCTTTCCCAGTTTTCTTTCGATTCCGTTCCGATGACGTATGTGTACATCTAACTTTATCGGTACATCTTCACATCGGAAGACGTACCGAGGCTCCCACAAGGCCACGCGAGAGGGCGTGTGGCACAGTTTGACGCCAGAGTGCGGTTGTGTCGCTCCGGTTCTCTGCGGTGAGCACAATGCCTTTAAAGACAATGGCGCTACTACGCCTCTCTAAATAAAATGAACACTGAACCTCTTCCACGTTCCGAGATTCAGTGGTGAACGGATACCCCGCCCTGCGACTTGCAGATGTCTCGGAACGGGAGAGGGTTAAGACAGTGAGCAGCATTTCAGCACGACAATTGCAAGTCCACGTTGTGAACGTACAATGATGGAACTGTTGGGAAAGCTTGGATATGAAGTTCTAGAACGTGGCCCGGGCATAACCCCTTTATAATCCGCCCTGTGTGGAGCCATTTGGCAATTGCATGGCTGTGAAGAGAGTGGTATGGCTTGCGTGGTCATGGCTTAGGTGGACCACCCAAAGGTCGGCTGTGCAGTTGGAATTATGAAGTCCGTGGCCCACTGGGGCTGGTGTACTTCAGTGGGGAATTCGTGTTTTTGTTGTGATACTGCGTTGGCAGTGGTGCGTAAGCATAAGTGAGAAAAACTCGAACGCATCCGTAAATCACACCGCGGCCCCAAACATCGATATATGTGTATAATGGGTGACGTTTCGGGCAATGGCCCCACTTTACAGCACATGGATATTGATAGATTTCTCTCAAGGACACAGTGTTGTTGACAAATGCGTTGAGTGTTGTATTTCATAGGTTTTTTTAGCCATTGTGTAACCGACGGTCACAGGCGAGAAGGACACTCGGCAGGGGTCCACCTGTGGCCTGTGTCGTCCTCTGGGTTTGTGGCTCTCCCTGCGGGATTTGTGTGTTCACATGAAGGCGAGGGGGGGGGGGGGCATTATCTGGTTATGTGGAGGGGGAGGGAAATTGGTTGAACTAAAATTGACGTGGGTTTGTTGTTGCTGTTGACCGTGTTCTGTGCAACACTGCCAACGCAGCAGCAGCATCCCTAAATAGTTTTCTTAACTTCATAGCTCAAAGATGAGGGCGACTGTGTGGGTGACTGACGGTGACTGAGGGTGACAGTGTGGGTGACTGTGTGGGTGACTGACGGTGACTGTGTGGGTGACTGTGTGGGTGACTGTGTGGGTGACTGTGAGGGTGACTGAGGGTGACTGTGTGGGTGACTGAGGGTGACTGTGTGGGTGACTGTGGGTGACTGTGAGGGTGACTGAGGGTGACTGTGTGGGTGACTGTGTGGGTGACTGTGTGGGTGACTGAGGGTGACTGTGTGGGTGACTGAGGGTGACTGTGAGGGTGACTGTGTGGGTGACTGACGGTGACTGTGTGGGTGACTGTGTGGGTGACTGAGGGTGACTGTGTGGGTGACTGTGTGGGTGACTGTGGGTGACTGTGTGGGTGACTGTGGGTGACTGTGTGGGTGACTGAGGGTGACTGAGGGTGACTGTGTGGGTGACTGAGGGTGACTGTGTGGGTGACTGTGAGGGTGACTGTGGGGGTGACTGTGTGGGTGACTGTGTGGGTGACTGAGGGTGACTGTGTGGGTGACTGTGGGTGACTGTGGATGACTGAGGGTGACTGTGTGGGTGACTGTGAGGGTGACTGAGGGTGACTGTGTGGGTGCCTGTGTGGGTGACTGAGGGTGACTCAGGGTGACTGTGTGGGTGACTGTGAGGGTGACTGAGGGTGACTGTGTGGGTGACTGTGTGGGTGACTGTGTGGGTGACTATGAGGGTGACTTTGAGGATGACTGAGGGTGACTGTGTGGGTGACTGTGTGGGTGACTGTGAGGGTGACTGTGTGAGTGACTGTGGGTGACTGTTTGGGTGACTGTGGGTGACTGTGTGGGTGACTGTGTGGGTGACTGTGGGTGGCTGTGGGTGACTGTGTGGGTGACTGTGTGAGTGACTGTGTGGGTGACTCTGAGGGTGACTGTGTGGGTGACTGTGAGGGTGACTGAGGGTGACTGTGAGGGTGACTGAGGGTGACTGTGTGGGTGACTGTGTGGGTGACTGTGGGTTTACTGTGGGTGACTGTGGGTGACTCTGTGGGTGACTCTGTGGGTGACTCTGTGGGTGACTCTGTGGGTGACTCTGTGGTTGACTGTGTGGGTTACTGTGAGGGTGACTGTGTGGATGACTGTGTGGGTAACTGAGGGTGACTGTGTGGGTGACTCTGTGGGTGACTGAGGGTGACTGAGGGTGACTGTGTGGGTGACTGTGTGGGTGACTGAGGGTGACTGTGTGGGTGACTGAGGGTGACTGTGAGGGTGACTGTGTGGGTGACTGACGGTGACTGTGTGGGTGACTGTGTGGGTGACTGAGGGTGACTGTGAGGGTGACTGAGGGTGACTGTGTGGGTGACTGTGTGGGTGACTGTGGGTGACTGTGAGGGTGACTGAGGGTGACTGTGTGGGTGACTGTGGGTGACTGTGTGGGTGACTGTGTGGGTGACTGAGGGTGACTGTGGGGGTGACTGTGTGGGTGACTGTGGGTGACTGTGGATGACTGAGGGTGACTGTGTGGGTGACTGTGAGGGTGACTGTGAGGGTGACTGAGGTTGACTGTGTGGGTGCCTGTGTGGGTGACTGAGGGTGACTCAGGGTGACTGTGTGGGTGACTGTGAGGGTGACTGAGGGTGACTGTGTGGGTGACTGTGTGGGTGACTATGAGGGTGACTGTGAGGATGACTGAGGGTGACTGTGTGGGTGACTGTGTGGGTGACTGTGAGGGTGACTGTGTGGGTGACTGTGTGAGTGACTGTGTGGGTGACTGTGTGGGTGACTGTGGGTGACTGTGTGGGTGACTGTGTGGGTGACTGCAGGTGACTGTGGGTGACTTTGTGGGTGACTGTGTGGGTGACTGTGTGAGTGACTGTGTGGGTGACTCTGAGTGTGACTGTGTGGGTGACTGTGAGGGTGACTGAGGGTGACTGTGAGGGTGACTGAGAGTGACTGTGTGGGTGACTGTGTGGGTGACTGTGTGGGTGACTTTGGGTTTACTGTGGGTGACTGTGGGTGACTCTGTGGGTGACTGTGTGGGTTACTGTGAGGGTGACTGTGTGGATGACTGTGAGGGTGACTGTGTGGGTGACTGTGGGTGACTCTGTGAGTGACTGTGGGTGACTGAGGGTGACTGCGAGGGTGACTGTGGGTGACTCTGTGGGTGACTCTGTGGGTGACTCTGTGGGTGACTGTGGATGACTGCAAGGGTGACTGCAAGGGTGACTGTGGGTGACTCTGTGGGTGACTGTGGGTGACTCTCTGGGTGACTGTGTGGATGACTATGGGTGACTGTGGGTGACTGTGAGGGTGACTGTGGGTGACTGTGGGTGACTGTAGGTGACTGTGAGGTTGTTATTTGTGTAGGGCTGTTACGGGAGGGCTGTAAGTGCATACGATCCAATGGGTAACAAACACAGTGGGCGGAGTTACGGGAGTACACGGGGGGGGTGCCCGCAGCGACGTCCGCATCAGGCAGCCTGGGGGGTTGTGATCCTGTTGGGGGGTATAAAGGGGGAGGACAAAGAGAGCTCGGGGCTCAGTCTGGGAACGAAGGAGGAAGAGTGAAGATCCTCTAGCTAGAGCCCTGGACTCCCCTCGACGCCGCCCTTGTCAGGGCTGCAGAGGAGCGAGCCAGAGGCGTGGTTCCGTGAACCAGGGTTAGACCCTGGGACTCCGGAGACCGTAGCCCGACTCACCAGTGTCGGGCCAGTTAGCCTCCCCTAGCTCGTTAGAGGAGGACTTGGGGATAGGTGAGATTAGCTAGGGGGTATCCCCAGTTATCCGGGTGAGGGGGCCGCTACCCCCTCTAGTGTTGTCCTGTACCGATAAGCTGAAATAAATATACGTGTGCCTCAACTTGGGTGTCCAGCGTCTTCACCGGTACTTCATCTGGTGTCAGAAGTACTACGGACATGGAAACACGTCAGACAGCTCGAGCCAGAGTACCGGAGGAGGACACTGCTGAAGTCGTTGAGCCCGAGGCGGCTCACCAAGACATGGCGCAGCCGGGGGCCGACGCGTTCCTACCGGGGCATCGGCATGAAGAGGGGCCGCAGCCAGACGCGCTACGGCTGGCTCACGAGAGACTGGCGGAGCTACTGTACGCCGCTGCCGCCACGCTGGAAAACATCACGCGGCTGGGGGCTGGTGGTCCACCACGGGGCGAGGGGAGTCGTCAACCTGAGCGCCTTCCCGCCATTTCTGAAAACTCAAACTTTGAATTTCCCGCCATCGTCACGGCAGCTGCGGAGGGCGTGGCCGGGCTCAACCTTGGGTCCGACACCGCTCTCGCTGGGACAGCTGCGTCATCTCCAGCGGAGGGAGCGTCATCACATCCGCGACAGGCGATTCCATCTGCCATTCGCGCCGACGCACAGCCGAGTCCCGGGGATGGCAGCCTACAGACGTCCAAGGCGAACGCTGCGCTACAACAACGGCTGCCTCCGCTGAAAGAATTTGTTGGTGCAGAGGGCGACTGGGGCGGCTTCCAGCGACGCTTCATCGCCCACCAAGAAATGGCAAGGTGGTCCGACGATGAAGCCCTCTGCGCGCTGCCGGCGCTCCTCGACGCAGACGCGCTCGCCGCCCTCACATCGGCGCCGAAAGAGAAGCGGTCTACTCTGCCGAAGGCACTACAGCTGCTGGCCGGGGTCTATGGACCTTCAGCGGAATGCAGAGAGCGGTTCTACGAGCGCAAGCGGGGTGAGAAGGAGTCGCCCCTGGCATACAGGACGAGCCTCCTAGCGCTGGCTAAGACGGCTTTTCCCCGTATGGACGACGATGGCGTGGACGCGATGGTCACGGAGAAAATACTCCTCCTGGCAGACGACCTGGACATCGCTGTCGTCGCACAGGAGGACGCCGAGATGACCTCTCTTCAGGCGGCGCGCCTCCTTCACGCCAACCTTCTGTCCCTGCGGCGGAAAGCCAGCAGGGCATCGGCAGGGCGTGCGGTGGCTGCAGCCACCCTTCCGACGGAGGAGCTCTTCGCCGTCGACCATCGACGGCAACAGGCGCAAGAAGTACGGTCGGCCCGGGACGGGTCAAGCCGTTTCAACCGCCCGTCGTCTCCACCGGGGCTCCCGCGGTGTTTCAACTGCGGCGTCCGGGGCCACGTCGCCTCGGGGTGCCGCTCTCCTCGACAGCGCGGGACGACGGCTCGACGGGACGCCGGGCCTCCTCCTCCCAAGCTCCAGCAACATGACCCGGCGAGTCGCGGCACCACACATGTTTGGCCAAAGCACCTACCCGTTGCACGCTCTCGCACCACAACAAACGGGGGGCCGATGACGCGTTGCGAGGGGCCAGCGCGGATCACTGCGGGGACTCAAATCGAGCCCAAACAGTGGTCCGTGTTGGCCCATCGCGTGGTAGCCGCGTCGTCAGGGTCGTCGGCCGTAGTCGGACACATTGACGGGGTAGAAGTACGCATCTTGGTCGATACGGGGGCATCGGCGACAATCATTTCGGAATTAATTTACAATATTCTGCCCGTACAAAGCCGGCCTTTACTGCCGGTTAACGTCCCATTCTATGCCGCTAACGGGGGCTCTCTCGGCATCATGGGACAGATTCGAGCGCAAATTTCTATTGGGGACATCAAATTGTCGGGGCCGATTTTCGTTTCCTCCTCGCTGGCGGTTCCGTGCCTGCTGGGGACGGATTTCTTAGGTAAAATGCCCATTCGTATTTTGATCGACCAAGGATGCATTGAGCTTCCATCGGGGCGGCGCATGGCGTTCCTGCCATCCCCTGCGGCGGCTCGGTCGGCGTTCGCGACGGTACCGGCGTTCGTCGTTGAAACTGTTCGTGTGCCGCCGGGAGCTCAAATGCTAGTGCCTCTGAAACTTCGTAAGCCCTTCGCTAAGGGCATAGGGGATCAGGGTGTTTTGCTGGGACCGTCTAGGGCCGGGGTTAATGGGCCTCATTTGATTCCGGCCCAGACCGTCGTAAGAGGGGACGGGGACCCTTTCATCGCGGTCCTAAATGTGGGATCGCAGACGGTGGTGGTTCCTCAAGGGACGGTGCTCGCTCACGCGACGCCAGTGCCCTGCGAGGAACCTGTCGCGAACCACGTTGGCACTGCTTCCCGGATGCTCCCACATTCGGACAGCGACGAAGGGTGGATCGACGCGCTTTGTGCGGGATCGACGGACCTGACAAATTCAGAGCGCCAACAGCTTAGAACGCTACTGAGGGAATTTTCCGACGTTTTCAGTCGTGATAAATATGATTTGGGTTGCACTCACCTGCTGCGTCACCATATTGACACGGGTGACAGCGCGCCAATTCGCCAAAATCCGTTTCGGTTAAGTCCCGCCGAAAAGGACCATGTCAAATCGGCTGTTGATGACATGTTAGCCGCCGACATCATTTCTCCCTCCACCAGCCCGTGGGGAGCGCCGATCGTCCTGGTTAAAAAGCAGGACGGCTCGTTGCGGTTTTGCGTGGATTTTCGGCGCCTTAATAAAATTTCGGTTGCCGACGCATACCCGCTCCCACGGATGGACGAATCGCTGGACGCTTTGGCGGGAGCGCGATTCTTCTCCACACTAGATTTACTTTCGGGATTCTGGCAGCTTCCTCTGGACGATGATTCTAAGCCTAAAACTGCTTTCCGTACACCGCACGGCCTGTTCCAATTCAACCGGTTGCCGATGGGCTTACACTCAGCGCCGGCAACTTTCCAGCGATTGATGGAATTGGTTTTGGCTGGATTGCAATGGGAATCGTGCCTGATTTATTTGGATGACGTTATTGTCTTTGGTAAAACTTTTGATGAACATCTCCAGAGGTTGCGGGCGGTTTTCCTAAAGATGCGGGCTGCTAATTTGAAATTTAAGCCCCAAAAATGCCATTTGTTACGCGAGTCGGTGCGTTATTTGGGGCACATCGTAGGGCGCTCGGGTATTGCTACCGATCCCGCCAAAACGCAGTGTGTCAGCTCCTGGCCGACTCCCACCTCGGTGGGAGAGGTCAGGAGTTTTATTGGCTTCGCATCATATTACCGACGCTTCGTCGCTAATTTTGCAACAATTGCCAAACCCCTACACGCGTTAACATCTAAAGGGGTTCGGTTCCACTGGGGTCAGGATGAGGAAGCTGCTTTCTGCTCCCTTCGGGACGCGCTGGTGAAGGCTCCTCCCTTGATTTACCCAGATTTTTCGAGGCCGTTTTTGCTCGACACCGACGCGAGCAACACGGGTATTGGAGGCGTGCTTTCCCAGGTGGTTGACGGCGTGGAACGGGTGGTCGCGTACGGCAGTCGGGTGTTGTCTCCAACGGAGCAAAGATATTGTGTCACCCGTAGGGAACTGTTGGCAATTGTCTATTTCATCCAACAGTATCGCCCATATCTGTACGGTCGGCATTTCACCGTCCGCACAGATCATGCGGCACTGCAGTACGCCCTGAAGGTTCAACAGCCATCGGGACAATTGTCCCGATGGCTGGAGGTCCTCCAGGATTTCAGTTTTGAAACCACTTATCGTAAGGGCGTTCGCCACACCAACGCTGACGCTCTGTCACGGATGCCAACCGCCTCCGAATGCGCATGTCTCCTGGGGTCGGGGCGTTGCAAGCCAGTGGGGGACGTGATGGTTCCGGTCCTGGCGGCGGCCGCCGACGATGAAACGGTAGTCCCCATTGATATCGCCGAACAGGGGAGAGATTCCCTGCTTGGATTGCCCGTTGATGAATGGGGGCGCCTCCAGTTGGAGGATGCCTCCCTCCTCGCGTTGCGTCGTCGCGCCGGGGAGAGGGGGCGTGTGACGGGTCATGCCGACGCATGGGAAACCCATGCGGGCTTGCTTATGCATTGGGACGGGAAATCCCAGCGTCACCGGCTGGTGGTCCCTTCTGGCCTACGAGGTAAGGTGGTGTGGGCTGCTCATGAGCGCCTCCTCCACCTAGGTACCCAGAAAACACTCGCCTTGCTTCAGCTGAATTTTTTTTGGCCGGGTATGACAAGGGATGTCGCTGATCTGTTGGCGGCATGCCCTCAGTGTGCGCAGCGCAAACCACCGGCACGGGAGTCGAACCCGCCCTTACAATCCATCCAGGTCTCCAGAATAAATGAACTGGTCGCACTGGATATTCTGGGGCCATTCCCCGCCACCTCCAGGGGAAATAAATATTTGCTTACTGGGGTCGAATATTTTACGCGCTGGCCTATGGCCTGGCCCCTGGCGAATCAGTCGGCAGCAGCCATCGTCGACGCCTTTGTCCAAGGTTATGTCATGGACAAAGGTGCCCCGGAGCGGTTGTTGACCGACCAGGGTAGAAATTTTTCGGGGAAACTCCTAAAACAAGTCTGTGATCTCCTGGGAACGAAAAAAATTCGAACCTCCCCCTATCACCCGCAAACGGACGGGATGGTCGAGCGTCTGCATCGCACCATCACGTCTATGTTGTCGCAGCAAGTTTCGGACTCACAGGCTGATTGGGACTTACAAATTCAAGGGGTTCTAGCGGCATACAGATTGGCTCCCCATGCTGCGACGGGGTTTTCACCTTTCTTTCTTATGTATGGCCGCGAACCCGACCCACCTGTTCGGGCACAGTTGCAGATCCCCGTGCCGCTGGGCAAATCTAAATTGGACGATCACGTTAAATTTAACCTTGACAAACTGACTGAGGCGCGGGATGCGGCGAGGCTAAATTCTGACAGGCGTCAGAAGGCGAACGAGCGCCTCAGACTGGCTCGCGCGCACGTGCTGCAGTGGAAGCCGGGGGACAGGGCATGGCTGCACTGTCCCCAGGTACCACTCGCGACCTCCTCTAAACTCGTACGCCCGTGGCGGGGCCCCGTCGAGGTTATTGAGGTTTTGAGGCCTCAGTGCGTTCGAATCCAATGGGGGAGGCGCCGGTGGTTTGTACACCCCTCTAGGCTGAAGCCGTTTGTTGCGGTGCGGGGGCCCACGCCACGCACGCGAGGCCAAGCATGTGGGGGGTCGACCGACTCGGAGGGTCCGTCGCTGCTCTCGCCTGATGTGTTGCCGGCTGTCCCACCCACAGGTGCACCGGGAATGACGGGCTCACGCCCTGGAACCCCCACAGGTGATGCCGACAGTCGCGCGACTTCAATCGCGACCTCACCTCGCATGGGACAGCCGCCACCGGATGGTCCGCCGTCCGGGGTTGCCCCGTGTGACGGGCCTGCGGCAAGGACGCGCGCTAAAATGCGCAGACTCTTATAATATACAGCAGGAAGAAAAAGAAAAAAAAAACTTTTCTTATTTATTTTCCTTCACGTGTCATGGTTACTGTATGCTGCGTCGGTGGTGTGCTCCTTGCACACTGAGTGGGTTGTGTTGTGTGGGCGCGGTGTGTGTGTTGTGGGTGCGTTGTGTGTCGTGGGTGTGCTGTGTGTGATGGGGGAGTTCCTGGCTAGTTGTACATACGTGCTTACGGATTTCGTATTTATGCGGGGGGGGGGTGCGTCGGACATTCCCTTCGGGGGTATGGTTGTTGTTCTTGTTGTTGTTCTTCTATTTGCATTTTGTTGAAAAAATGAGGCACACACGGGGTCGAGGGGTAATTGTTCCTTTATTTGGAATTGTTGCAGCCGGGACGGCTGCGAGCTGTAATGGGGGGGGTGATGTAGGGCTGTTACGGGAGGGCTGTAAGTGCATACGATCCAATGGGTAACAAACACAGTGGGCGGAGTTACGGGAGTACACGGGGGGGGTGCCCGCAGCGACGTCCGCATCAGGCAGCCTGGGGGGTTGTGATCCTGTTGGGGGGTATAAAGGGGGAGGACAAAGAGAGCTCGGGGCTCAGTCTGGGAACGAAGGAGGAAGAGTGAAGATCCTCTAGCTAGAGCCCTGGACTCCCCTCGACGCCGCCCTTGTCAGGGCTGCAGAGGAGCGAGCCAGAGGCGTGGTTCCGTGAACCAGGGTTAGACCCTGGGACTCCGGAGACCGTAGCCCGACTCACCAGTGTCGGGCCAGTTAGCCTCCCCTAGCTCGTTAGAGGAGGACTTGGGGATAGGTGAGATTAGCTAGGGGGTATCCCCAGTTATCCGGGTGAGGGGGCCGCTACCCCCTCTAGTGTTGTCCTGTACCGATAAGCTGAAATAAATATACGTGTGCCTCAACTTGGGTGTCCAGCGTCTTCACCGGTACTTCATTTGTAATGTAAGTCGAACACGGTGATGCTCGCAAATGTTCTCAAGTAAACAAACGCCGTCTCCGCACTTCTTTAAACACCCACGTCACGAACTCGACTCTCAGATTAATGTCACTGGCAAGGAAAACGTGTCCATTCGTTCCTTCCCCCTTTCGTATGTTTTAGGAGAGACAAATGTAAAAATAACCGATGCGATCCTTAGCTGCAAGGTGATGCTTTTTAATTTATTTCAACTTAGTGGATTAGAATAGTGGATTAGAATAATGGATTTAAAGTGGGTTTCAAAGAGTAGGTTTCAAAGAGTGATCGCTATATAAACGTGTCCAATACAAAAACGAAATTCCCTCTAGAGGCGCCGTGGACCGTGTGGGCGAGCGCCGTTAGCGAGCTCCTATTAAGACCGGCACAGCGCACATGGGGGTGTTGTGGCCAGAACCATACCTGGTCACCTTTGTCTCCCCAGTGCTGATGTTTTAGACACTGCACCAGGTACTCATTTGAGACCGAATCGACCTAGGCGTTCAGATATCGCTCTCCGCATTTGTTCGCCGTGGCCGATGGCCAGGAATATTGACTGGCGTGGCAGCCAAGAAACGGAAGGCGGCCCAAAGCTCGTCCACCAAGGAGATGGAGTGATGAAATCAGTTCATGCGCAGGTGTTTGGTGGATTATAATATCACGGGATCGTTCGAGGTGGTGGGGGACTTGGGGAGGTGCCTTCATCCAGCAGTGGCTTGACCATGGCTGATGATAATGGTGGTGGCTGATTTTAACCATTGCTGGGAATCAAACTCAGACAACTGGGCTCTTAGAGCAGTGCACAAACAACTATGCTACCACTCCCCAGTCCTCACATCGAATACACTAAACAAAGATCCCCCGTCTTCCTGGTTCTTTCGGTAAAGTCACGTAGAAGGGAAATAATAAAATAATAAAAATAAAACATAATAAAATAATTCTCACGACGTTTCGGCCACAATGCAAGCAGCCGTCCACAGGTGAAGAACATGTCTGTCGGGAAGACAGAGTCTGAATGAAACACCCCAGGCTTGGAGCGTATATTTAAGCTGGGTTGGAGGGAGAAGAGCGCCTTGACAAAATAATTTGCATATCAGTAGGAATTTAGCATATTTATGGTAAATGCAGATATGGGATTAGTACTACTTGTGAAATGCGTAGGAGGTGGGCGGGGGTTTTCAAAGTCATATTATGCCCGTGCATTTTGCAGGATTAGCAGCATCAAAGGGAGGGGATAGGGGTAGCATTAATAAGCATTCCTTCCCTTGCTTGCGACAATCATTGATAAGTATTCACCGCTGTTATTGGTCGTGAGCGGGAATCGAACCCCAGCTCAACAGGCTCGTTGTGCAATGCACTCACCACTAAACCACCACACTGTCTGACTACACACAAAGACAAAGATCCCCCGTATAACGAGAACAGACTGTTGGGGCAAGTGCTGTTAGCAAGCACCTATGAAGGCCGGCAAGACACGAGGGGGTGGGGAGCCAACACCACCCCCGTCCGCCCTCGTCTCCCTAGCGGCGATGCTCACACATCGCACCAGCTCCTGAGTTGAGGCTGAGTCGACATAGGCGAGGCCCAAGACTGGTCCACATAATCGTCACTGGTGTTCGCCGTAAGCGGGAATCGAACTCGGCTCGCCGGGGTCGTAGCGCAGTGCGCTAACCGTTGCGCTGCCGCTCCCCGCACGCAAAGACACACACCACAGAATGGGGTGTGGTAATCATATTGGGCAATATAGTATGTATTGCCCACGTTCCTGCCCGTGCTTAGAGCTTCCTCTATTGCTCTCTGAAAAGTCCTAACAGCTGGTGCACACAATTTAACAGCTCATTAATCCAGCGCGTAAGAAAAGCAGCTAGTGTAGACTTAAGAGACCATGTGGTCTCTGAGGCCTACACTAGCTGCTATAGAGGGGTGGGGGTGTGGGAAGACAACAACAATACTATTATTATAATCTTCACGATGCTTGCGACAATCATTGGCAAAAAAAAAGTGTACTTCAGACTGCATGCCATTTTACGTTCCCAAAGTGAAGTTGAATCTTCAAAAGTGTCGGATGCAACAAAATACCAATTAAATTCTCACCAATTATGCGCAAGTCACAAAATAGTTCGAGCATGTAAAGAAGCTGTTTATGCAATGCAAATCATTTTCATCGGTGCATGTTACCAGAAAAGAAAAGAAAAACATGACATTAATCCAGATTGAAGTGGAAATCCTTTTTAAATTGAAAAAAATAATTAGGAGAGGTCCATGTTAAAATAAGTTTTTGTTGTTTTTTGGTTAAAAATAGATTTCTTCTTTTCATTCATTGTTTTTTATTGTATTCTGATTTACAGGTCGCCAAAGAGGTTCAACGTGTACCGCGGTGAAGCAGAAGAAGAATAATAGTCGGGAATAATCGATCGTGTGTGGCACTTTGTGAATAGATGGCAGGGATGATGACCATGCCAGCCAATGGGGGTTGGTTGTTCGACCATACTTCACCACGTTCGTCAGTGCAGCGGGCTGGTAATAGCAGAACGCCCAGGACCGGTCCAGATATCAACTCACCTCTGACATTGTCCGATGGCTGAGAATCGAAATCAGGTCACGGAGGTTTTGTCGCGTAGTAGATGGACGAATGCATCATCGCATATTCCACCCCCTCCGCCCAACAAAATTGATTCGTCAAACAAAACCAAAATGTGGAGTTTAGATTTTTCGAATATCACGCACACGTGCATCTCAGCTGTGAGTCTGCTGCTGGGCAAGGACCTTCCCATGCCATTTAGGTAATCGGTGTTGTTTGGCCACAACATTCCACCACGTGGGAGCATAAAACTACCGTACAACGTTTGATTTATCTGCACTGCTCGTCTGCTGACGCACAGAGTAGCCTGCCCCAGCCCCTCCCCCCCCAAAAAAAAAATTTGCTTCGTAATTTAATGCAGTGCAGATCATAAAATACACTGTGTGCGAACTGGTCCCAAAGCTCCGAGGATATTAGAGCCCACACCCCCTAGGTCAACGGAGAAAATAAAAAATGAGTCAAATTTAAACCCGTCAAATGGGATTTTAACAGATGTCTTCACTCAAGGCTGTACGCTTTAAAGTGAAGTACACTTTTCAAAGAACTTCGCACGATTTACGCTGATTGAGATGGTGGCGCAAGAACTCCCTGAGCTGCTTCCCTCCGGTGAAATACGCAGTCCAGAGGCTCGCTCGTTTCCACAGTTACCACACGACGCATACCAAAGACAAAGATCCCCCATATAGCCTGAACAGACTGCTAGGGCAAGTGCTGTTTGCAAGCACCTATGAAGGCCGGCACGGCACGCGAGGGGGGTGGGTGGCCAACACCGCCTTTGTCGCCCTAGTGGCGATGTTTACACACCATACCAGGTACTCATTTGAGGCTGAGTCGACCTAGGGGAGGCCCAGGACCGGTTCAGATAATCGTCACTGGTGGTTGGCCGTGAGCGGGAACCGAACTCGAGTCACCGGGTTCCTAGCGTCGCAAGCTAAGGGGCCATCCATTTAGTAGGTACGCACAAATCTGTCAAAACTTGACCCCTCCCCCCCTCCCTGTACGCACACGTACTTTTTACCCCCCATCTACCTGCGTGCGTACGTACGTTTGACCCCCCCCCCCCAATCCTATAGAACGGCCGATATTTAATCCAAGCAGAAACGATCAAAGATCAATAATATGAACGTGTTTAAGCAAACAGATAGTCCACCGCCGGACTATCTAACTCATTTGAAGTCCAATGTAGACAAATTAGTATCGAGGCTTCAACCCCCCCCTCCGTTTCCTATGCGTACGTACATTGTCAGTAGACCCCCCATACGCAAGCGTACGCATTTGGGTTAAGCCCCCTCTCTCTCCTCCATGCGTACGTACTAAATGGATGGCCCCTAAACGCTATGCTACCGCTCGCCACTACGACGCATACCAAGCGCTGTGAGACAAACGCTACCTGCGAAGTACGGACGTAGGTCACGCAAGCCCCAACAGTCGATCTGCCCTGCTCCAAATTTTTAATTGCATCAAATGCAAGGGAAATTTCCCGCAACCTCCGTTTACCACGGTTTGGCTAGGTACGGTGCAGAAAAAGTTCAACATACATCCAAACATGAGAATACACTATTGAGTGAACAGAGAGTAAAGAGTAGACCGCTCTCAAATGCATCTTTGGGTTGTACTGCGCGTCGTTCGCATGTACGTATGTATGTATGTTGAACTTCTTCCGCTCCGTACGCAGCCCACCGTGCTAATCGAAGGTGCCGGGAGCTTCTTCGGGCGGTGGATTGGATCCCGAACTGAATTGGCCGCTCAAACTGAATAATCTCCGAGCCAAACGGGAGTGAAATGTCGGACACCGTGGCCAAACGCAAAAGCCCCCCACAGCGGTAAAGAGCGAGCGGACATTCGCCGTTGTTCATTAATCCTAACTCCTGTGCAGCATTGGAAGCGGAAAACAGTTTATCCAACAGGAGCGCGAGTGCGCGCACGGTGGATTGCGGTCTAAATAATGGAACACTGTAACGAAAAAATATGGTGTTTCCCAGCTGAATTCCAGCTTGAGTTCAACTTTATAAGGGCTTCCTTCAGCCAGCCACACAAACCACTATAGGCAATACACTTTGGGTCAATATATTTCCTGCAGGGATAAGACAGACCACTTTATACTGGCAAAGTTGTTGCGTTCAATATATACTGTGGACAAGAATTGATGTAACCAGACATACTGTAAAACCCCCTCTGACCAGGGCTCAATTTCAGCCAGAGCTGTCCAGGGCTGAGCTCTAGAAACTATTTCATCATCCTCTCCCACGACGGCAGGTGGGGAATGGGTGGGCGGGGTGGGCCGGGGGGGGGCATTGGGGAGCCCGATTAATATTCCATGATGAATTAAGCCCTGCCACTGATGAATAACAATTTAGTTGTGTACTTTTAGAAGGTTGAGCCCTGAATAGGAATCGAATTGGATTATGATTCACTAATTAATCAAAAGGAGACAAAAGTGCACTTCCATCTCGACGAGTGAATTAAACATTCCGCCAATATGTCCCACTAAAAATTATTCCATCGTTATAATAAGGGAAAACATTCAATCTTTTCGCCGGGGCCAGCAATAGGCGAAAATTGCCCGCCCCGGCGAAAATTGGGTTTTTGGAAAATTTGAGGTGAACACTGAAATCACATTTGAATGCAAAATGATGAAGTTACAGCCCTGCAATATCTTGCACATGCCACCGCTGGCAGAAAGACCTCCATTGAAAACATGCCAAGGAGGTAGTTTGAACCTCCTCTTCCAAGCTGGCCAGACACGTTGGAACAGGTGTGAGATTAATCTAGATTTGAAGCTTTCGTGACTGCAGGAATCCATACTCTTTGGTTCTTTCGGTAAAGTCACGTAGGTATAAAATAAAATAAATCACGACGTTTCGGGCGTAACACAAGCGTCCATCATCAGGTGGGAAAGCATGGTCTGCTGCTGAGGCAGACTGTTTTAAAAGGTTTGAAATGGGTGTAGCTCAAGGGTCATAAAGAAGTGGTCAGCTGTTATTTCGACTTTCTGTGTGTGTCTCTCTCTATGCCTCTCTCTTAGATCTCTCATGCTCACATGTCCGTTGCATTGCACTCTCATGCCTTTGGATTGCACTCTCATACTCACAGGCCCTTCGGATTACACCGGTTGGGTTGCACTCCCTCGTTGAGGAGGCCGCTCTTCTTCTCCTTTTCTACAGTTACATGCTAATTTCTCACATTAACATCATGCTAATCTCTCACATTAACAGAGCCACTTCCGTGCCCTGTAATTTCTCACATTAACATCATGCTAATCTCTTACATTAACATAGCCACTTCCGTGCCCTCTAATTTCTCACATTAATATCATGCTAATCTCTCACATTAACATAGCCACTTCCGTGCCCTCTAATTTCCCACATTAACATCATGCTAATCTCTCACATTAACATAGCCACTTCTGTGCCCTCTAATTTCTCACATTAACATCATGCTGATCCCTCACATTAACATAGCCACTTCCGTGCCCTCTAATTTCCCACATTAACATCATGCTAATCTCTCACATTAACATAGCCACTTCTGTGCCCTCTAATTTCTCACATTAACATCATGCTGATCTCTCACATTAACATAGCCACTTCCGTGCCCTCTAATTTCCCACATTAATATCATGCTAATTTCTCACATTAACATAGCCACTTCCGTGCCCTCTAATTTCTCACATTAACATCATGCTGATTTCTCACATTAACATAGCCACTTCCGTGCCCTCAAATCTCTCACGTTAACATAATGCCAATCTCTCATATTAACATATCCACTTCTGTGCCCTCTAATTTCTCACATTAACATCATGCTAATCTCTCACATTAACATAGCCGCTTCCATGCCCTCTAATTTCTCACATTAACATCGTGCTAATCTCTCACATTAACATAGCCGCTTCTGTGCCCTCTAATTTCTCACATTAAGATCATACTAATTTCTCACATTAACATAGCCACTTCCGTGCCCTCTAATTTCTCACGTTAACATCATGCTAATTTCTCACATTAACAGAGCCACTTCCGTGCCCTCGTCGAGGAGGCCGCTCTCCTCCTATCTTACAGTTACATGCTAATCTCTCACATTAACATCACTAGCCCCGGCCACTTCTTTATGACCCTTGGGCTACACCCATTTCAAACCTTTTAAAACAGTCTGCCTCAGCAGCAGACCATGCTTTCCCACCTGATGATGGACGCTTGTGTTGCGCCCGAAACGTCGTGATTCATTTTATTGTATACCTACGTGACTTTACCGAAAGAACTAAAGAGTATAGGTGTGAGATAACCTAGACTTTACCCCGCCACACGCGGCCTGCTCACCGACTCACTGCGACACGTCCATTTTTATACTACTCGGTCGGACAAAGGGCGGGGGGGGGGGGGTAATTTAAGAAACCATCGATTTGACCGCCGCACCGGGAGGGCGAATCAAACCGGTGACATCTGCACTGCGAGTTCGGCACGCTCACCGTCACACACCATCCGCGTGCTCCAAAACGACGACAGCGTGAAATGTGATGGACTGCTCCAGCCCATTGTCTGTGAGAGGCCCATCATTGGGGCGGGCTGTTGGAAAATCGATGCAAAAGATTTACCGTGTTGCAATCAATATCGCAAAGTGCCCACAAAGAGCGCGCACGAGCCCACGGCAACAACCGTTTCCTCCAAGGGAGCATTTGGGGCAACTCCTCGGGCCGGCCCCGAAAGCTCAGCCTCCGCCTAAATTATCGGCCAATTGTTTTATCACACGTTGTAATGGCTGCTGTCTCTCTCACGTGCACACAAAGACAGACGGTGCTGACCGTCAGCGGGTATTGAACTCGGGTCGCCGGGTTCGCAGCACAGCTTTCTAGCAGCTTCTCTAACGTTCCCCACAAACAATGACAACGATCCCCCGTGTAGCCTTAACAAACTGTTGGGGCAAGTTCTGTTAGCGAGCACCTATGAAGGTCGGCACAGCACATGAGGGGGTGGGTGGCCAGCACCACGCCCGGCCTCCTTTGTCTCCCCATTGGCACTGTTTACACACTGTACCAGGTACTCATTTGAGGCCGAGTCGACCTAGGGGAGGCCCAAGACCGGTTCTGAAAATCGTCACTGTTGTGGGCCGTGAGCAGGAATCGAACTTGAGTCACCGGGTTCGTAGCGCAACAGGCGAAACTGCGACACTACTGATTCCCATCTTTGTCTCATGCACACACACGCACACACACCGACTCATGGGCTGTGGTACCCTTATTTTACTGTGCAAGCTTCGTGTGGCTATAGACAAGCTTCTCTGTAATAGTTGTGAAGGGAGCGACAATTTATTTTATTGAACAATGCAAGCAATGAGCTTTGCAGCCTTTGCTCAGGGAGCCAGAGCAGAGTTCACGAGAGACAAATCGGATCACGTAATTATTTACTTAATTTAGCATTTCATCATCAGCCACAATAGTACTATAACGCACACGCATAATTAAAAAACGAGATGTTTGATCAAGAACTCGGAACGACAGAACCAGAGCTCAAAGTCCTTTATATACGCTAGGCTGAATAGGTGAGAGCATGGACAGGTGTGAGCCTGAGCAGGCGAAAGCCTGAACCGGGTGAGAACCTGAACAGGTGACAGCCTGAACAGGTAGGAGCCGGAACAGGTGACAGCCTGAATGTTGCCGCTGGTGTAGCTACAGAGAAACGCTGCTCAGCCAGGGACAGCCCTAGTTCTGGAGACGACAAGTGCATTGTTCGATGCACCCTGTAGGATGCGGCGGATTTCTGTAGTCGTTGGAGTGAGAAGTGTCCACAAGTTTGGCCGCTTGAGCTTGAAAGAGAGCCCGATGGCACGGGATACCGTTGTGTATTGTATCCTCTATTCAATGGGGAGGCAGTACAACATTTTTTGGCATAGCCATTGGCTGAGAACACAGCGCGACAGGTTTCTTTGAAACCGCTGTAGTTTGTTGACGTGTGTTTCAGAAGTCTGCGTATGGATGGCGTTGCAAACAGTCAAGGAGAGCGCCAACGTTTGATGTGGCTGTGATCAGCATTGGGTGGCAGTGCCCGCGCTAGGCCTCGAGATGGTGGCTGCATTGTCTTTCATTGTGTTGAGCACACGTGATTGGCAAGTGAGAATGAGTCCAAGGTGATACCGAGGATTGTCAGATGATTTGAGAGACCGATAGTAGAGCCAGCGATGAGCAGGTTTTGAGGGAGCGATGCTGTGGTGAGCCACTGCCTGGGTGCCTCGGAAAAGAGTTTTGGATTTATCGGAGTTAAATAGGTGATGAATAGACCAACACCAGCACTGTCAGATGTATATATAATTGGCAAGGTTTAATGGGCCCTGGCCGGAGGTTAGAGTGGAGTATATCATTGAGGCTCATCGGCGTAGGTGTAATAGTGTATGCTGTGACTGTCGATGAAGCGATGATTGGGGAGACATAGAGATGAGTGGATGTGACAATTGTGGTTGAGGACTCGCCAACCTTGGCATTGGGACCTTCTGTCGGAGAGATACAATGTGAGCCACTGTGGAGCTGTGCCGCTGATGGAAAAATCAGATTGTAGGCGTTTAATCAACATCTTGTGATTTAAACCATTGGGTTTAATGCGCTGCCGACGCCTGCAATTGACACACACGTTGGTCCATCACTGATCGTTGACAGGTTTTGAGAGGAGAGGATGCCACTAAAGGTCAGAGATCGGAACTTATATAATCAGAGGTTACGGGGGCCAGTTGAAATCTCTGGCCACGATTAAGCGGCGACCGCTGCAGCAGATGAGGTCAAGAAACGTCGGAGAATTCAGCTCGGAAAAGGTTAACGTTGCTGTCCGTGAAGGCGGTACAGAACAAAGAGTGAAAGAGACAGCCGGGGAAGCGAGGTGAAGCAGACTGGAGCTCAGAGGCAGTGGGGTCTAAAAGGCGGAAGATGACTCTTGATGGTTATGGACGCACTTTGTGGATCGTGGCCAAGCTGCCACCATGGGAGCTGGTTGCACGTGGAGCTTATAGGAGGTTGGGGCGACGTCCCTCTCGATCTGGCGGCAAGAGTTGTTTTGGTGTGAGCCGTGTTTGAGCGACGATGGAGGTGGTCAGGGAATGAGCATTGGTACCGTCGTGACTGAGGGCTGCCTTGCTCTCAGTTGCACTTCTGCGGCTTTTTGTTTGCATTTTGACTACAAGTATTGTGGTTAATGCAGACATGAATCCTCGTAAAAAGGTTTCAGTTTTGTTGCCAGAAAAAAGGGGAAAACCCCTATTATGACTTCTGTGGCTGTCTTGGTACGCTCTTCCTTCCGGTATTCAGAAGCCACTGGGGCTGTGCACTTTAAAATGAACCGGATTGAAAACTCGCTTCTTTAGAACTGCTTTTGTGAGCGTTAGTTTGTCTTGCTGCCCTCCGCGCACCTCCGAATAGCAACGTATGGTGCGAAATAAGTACGACGTACATACACACATTAGCAGGTATAAAATGGAGCCAAATGTGCAGGGCGATGCCACCAACCAGCAGGCGTGGGGCGGCTTCGAGCCGGCTGTGAGCAGGGTCACAGGCAAGGATTGTCCAGCAAGAGAAACGTCTGAGGACCTCAGGGCAGAGCAAAGGGAGCGACCCAGGCCAGGCAGGAGAAGCAGCGGGAATCGGGGCTAGCCACAATGGCAGCGGCACCATCTTGCCATGGTGATGTAAACAAACGAGCATTGACCACTATCTACGGGACCTTTCTGACAGTATCAAAAAGGTCCCATAGATATAGCTGCTCGGCCTGAGCTATGAATACTTACATTTGCCTCGGTTCTGTTTGCCTTCTGGCATTCTCTCGTCTCACACTGGTGAGGCAAAGTCATTAAGAAGGCTGTCTCGGGTGTAGGGCAATGAGTTTCAAAGGCAATGCGTTCATTATCAGAGCATATTTGTTTACATGTTTTGCCACACACACGTGTGGTAAATGCAGACTTGATGTCTTGGAATAGGTATCTTAGTGTTGTGTGAACATATTAACACCCGTTTTGTTGACAGAAAGGGTTAAAACCTATTCTTATATATTTTTTTATTCATGTACTGCTGGATGAAGGCCTCTCTAAAGTTGTTATCTATATATATAAAATCGCAAATCTGTCTGTCTGTGTGTGTGTCTGTGTGTCGCCGGACCATACGCAGTTTCATTGGACGGCGGTTGCCCCTGGCAACGGGTAGCGCCGCATTCGCTGCCGGGTGGACGCCATTTTTAATTCCCGTTAAAAATATGCGCACGCATTTGTGGTATAAACTCGATATACCCAGCGTTGCCCGGAGGGAAAATACATTTAAGATCTTATGAAAACTTTCAAACATTACATACCAATGAAAAAACAACTGTGTAATTACTTTTAAACCCGACGCGCCAAGAATCGATTCTCTGAATCGCGCAAAGGAATCGAAGGTTGTAGATTCCTTTAGATTCGGACGATTCCCGTTTACTATAAGTTGCTTAAAGTCGATATAAACTGCTACGAACGGGAAATATCCGGCGTTGACTGGAGCAAAAATGTAATTAAAAACTCCTGAAAAAATAAAAAAATAAAATAACAATGAAAATGAAACTCTATCATTCAAAATGTAAACCCCCAACATGCCAGAAATCGATTCTTTGAATCGCACAAAGGACTAATCGAACGTTGTAAATTACTTTAGGATCGCGCTTCCTGTTTAATATAAGTTGATTATAGAGTTGATATAAACTGCTACGAATGGGAAATATCCGGCGTTGACTGGGGCAAAAATATAATGGTGAGGGCGGTTGTGAGTGGCGATTGTGAGTGGTGATTAGTGAGTGGTGAGGGGAGGTTGAGTGGTGAGGGTAAGTGGTGAGGGTGAGTGGTGAGGGTGAGTGTTGAGGGTGAGTGGTGAGGGTGTGATTGGTGAGGATGAGTCGTGAGGGAGAGTGGTGAGGGAGAGTGGTGAGGATGAGTGGTGAGGGAGAGTGGTGAGGGTGAGTGGTGATTGGTGAGGGTGTGATTGGTGAGGATGAGTGGTGAGGGAGAGTGGTGAGGGAGAGTTGTGAGGGTGAATGTTGAGGGTGAGTGGTGAGTGGTGAGGGTGAGTGTTGAGGGTGAGTGGTGATTGGTGAGCGTGTCATTGGTGAGGATGAGTGGTGAGGGAGAGTGGTGAGGGTGAGTGGTGAGTGGTGAGAGTGAGTGTTGAGGGTGAGTGGTGATTGGTGAGGGTGTGATTGGTGAGGATGAGTGGTGAGGGTGAGTGGTGAGGGAGAGTGGTGAGGGTGAGTGTTGAGGGTGAGTGGTGAGTGGTGATTGGTGAGGGTGTGATTGGTGAGGATGAGTGGTGAGGGAGAGTGGTGAGGGAGAGTGGTGAGGGAGAGTGGTGAGGGTGAATGCTGAGGGTGAGTGGTGAGTGGTGAGGGTGAGTGTTGAGGGTGAGTGGTGAGTGGTGATTGGTGAGCGTGTCATTGGTGAGGATGAGTGGTGAGGGAGAGTGGTGAGGATGAGTGGTGAGTGGTGAGGGTGAGTGTTGAGGGTGAGTGGTGAGTGGTGATTGGTGAGGGTGTGATTGGTGAGGATGAGTGGTGAGGGAGAGTGCTGAGGGAGAGTGCTGAGGGTGTGATTGGTGAGGATGAGTGGTGAGGGAGAGTGGTGAGGGTGAATGGTGAGGGTGAGTGGTGAGTGGTGAGTGTTGAGGGTGAGTGGTGAGTGGTGATTGGTGAGGGTGTGATTGGTGAGGATGAGTGGTGAGGGAGAGTGGTGAGGGTGAATGGTGAGGGTGAGTGGTGAGTGTTGAGGGTGAGTGTTGAGGGTGAGTGGTGAGTGGTGATTGGTGAGGGTGTGATTGGTGAGGATGAGTGGTGAGGGAGAGTGGTGAGGGTGAGTGGTGAGGGTGAGTGTTGAGGGTGAGTGGTGATTGGTGAGGGTGTGATTGGTGAGGATGAGTGGTGAGGGAGAGTGGTGAGGGAGAGTGGTGAGGGTGAATGGTGAGGGTGAGTGGTGAGTGGTGAGGGTGAGTGTTGAGGGTGAGTGGTGAGTGGTGATTGGTGAGGGTGTGATTGGTGAGGATGAGTGGTGAGGGAGAGTGGTGAGGGTGAGTGGTGAGGGTGAGTGTTGAGGGTGAGTGGTGATTGGTGAGGGTGTGATTGGTGAGGATGAGTGGTGAGGGAGAGTGGTGAGGGAGAGTGGTGAGGGTGAATGCTGAGGGTGAGTGGTGAGGGTGTGTATATATGTAAGGTTATTTAGAAATATATTTTTCACCCGGGCAACGCCGGGTACTTATGCTAGTCATTTATATATACACGGGAGTGAGAGCTCCAGTAAGAAAGCATTGCTAGGCAAACGTAGATCGCATTTTTATTTATTCAATTTAAAGTCTAATATTTGTCTAGAGGTTGTTTAACATTGGCGGTATGGGACACCCCCCCCCCCCCCCCATTCTTACTCTAAACAAAGGACCCCCACTGTATAACAGGTTGTTTTTCTGGCCCAGTTTCAGGGATGAGTTTTATTTTTCGACCACGAGATTCATTCCGAACAATACATCGCGCAGATGTGCGGGTAAAGCGAGGCTTAATTGCTACACGGGCGAGGATGAACTCGGAGCTCCGAGAGATCTTAGAGTGGCGGCGAAGCGTAATTGGTTTACATTCACTGCGGAAGTCCGTGGGCAGCTTTTCTCCTACACTACCGCCACACACTTGCCTCCCACTCTCTGGGCGAGCCGTGCATTTGATGCCCAATACATCACTGCCGCTGCTCTGTTAATACGTTGACACCGTATCGCATCGATTCAACTTGCGACGCTGGGCAGTGGTGGTTGGAACCAACCGTTGGACCAACTGTGGCCCAACATTCCACGCTTTACCGGGATAGTCTTGTTTGCAAAGTGCAGCAGTGGTTCGCGCTGCTGCGCTGCGAACCTGAACACCCGAGTTTTAATGCAGGCCGCGGCTAACGTCATTGGCGAGTGATGTCTGAAGCTGGATTCGGCTAACACTACGCATTGCCAGCCTGCACTGATCATAGTGGTGAAGTATGGTGAAACACCCGCTATTACAGTGGTGTTGTGATGGGGACAAATAACATTGATGGTGATTATAAAAAAACGATGGCGATTTTATATTTCTGTAGGGGTGTTAGAGAGAGAGCCCGTTATGCATGGCAGCCTATGGTAAACAAACACAGTAGGCGGGGCTACATGTGTGCACGAGCAGGTGCCCTCTGCGACGTCCGCGCCAGACACCCTGGGGGGTCGATTCGGTCATTATGATCCCCCGGGGCCCCACCCCTCAGGGAGGGGTTGGGTATAAAAGGGGAATGTATCGAGGGGCTCGAGAGTGTTGTGTTAGCTAAGAAGAGGAGACGGAAGACGTCCTAGATAGAGCCCTGGTCTCCCCCTGGCAAGCCGTCCTTATCAGGACCGCGCAGGCTCGAGCCAGTGGCGTGGTACCAGAGCCAGAGCCAGTGCTGGTCTGGACTCTGGGTACCGGGCCCGACTGACCAGTGTCGGGCCAAGATAGCCTCCCCTAGCCCATTAGAGGAGGACTCAGAGGCAGGCTAGGGTTAGCCTAGAGGTGTGTCCTCAGATAGACGGGTGAGGGGGCCGATACCCCCTCAGTGTGTATGTCACAACGTGTGGTGTTGAATAAACAAGTGTGCCTCCAACTCCGGTGTGAACGAGTCATAAGCGTTACTACATCTGGCGTCAGAAGTGAAACAAAGTACGAACATGGATACACGCCGGACGACTCGAGTCGGGGTACCAGAGGCAGAAGACACCACTGCAGTCGGAGGGCCCGAGACGGCTGAAGATGCCATCGACCAGCCGGGGCTGGGCGCATCCACGCCACAGCAGCTGGAGGAAGGGGAGCCGTCGATGGAGGGGCTGAGGGAGGCGCACGCGAAGCTGACCGAGCTGCTGTACGCCGCAGCCGCCATGCTCGACACCATCACGCAGCTGGGGGCTGCGGGACCGCCACGGGGCAACGGCAGCCGACGATCACAGCGCCTTCCCGCCATTTCCACGGAGCAACATTTTGAAACTCCCGCCATCGCCGCAGCTGCTGTTGAGGGCGTGGCCGCTCTAAGCATCGCGTCCAACGGCGGGAGTACAGTACCTGCCGCGTCACCACCAACGGGCGGAACGTCACCACGGGTGCGACCGGCGATGCCATCGCTGGTTCGTGCCGACGCTGACTTGAGTGAGGCGGACGAGGGAGTGCGTTCTTCCTCTGCAGCCGCTGCCTTACATCAGCGGCTACCTCCACTCAAGGAATTTGTGGGCGAGGATGGCGACTGGGGCGGCTTCCAGCGGCGCTTCCTCGCTCACCAGGAGATGGCACAGTGGACAGACGCCGAGGCTCTCCGAGCACTGCCAGCACTCCTCGACAGCGACGCCCTCGCCACTCTAACATCGGCTTCGAAGGAGAGGCGCTCCACGCTGCAGAAGGCGATGCAGGTGCTGTCGGCGGTATATGGTCCACCATCGGACTGTCGCCAACTCTTTTACGATCGCCAGCGGGGGACGAAGGAGTCGCCCCTGGCGTACCGCACAAGCCTCCTGGCACTGGCGAAGGAGGCCTTTCCACGAATGGATGACGAGGGTGTCGACGCCATGGTGACAGAGAAGATACTTTTGCTGGCGGACGACTTAGACATCGTCATTGTCGCACAGGACGATGCAGAGATGTGCTCCCTCCAAGCGGCCCGTCTTCTCCACGCAAACCTGTCCTCTCAACGACGGAAGGCCAGCAAGGCGGCGAGCGGGCGTGCCGTCGCTGCAGCCACCCTCCCGGCGGAAGAGGTTTGCGCCATCGACCATCAACGGCAGCATGGAGCGGGAGTACGGGAGGACCGGGCCGGTTCAAGCCGTCTACAACATCCATCGTCGTCACCAGCGCTTCCACGCTGTTACAACTGCGGCATCCGGGGCCACGTCGCCTCGGGGTGCCGCTCTCCTGGGCAGCGCAGGACGACACCTCAACGGGACGCTGGCCCTCGTCACAAGCTCCACCATCATAATCCGGCGAGTCGCGGCACCCCTCATGCTTGGCCCACGCACACGCCCGTCACACACTCAAACACCGCAGCGAAGGGGGGGCCAATATCGCGTACCATGGCACCAACACGCACCGCTCTGGGTACTCAGATTGAACCCAGCCAGTGGTCCGTGTTGGCCCATCGGGTTGTAGCCGCGTCGTCAGGGTCGTCGGCCGTTGTGGGCCACATCGATGGGGTCGAGGTGCGCATCCTGGTCGATACAGGAGCATCGGCGACCATTATTTCGGAGTTGATTTATAACATTCTCCCTGCCCAAAGCCGTCCTTTGATGCCTGTTAACGTGCCATTCTTTGCTGCTAACGGGGGTTCACTTGGCATCATCGGACAAATTCGTGCCCAAATTTGTGTCGGGGATATTAAATTGTCTGGGCCGATTTTTGTTTCCTCCTCGCTGGCGGTTCCGTGCCTGCTGGGGACGGACTTCCTGGCCAAAATGCCGATTAGGATATTAATCGACCAGGGATGCATTGAGCTCCCATCGGGCCGACGCATGGCGTTTCTGCCATCCCCCGCTACGAGCCGGACGGCGTTCGCGACGGTGCCGGCGTTCGTAGATAGAACGGTGCGCGTTCCTCCGGGGGCGCAAATGTTGATTCCCTTGAAACTTCGGCGGCCCTTCGCTAAGGGCATTGGGGCTCAAGGGGTTCTGTTGGGACCGTCTAGGGCCGGGGTCAGTGGACCTGATTTACTCCCGGCCCAGACCATAGTGAGAGGGGAAGGAGAACCCTTCATCGCGGTCCTCAATGTGGGCTCGCAGACGGTGGTGGTCCCACAGGGGACCGTGCTTGCTCACGCAACGCCGGTGCCCTGTGAGGAACCCGTCGCGAGTCATGTCGGCGCTGTCCCTGCACCGCGACCACATTCGGACAGCGATGAAGGGTGGCTCGAGGCGCTTTGTGCGGGATCGACGGACCTGTCAAATTTAGAGCGTCAACGTCTTAAGACACTACTAAGGGAATTTTCCGACGTTTTCAGTCGGGATAAATACGATTTGGGCTGCACTAATCTGCTGCGTCACCATATTGATACGGGTGACAGCGCGCCAATACGCCAGAATCCTTTTCGGTTGAGTCCCGCCGAAAAGGACCATGTCAAATCGGCTGTTGATGACATGCTAGCCGCCGACATCATTTCTCCCTCCAACAGCCCTTGGGGAGCGCCGATCGTCCTGGTTAAGAAGCAGGACGGTTCGTTGCGGTTTTGCGTTGACTTTCGGCGCCTTAACAAAATTACGGTTGCCGACGCATACCCGCTCCCACGGATGGACGAATCGCTTGACGCCTTGGCGGGAGCGCGATTCTTCTCCACATTGGACTTACTTTCGGGATTCTGGCAGCTTCCTCTGGACGATGATTCAAAGCCTAAAACTGCTTTCCGTACTCCGCACGGCCTGTTTCAATTCAACCGGTTGCCGATGGGCTTACACTCAGCGCCGGCAACTTTCCAGCGGTTGATGGAATTGGTTTTGGCTGGATTGCAATGGGAGTCGTGCCTGATTTATTTGGATGACGTTATTGTCTTTGGCAAAACTTTTGATGAACATCTCCAGAGGTTGCGGGCGGTTTTCCTAAAGATGCGGGCTGCTAATTTGAAATTTAAGCCCCAAAAATGCCATTTGTTACGCGAGTCGGTGCGTTATTTGGGGCACATCGTGGGACGCTCAGGTATTTCTACCGATCCCGCCAAAACGCAGTGTGTAAGCTCCTGGCCGACTCCCACCTCAGTGGGAGAGGTTAGGAGTTTTATTGGGTTTGCGTCGTATTATAGACGCTTCGTCGCTAATTTTGCGACTATAGCAAAACCCCTACACGCTTTAACATCAAAAGGGGTTCGGTTCTGCTGGGGTCAGGAGGAGGAAGCTGCTTTTTGCTCCCTTCGGGACGCTTTGGTAAACGCTCCTCCCCTGATTTACCCTGATTTTTCAAAACCATTCTTGCTCGACACCGATGCGAGCAACATGGGTATTGGGGGCGTGCTCTCCCAGGTGGTTGACGGCGTGGAACGTGTGGTTGCGTACGGCAGTCGGGTGTTGTCTCCAGCGGAGCAACGATATTGTGTCACCCGTAGGGAACTGTTGGCAATTGTCCATTTCATCCAACAGTATCGCCCATATCTGTACGGTCGGCATTTCACCGTCCGCACAGATCATGCGGCACTGCAGTACGCCCTGAGGGTTCAACAGCCATCGGGACAATTGTCCCGATGGTTGGAGGTCCTCCAGGATTACGATTTCCAAACCACATACCGTAAGGGCGTTCGCCACACCAACGCGGACGCTCTGTCGCGCTTGCCAACCACCTCCGAGTGTGCATGCCTCCTGGGGTCTGGACGTTGCAGACCTCCAGGGGACACATCGGTTCCTGTCTTGGCGGCCGCCAACGACGACGATACAGTAGTTACTAATTCGATCGAACAACAGGGCAAAGATTCCCTGTTGGGGTTGCCCGTCATTGACTGGGGGCGCCTCCAGATGGAGGATGTGTCCCTCCTCGGGTGGCGACGTCGCCTTGGCGGTGCGGCGGGGGGAAAAAGAGGTGGTTCCGACGCATGGGAAATGTGCCAAGGCCTGCTGATGCATTGGGACGGGAAGTCGCGTCGACATCGGCTGGTGGTCCCTACTGGGTTGCGGGGCAGGGTGGTATGGGCCGCTCATGAGCGCCTCCTACACCTGGGGACCCAAAAGACTCTCGCCTTGCTGCAACTTGATTTTTATTGGCCTGGCATGACGAGGGATGTTGGGGATTTGTTGGGATCATGCCCTCGATGTGCACAACGCAAACCGCCGGCACGGGAGTCTAACCCGCCCTTGCAATCGATCAAAGTGTCCAGGATAAACGAGCTGGTCGCTCTGGACATTTTGGGACCATTCCCCGCCACCCCCAGGGGGAATAGATATTTGTTGACTGGTGTCGAGTATTTTACACGCTGGCCTATGGCCTGGCCTCTGGCCAACCAGTCGGCAGCAGCCATCGTGGAGGCCTTTGTTCAGGGTTATGTCCTGGACAAAGGTGCTCCGGAGAGGCTGCTGACCGACCAGGGCAGAAATTTTTCCGGTAAACTACTCAGACAAGTCTGTGATCTCCTGGGCACAAAGAAAATTCGGACCTCCCCATATCACCCACAAACTGACGGGATGGTCGAACGGTTGCATCGCACCATCACGTCCATGTTATCACAACAAGTTTCGGACTCGCAAACGGATTGGGACCTACAAATTCAGGGGGTCTTGGCGGCGTACCGGATGGCACCCCATGCAGCTACGGGGTTTTCTCCCTTTTACCTCATGTACGGCCGAGAACCAGACCCGCCTGTTCGTGCCCAGTTGCAGATCCCCGTGCCGCAGGGAAAAACTAATCTGGCTGACCACGTTAAATTTAATCTGGACAAATTGACCGAGGCACGGGATGCTGCAATGCAAAACTCTGACCTCCGTCAGAAGGCGAATGAGCGCCTCAGATTGAGTCGAGCGCACATGCTGCAGTGGAAGCCGGGGGACAAGGCATGGCTGCACTGCCCCCAGGTGCCACTGGCAACCTCCTCTAAACTGGTGCGGCCGTGGCGGGGCCCTGTGGAAGTGGTGGAGGTGTTACGACCGCAGTGCGTGCGCATCAAGTGGGGGAAGCGGCGATGGTTCGTGCACCCCTCTAGGTTAAAACCCTTCTCTGCGGTACACAATCACACTTCACACGCGCGTGGCCAAGCATGTGGGGGGTCGGCCGACTCGCTGGGTCCGTCTCCGTCGCTCTCACCTAATGCCTTGCCGGCTGTGCCACCTTCAGGTGCATCAGGAGTGACGGGCTCACGCCCAATCACCCCTCCTGCGGATACCGAGGGTCACGCGGAGTCGGATGAATGCTCACCCCAAGACGGACAATTGCCACCTGATGGTCCGCCACACGCGGTTACCCCGTGTGAGGGGCCCGCTGCAAGGACGCGCGCTAAAATGCGCAAACTGTTGTGAGGCCGGAAAATGTGTACATAGCTGTTGTGTTCATTGGATGTTGTGTGGGTGGTGTGTTCCCCACTCCTCGGATGTACATATGTTGGCTTCACCGTGTGTTGTGTGTGCGTGGTGGGTTCCCTGCTGATTGTATATAGGCTGTTTTTTTTACGGAATTCGTATTTATTCGGGGGGGGTGCGACGGGTTGTTTTCTCATCTTGCTGTTGCGTTCTTGTTCTGGTTCCTGTTATTGTTCAAAAATAGTGAGGCACACGCACGGTCAGGGGGTGAAGGCACCTTTATTGTCAAATTTTTGTATGTTGGCAGCCGGGACGGCTGCATGCTATGCGGGGGGGAGTGATGTAGGGGTGTTAGAGAGAGAGCCCGTTATGCATGGCAGCCTATGGTAAACAAACACAGTAGGCGGGGCTACATGTGTGCACGAGCAGGTGCCCTCTGCGACGTCCGCGCCAGACACCCTGGGGGGTCGATTCGGTCATTATGATCCCCCGGGGCCCCACCCCTCAGGGAGGGGTTGGGTATAAAAGGGGAATGTATCGAGGGGCTCGAGAGTGTTGTGTTAGCTAAGAAGAGGAGACGGAAGACGTCCTAGATAGAGCCCTGGTCTCCCCCTGGCAAGCCGTCCTTATCAGGACCGCGCAGGCTCGAGCCAGTGGCGTGGTACCAGAGCCAGAGCCAGTGCTGGTCTGGACTCTGGGTACCGGGCCCGACTGACCAGTGTCGGGCCAAGATAGCCTCCCCTAGCCCATTAGAGGAGGACTCAGAGGCAGGCTAGGGTTAGCCTAGAGGTGTGTCCTCAGATAGACGGGTGAGGGGGCCGATACCCCCTCAGTGTGTATGTCACAACGTGTGGTGTTGAATAAACAAGTGTGCCTCCAACTCCGGTGTGAACGAGTCATAAGCGTTACTACATTTCTAAAGCACCTTCACTCAAGGCACTCAACATAGTAAAAAAAGACGGTGATGACAGTGATGATGATAACGACGACGATGATGACCAAGGCGATGACAATGCTTATGGATGCATGTTGAACTTCTTTCACATCGTTTTCAATTCCACAACGTAGACGTTCTTGGAGCAGAGTGTACTTGGCGCTTTGACGCACCTTTTGATTTAAAGCCCCACAGTCCTCTGAAGGGCTCAACTCTGTGCCGCAGATCGGGTTAAAGTAGTCCATATAATTTGTTTTATATCTGGGCATGTCCAGAAAGGCATGGAGGTATGTCTGCTCCATGCCCTGTGGGCATCTCGCGCAGTCTGGAGAAGAGTCGGTGATTTTGAGTCTCCTGTCGTTAGGCATGTAGGTCCCACGTATAAAAAGAAATTCGCCTATCCTTGGATAATTGCAAGGTGCTCGTGACCGTCCATGAGGGTCTAATGCCCCGGGGTCTATCTTTAGTGGGGGAGAAGGTGATCACAACCAGTGGCTCACGAAACCTTCCTCCCACGATTTCTCCTGCCTCTTTCTTTAAAGGGTTGATCCAGTGTTTCATGTTCATTGCTTTGCGGTAATTAAGGAAGTCTCGGAGGGCAACGCCCGCCTCCTTTCTTAGGTAGGGTAAGGGAGTGGTGGTAATCTATTCGTGCTAGCTTGTGGTCCCATTTGAAGGAGGCGATGCAAGAGTGGAGTGTCTTAAAGGAGTTCTTAGGGATGCTGATGGCGACCATTCGCAGATGGTATAGGAGCTCGGGCAAGATGGCCCCTGTTGGGGAGGAAAAGTGACGATGATAGTATTTTTTAGAGCACGAAATCTCTCCATCAAATTTCAAAGGAAGGATTTCGCATTCATCAGCTCGTCACACGCGCTGCCCACATGCTAAAGAGGAGCGGCGGCGGCGGCGGTGGAGCCGACGGAGGTGGAGGCGGCATCGCCGCTGGAGAATTTTATCGCGTCACGGCCCGGCGAGTGATTCAGTGTGTGAAGACCATTTTCAAGGTTCACCGACTCGAGCCACTGTCGGTGATAACGCGCGTTATGAATAAGTGTGCCGCGCGCTTTCTCCGCCGACGTTTGTACCTGCCGGCCCCACGTCCCCGTTGGATGTGCTACGGAGGAGGCCCCCCTGGGTGGCAAGCCTCGCAAGCAAAGGCACCAATATGTTATTTCGTCGGAGACGTTTCAGTCAAACGTTCATGGAAATGTTTGCTTTACATATCCCCAATTTCCTGCTCAAGCCCGGAAGGAGAGGGCACTTTTGTAACCAACGTGTAGACACAGTTTAAAATAACAAAAGGTAAAAGGTGCAGCCCTGCAATTGCTTGGGGGAGATGTTAGTTACCTCGCCTGGTATACAGGAGGTCATGAGTTCGATCCGAACCCTGATGCCTGCTGTATATTTGGAGCATTTTCACCCTGTGATCACGTGGATTTTTCTCCTGGTGCTCCAATTTTTCCCTCCACATTTAGAATCAACGTGTGTTTAGAGTAATTGGCTGCTATAAATTTCCACGTAATGAGACACTTTGTTGAACTATCATTTCCGGCCAGGTTGCTTCTGAAAAACTAACTGTATGGCTTACCTGGTAAAATAAATAAATAAATAACTGTGTTTCTTCACACCACTGCTGGCAAAGGGCCTCCGCCAGAAGTAGCTTCAGAGATCCCTCCTCTAAACAGTGTTTTTGGCCTAATTTTCCATGCTGGCCATGACGTCTTGGAAGAGGCGGCAGTTCCCACGTTGTCGTCCACCATACGTGACTTGTGGGTGGACTGACCAGGGCGTCGAATTCCCACTGCTGGACGAGCAGAGACGGGGACTTTGGGAGATGGATTCGAACCGGCGACCTCTGGGTTGCAAGTCCAGCACGCTACTGACCACTGCATCACTGTGGCAGCAGTAGCCCCCACACAGTAAACAAAGCAGGCGGAGGGCGGACTGCAATACAAGCACTAAACAAATAATTCCCAGACTTTGACGTTTTTTTGTGCGCAATTTTATATATACGTGCTGCCTTTCTCAAAATCCATTGAAAATGTGATGTTTTATTTTAATTCGCCCAGGCAAGGGATTTAACTATTCGTGTTACAAAGAAAAAAATACGAGTAACTTCATGTTCGGGGGGAAAAAAACACGCCTCGCGGATTAATGACACAATGCAAAGAGCGATTCAAAAGTAGCAATTTTGAACCGCTTTGAAACGCTGACAGTGCAACTAAGGAAGCGATTTTTTTAAGAGTAATTTTCTTCCCCCACACTGCTCAAGGCCCTCGGCCCAGACCTTCTGAACCCTCCTCTGCTTTAATCAACTTCATTCTTTTTTTATCTTCACCCGTTGCTATGTGTTGGCCAGTTAACTCTAACCCTACCCTTTTATCATGACTACATTTCTGATCAAGATAAATTGGGCCTTAAAAATGTGTCACGAATGCAATTAGGGTTTTCTTTTTTAATTCGCAAAATATTCCCATTTATAGTTATAGATTTGTTTTCACATTGTCGCATTTGTGCTGACATCTCTTTCTCAAGCTCACGATATTGACAATGCGCTGGAGAGAAAAAAAACGCCTTTCGTTTTTCTCGTCGGCGAGTTTGTGTCGATAATTGCCACGTTCGTGATTTTCGCTATTAAAATCTGCGCCACAGTGGCCCACTTGTTATTTTACCAAATTACATTGAGCGAGTTTGTACGTCCACGTTACAGCAGAGCCTACACTTTTGCTGGTGCCAAAATTCTGGAATCGCACCCACTGACTCCTGTGTGAAAAAAAACACTCGCCCTTGACCAAATCAGCCTCGGTGTGCCTGATCTTATAAAATATTGGAGGCTGGTGAATACTCGGATGGACTGCCTGAGAATGCCACTTGCATGTTCCCAAGCATTGACTGCAAGTTGGCTAGAGGACCGCAGGACAGAGACTGATGCTCGCACCTATCTGTACTCACTCTTCGCACGTATGGGTTTCACCAGCTAATTTGGCTTCTTTTTCAAACGCCTAACCATCCATAACTGGAATAGTCCCAACATTCCAATGCAGAAACTTCCTGAAAGAGAGTCTTAAGATTTATAGGAGGCTTTCTCCCCAAGTCGAGATGTTAACTACCTCGCCTGGTATGCAGGAGGTCGTAAATTCCATCCCATCCCTGACGCCTGTATATTTGGAGTTTGCATGTTTGTGTGGATTTTTCTGCAGGTCCTTCGGTTTTTCCCACCATATTTAGAATCAAAATGCGTTTAGAATATTTGGCTGCTTTAAATTCCCACGCGATAAGCCACTTCGTTGAGCTATCATTTGTGGCCAGGTTGCATCTGAAAAAAGAGCTGTATGGCTCAGTGGACTTAATCTGGAAAAATAAATAAAAATAGTTTATTCACCACTGCTGACAGAAGGGTCTCCACCAGGAGTAGCATGAGAGATCCCTCCTCTAAACAGTGTTTTTGGCCTAATCTTCCATGCTGGCCAAGACGTCTTGCAAGAGGCAGGAGTTCCGATGCTCTAGCTCACCACACGTGACTTGTGGATGGACTGACCAGGGTGTTGAATTCACACTGCTGGGCGGACAGAGACGGAGGGCTTTAAGGAACGCTTGCCCCATCATTTTAACTGCAACGTCGGGAGATGGATTCGAACTGGCGACCTACGGATTGCAAATCCAGCGTGCTACTCACCACTAGACCATTGCGGCAGCAGCATACCCCACACAGTAAACAAATGCAGGTGGAGGGAGCCCGCAATACAAGGACTAAACAAATAATTCACAGCTGTTGACGCGAGAAATTGACACATGATGAGCGACTTGCTTGAGCTATCATTTGTGACCAGCTCAGTGGGCCTTACCTGGTAAAATTAAAAGTGTTAGTATTTCTTAAGATATTTAAAAACAATGTCAGTGGTAAGTACACTATCAAACTATCATTCAAACTGTTAAGTAAAGTGAGGCTTTGGCAGGATATGTAAATGGAAGGGTGGACGTCCAGTGGTCAAGAATAAGAACAGAGCGGCAGCCAAGCAATTTGACGCATTGCCGAGTATGTCCTGCGAGAAAACCAGATTATATGCAGGTGCTCGTTGGAATATAATGTCAAAAGTATCCAGAGAGGCGGCGGCATTCATCCAGCAGCCGACTGACAACGACCGATGACGGTTGTGATGCTAAGCACGCTTGCAACTAGGCTGTTTCAGATGCCAGATAAACACACGCACAATACAAACACATTGTCCAGAAACACAGTGGCAGCAAGTACACGGACGTGATAGATACGAGCCGGATGAAATGTTCACGCGACGTAGCGCATTTGTATTGGACTCTTTCCCCTGGGAGGGTTTGCAAAAGCCGATTATTTGGTGGGGGGTGGAGGGGGGGGGTTGTCTAGTTTGATGACAACAGTCAATTGGAGTTCTAGTAAGCTTACCATCTGCACAACCGCACCGCGGGCGTACGGCGACACACGACATATGAATGCATGGATGACTGTCCCTCTTAAAGCATTGCCACTCCTCTCTCTCTCTCGAGAGATCAGTAGAAAGCACAAATGGAAACTCAGAGTGGTGTGACGGGCCGGTGTAGTTCATCAGAAGCGGAGCTCGCTTCGCCAAATGGGCAGACACCGCAGCGCGGCGAGATGAGCAAATCCGTCTCGCTCGCTGGGTGCGACGCCACGGCCGCGGTGAATTCGACTGAAGCCGCTGCGAGGGAGGTCGCAGTGGCGTGGCTGGAGGTATGCAAGCAGTGGCAAATGCACCGGCTGCGCACGTGGCTGGTGGTACACGGACGCCCGGCTTGCAAGGAAGTGTGAAATTGCAGAGGCGGTCTCGTTTCATTCCTTGCACTAAGGCCCGTAAGCATCCGAGCCACGCCACTGGGAGGTCATCAGCAGTAAAAACAATGTTGAGTAAAGCTTGGGGGAAATCCCTCACCTCCAACCTCAAGATGATCTAAATGCCACTGGGCAGACTTCTCACAAGGACCTGTAAATGTGACCATGTCTCACTCCAACGCTCCGATCCCTCCACCGGCTCCCAATCCAATCTCTGACCAACTTCAAGATCATCCATCGACTACCTCCCCCCTCTCATCTCACTCTACTCCCCTCAATGCGCTCTCTGCTCCAGCAATCTGGGCCTTCTGTCAAATCCCCCAAACATTCTTCATTCACTGTCCATCATTGGGATCGTTGTCCCATACTTCACCACGCCGGTCAGTGCGGGTTGGCGAAGGTGGGGAACAGTGGGAGGCAGCCCAGGACTGGTTTAGACACCACTCGTCACTGAGCGCAAGCCGTGGCTGGGAATCGAACTCGGATCGCCAGGTTCATAGCGAAGGACTGAGCTAGCAACTGCACCATCAGAAAGCCCCAACGCAGAAGATCGCTGGGTTTGATCTTCTACGAAGCTCATGGTCCACCCTTAATCGCATCCACTGCACAAAACCATGACAGATGCAGATACCTGATGCACAAATGGAAAATTTAAAACTCTCCATTCGTGTGCGACTGTGGTCACTCAGAAAAGACCGTGCAACGCATAACGACGCAATGCCCCAATTCCACAAACGCGAAGGAGACATCACAGCGAGATGCACTCCTCCGCTGCTCTCGACGCGCTCGTCTGCCGGCTTCACCACCCGAATGCGAAATTGGAGTCGTCGCTCTGCATCGACATCAGCAGCCGTACGAATGAAAGAGAGAGAGAAGAATCCGAGTTGCATTGCATGTCGCCACGGGATGCTCAACGTAAAGATCGTATCCACTGCTGCGCTGGAGGCATTGGGGCTGGGCTGTGAGCAGCTGTTGCGCGGGAATCTTGAGAGCGGTGCAGTGTCCCTCTGGGACAACCACAGCAGCGGAGAGGGTCCCGAGCACCCGGACAGCCGAGGGCTCCAATGCCCCCCCCCCCTCCCCGAAGTCTATTGTCAAACATTTCTATTTAACGAGACGACGCCCCTCCCCCCCGACCACCCCCTTCCCCAACAAAGATCGCAGAACAAAACGATGGTGTCGTTTTCGGGGGGCTTCCCCTCCCTCTCCCCCCCCCCCAAAAGCCATTTAAAGAAACAATTTAAATGTTCTTCATTTGCCCCCGACTCTATAAAAAGAATGGCACGTCACTTCAAGCACATCGTGCTAAAGTGGGATTTGGGGGAGCGCACGATGCATATTAGTCAAAGAAGATTCTGCGGCAATGAGGCAATTCTATTCACGGAGAGCCAACGCAATTTGCTTTGCATTTCACATGAGACTCAATATTTCCGAGCTGAAATGCTATTTACTTTTTAAGCTTCGCGTATCGGGGCTCCGTGTCAGGGATGGCTCGTGGTCCTAGAGCAGCGGGTCGGCAACCTGCTGCTCCCGCAGCCGCTTGCGGATCTTTAAGGACCGCCGCTTCGTGACGTCGTTTATTGAGGATCGCCTTCCCGTAATTCACCACGTGGCTTGTGGCTCTTGAAACCGATTTCTTTTTTCTACGAGTTCTATAAAATCGGCTCTTCTTGTTATGTTAATTGCCGACCGTTGGGGCAGACTGTTTATGACTGTCCCCTCATGTTGGGTTTTCGGTGGGTTTTCTTCGAATATTCTGGTTTATTCCTCCGGCTTAATTGTCCAAAATCCACCCAAAGTAAAATGTTGGAAGATTAGCAGGTTTGAGCCTAGGTATGTTGGTTGCCAACCCCTGGTCTAGAGGAAGACGCGGTCTCCTTCAGTCAGTTCGTTCCTTATTTTACTCACATACCCTGCCACTGTTTTCCTGTTCTTTCTCCTCCTTGCTACCTCTTGCTATGCTTTTCTCCCTTTCTTTCGCTCTCCCTTGCGCCTCCATCGCTGCCGAGATCGCAGCTGACGATCACTACAAATATCATCATTCGCGCCGGTCACTTGGTAGCCGTGCCACTCGGTTCATTGTGCTCCAGTACTGGTTATCGTTGTTGTTGTTGAAATAAAAATTTAAAATTAATATATATAAAGCACCGAATATATTGCAGCTGTTTGACACGGGAAGAGGGCTGCAGATGTTTATCGTATTAAGCACAGGCGATGCACTCCATTCGTGTCTCGGTTTTTGTTTCCCGGGGCCATGACTGACAACAGATGGTTCACACTGGGAGTGCTCGTCAGGAACCGTTCAGCCTCACGGAGGCTCGGCCCACAGGTGACAGCTCCGTTAAACAGCGTCGCTCTGCTTAACGCGACACACATCCCGATGCGCTAGCAGGCGCGGAAGTCTTACATAAATACATACTGAAAGGCGTATGTAAATGTTAAGAATTCCCACTGACATGACACTTTAATAATCTGCTTCGGTTTGTGTTCCTGAGTTGAATAATATTTTATAAAAAAATAATCCTCCCACCTCAAGTCACCAGCTTCATAGCGTAGCACAGTGCGCTAACCACTGCGCCACCAGCTCACCGCGGATAAACAGAAGTGGAATATCATTCATCCGTATTTTTTTCTTGAGGTTAGACCATGAAGCAGTTACATGCCAAAATCCATATAATTAACCCTCCACCACTCAATAAGATTGTTGCGATCACAAATTTATTATTTATACTTGCTAATGTGCCGATCCTGTCGGTTGGTCGAGAATTTATAACAGGAATTAGCCATCAAACTTCCACGTGGCCTACCCGAAAAACAAATATGGGGATCATTGCACTGGCTACGAAATCCTACTATTTAAGTCAACTATATTATAATTTCAATATTCACAAAGCAGTGTTGTCAAAATTCAAATGTGATTATGGTATCGTGCATTTGTTCTGCTTTGGTTGTACCTTATTATTGGACAAAAGTATGATTCTTTCGAAATAACAATCATAATGAACAGGCCTTCATCAGTCCACTGCTGCATTAACGGTCTGCTCACACCATGCCAGCCGTGGATTGTTCGAATGACCATACTTAGCCATGCTGGTCATTGTATATTGGCGAAAGCCCAGGACCGCTTGAGGCATCACTCACGTAGTAGACATTAGCCGTGGCCGAGAATGCAACTCAGGCCGCCGGGATTCAAAGCACAGTGCGCAAACCGCTGGGCCATGGCTACATCGCCGACCAATCATAGCAGAATGTGTATTGCTTTTATCATGATATTTATTTACCAATATAATGTAGCCATGTTTAATGGTGGGCACTTCAAAGTGCACGTCAGAAGGATGGTCTACACACGTTCACAAGCTGTTCGTACAGATTTATAAGATAGTACACTTGGTCCATGTATAAAATGTAATTCTTTTTTTTTTACCATAAATTATTTCACTGGCAGGAGTAATTTGATTCATACCATGACACTTTTGCTCGAGTAATAATTACTTTTCAGACCCCAGGGCCCCATCTACCCACCCACTGGCAGGTCAAAGGTCAGGCGGCGTCACTTGACGTGCCACCTTAAAGGTCAGCAAATCCATTGGAGGCAAGAACAGAAGCCGTCACCGTCACCAGCAGGGGCACAGCTGAAGAGGGCTGAAAAGAGGGCGAGAGAGTTTTAATTTATATTCTTCTTCTGTCGTAGAGGTGAGGAGTTGACGGGCAGTGTTTGACTTGTTCATGTCGAGGTTGGCGAGTGAGCCAGTGGATGGCGTCAGGGGTGGCCTCATTGGGAATACCTCTCACATTTACGTTGTTGAAACCTCGTTTAAATCATCCTCCATCGGATACAGCGTGTCTGCACTTAATTTTAACTTTGGAACCTGTTGCAGATATCGAAAGTAATGTACTGCCCTTTGTCAATCCACTGCTGGATGAAGGCCTCCCAATGCAATGTCGGTCATGGGGATGGGCAGGGGAGGGGGTTGTCTGATCATACTTCACCATGCTGGTCAGTGCGGGTCGGTGAGGAGGATGGGAGGCAGGACGGGTTCTGATACCACTCACCACTGATGTTAGCCATTGCCAGGAATTGAACTCATGTTGCTGGGTCAAAAGCACAGTAAGGTAACTATTGCACCACCACTCCACCCACTGACCCCACTATATATATAAATGTAAGGGTAAACAGCGTATGTTATAATTATGTTACTATTATAATTAAGCTAGTGGGGAACTAGAGTCTATTGATCTTGCCCTAGTCTGCCAAGTAGGGGAGCAATAGCACCCCCTCCCTCCTCCCCTCCACTCTGCAACAATAACCAGGGCAGCTGGAGGGGTTCGAGCCGTGAACCTCTGGAACAAGTGTCACGGTGGCGAGATGCTAGATACCTCGCCTGGTATACAGGAGGTCGTGGGTTGATGTGGATTTTTCTCTAGGTCCTCCAGTTTTTTCCCTCCATATTAAGAATCAACACACGCTTAGAGTATTTGGCTGCTATAAATGTCCAAGTGATAAGCCACTTCGTTGAGCTATTATTCGTGGCCGGGTGGCTTCTGAAAAAAAAGAGCTCTATACCTCAGTGGACCTTACCTGGTAATATAAAAAAAAATAGTTGAAAGTAATTTAATAGTGAGCGGCCAACTTGCTGCCACTGGGTACATGTCGCACTGGACGTGGTGTCTCTGTGGTTGAGTTGTCAACGATTGTGAAGTTACCGGAATGATGATGAGATGAAATGTATATAAATAAGTAGCTCTGGCACGACGGGGCCCGTTGTGTTGTATCGGACGGGGCAAGTGCCACGTGTGCTCTGATGTAAGACATCACACCCCCCACCCCCCACACATCATCATCATCATCCTCCCGACGCAGAGTTTGCATCGTGAATGCCAAAGGCAGTAGCAGCTGCTGCTCAGCTTGCAGACGTGATGAATTAAATTCGCATCGCGCCGCCGCCACGCTGTATTGGCTCACTGTCGACGAGAGAGAACAACTCGGAGGTGCAAGGAACCACATACGAGTGGGGAAAGCAGCAGCCAGGCGGTGAGCTGGCATCAACAATTGCCCATGCACTGCGGTCCTCTACATATTAAGATGTTTTCAGCCAATGAACGAGTGTTCGTAAACGTTGGAGGAAATCGGAGAGCTTGGAGTAAATCCACACATGTGAGGGGGCAACACTGTATCCCATACATAATGGATGGATGATATATATTTAGTCCACATTTAGTTTTATCGCCTTTTCCTCAACTCCCACATCAAGGGAACTTCTTAACATTTGCGCGGTGATCTACCAACCTTCACTTCCACAGTGCTGGAATACAGGCGTGCACAATTCCCACCAGACTATCTGGCGAATTTGAATTTGCCAAGTTGAACATTCATCATCACCATCTTCGTCATTTTCACCACCCATGATCAATCCACTGCTGGATGAAAGCATTGCCAAATCCCTGTCCATCTCTCACAGTTCTACGGTGCAACAAGCAGATTCCGTCACTCCATCTCCCCCATTTTTGGACAGCTTCTCATCCGTGATCCCTCTCGTGTTATTGCCACTCCAAAGTCGATCACAACCATAACGGGTCATGCCCAGGATTACATAAAATCGAAAAAAATATCATTATCATCATGACATCATCACCATCCATGTCATCATCTATGCACATGTCATCATTTATTTTAATTTATTTTACGTGTATCAAAAAATTTCACCTATTTTTTTGCTTCAATTAATGACGGAACAAAGATAACGACTGAAGTATGAAATATTTTATTCAAGCACGTTCTATTTTGTATAATCTTAGCTCAACAGTGGGCAGGGGTATTGAGTTGTTAAAAGCAAGATGACGATTGTGATCGCGTTTGTGGCTTTGCATGACCATGCAGAAAATCCTAAACTTTATTGGCAAGCGCTTTAGCGTGTAATTTCAACAAAAGATGTGGTTTGGTGGAATGAGACTCTGTAAAAAATATATATACATTTCCTTTAAAGTTTTGCAAGAACCAATTATGTAAATCAGAAATGTACATTGTGTTTCGATGAAGTCATTATGAACTCTGCGTGATATTCTTCATAATGTATTCGTTGCAAAGGCGACCCACAAGAACCAATACTGTAAATATGCAGCGTTGGTTCATGAGATTCAGCGAATGCCCTCCAACTGAATTGACTATACAAATATCTTCATATTTTCTTTCATTTATCTTTGTTAAAGCTGTTTTAAATTCACCAGGTAAGGCACACCGAGCTCCATAGCTCTTTTCAGAAGCGACCTGGCCACAAATGATAGCTCAACGAAGTGGCTTATCACGTGGAGATGTGTAGCAGCCAAATACTCTAAAAACTTGCTTCTAAATGTGGAGTGAACAAGTAAACCCGTAAAAACAAAGTTTTTCACTATAAATCCTTTATATGCATGGTGGCTAGAGTCTTCTCGTCCTCTGGCTTGAGATGGCTGCAACCTATGGGTCAGATGATTGTCTGCCAGTATTAAGCAATTGGTAATTAAATATTTAATTTGTTTTCCCTAAACAGTGTAAAATTTTGGGAATTTTTTTTTCACGAACATTAATTGTCTCGCACAACGAGTCTGTGTGGAAAATGTCAGCTCGATTGGATCACGGGAAGTGGGTTAAAAAACGATCGAAAGATTTGCACGGTCATAAGCAAGCAAGCAAGCACGCAAGCAAGCAAGCAAGCACGCAAGCAAGCGAGCAAGCGAACTTAATATAAAGGTTTAAAAACTGGAGGAACTGGAGAAAAATCCACGCGACCACGGGCAGAGAGACATGAAGACTCCAAATATACAGCAGCAGGCGTCAGGGTCGGCATTGAAACCACGACCTCCTGTATACCAGGCGAGGTAGCCAACATCTCGTCAACGTAGCACCCATGATGGACATCAATTACGTGCCGTCTTTCTTCGCAGTGGACATTAAAGATCCTGTGATCGCATTCGCAAAGAGTAGATAATTGCGTGTGGGTGTCCATGGTGTGGGTGTCGTTGTAAACGTCCTGACCCGCCCCTTACTGGACATCTGTGAAACAATTACTTTATAGCTCATCGGATTCCTCCAGTATGGATAAATAAATGTTCAGATTCTGCAATCACCACCCCCTAGACTGAAAAAAACTCGGCAGGATCCTGTGGAGAAAAATTTAAAATCATCAGACTCAAGCGAGGTTTTCCTGGATGAACAAATGGAATATATATTAAATAAAACAAGTAATAGAACTTGTTGAAAAATGCAAAGACCTCATAGTAAATTCATTTGCCTATTTAAATTCAGCCCGAACGTGATCTACATGCTCAAACACGAAAGCGGTCGTATCTATACACCAGCCTCTTCAAAGTGTTACATCATTCCCGGGAACGTATTTAAAATTGTATATTTAAAATTATACATTTTTTAAAGTCACGGTGCATCGTTGTTACTGCCGTGCCTCAGGGGCATTACGAGGTACCGTGAACCAACTTGGCCTTTGCGATATCGGCACGGGAGTCACTTTGAAACGAGTGGAATGGCGCTGTGAGCCGCTCGCTCCTGGGGACCGTTAATCTTGGAGGAGTTGAAGACACCGTTCATTGTTCAGTCTCGCCCCGTCAACTCCACATTCCCGACCTCATCGATGTCAAGAGGATGGGGGGTCCTCCCGGAAGCGGGGTCGCGAGCGGAGCCATCAACCCAGACAGCGCCGACGAATGGCTGAAATTTGTACTCTTAGGTTTTTTCGGTAAAGTCACGTAGGTAAAAATAAATAATAAATAATAAATAATAAAATTAATAATAGAAATAAAATAATAAATCACGACGTTTCGGAGGCAACACAGAGGCTGAAATTTGTTTCTATCATTCACCTGCACCTCGGCAAGCATTTTAAGCGTGAGTGTTTTATGCATGCAGCGGAGGTGAAGGCGCAGCTATGCAATTCCTCGCTCGTGCCACTGCTGGCAGACGTTCTTCCACTGGACGGGAGCTCTTAGAGAGCCCCTCTAGAGCTTTGTGGCTTCCCCCTTGTGGTCGCCCCCCTTGCGGGCAGCCGCTTAAGAAAAAAAACGTTCATATTAAACATAAGATAATAATGACGAGGAATGGATCACTGTGAAATGTCTTGATGACAACAAAATGTGCAACAGTCAAACTGTATTGTTAAATAATAACTAAGGGGGGCAAAACTAAATAGGCGCAGTTAACTCCATCACCTATTTTGTTTATTTAAGCCATAATGTGTGTTGTCATCTGCTGTTTACCTGCTGCTGTGTGTGTGTACAAGTAGGCCTGCACGTGTCATGCGGCTCTCCAACGATTCTGGTCAAAGCCAAAAACAAAAAAAATTAACCCGTAAAAACTAAGTTTTCACTATAAATCCTTTATATGCGTGGCGGCTAGAGTCCTCTCGTCCTCTGGCTTGAGATGGCTGCCACCTATGGGTCAGATGATTGCCTGCCACCATTAAGCAATTGGTAATTAAATATAATTTATTTTTTCCTAAAAAGTGTAAAATTTTGGGAAAAAAATTTCACGAAAATAAATTGTCACGCACAACGAGTCTGTGTGCAAAATGTCAGCTCGATTTGATCACGGGAAGTGGGTTAAAAAACGACCGAAAGATTTGCACGGTCGTAAGCGCGCAAGCAAGCAAGCAAGTGAACTTAATATAAAGGATTTAAAAATGTCTCTTCTTCTTTAATGAAAGGTTGCCAACCTCTACTCTAAAGGGTATTTGGCCTATTCTTCCAGAGGTGGGAGCACCAGAACTTTACCAGGCCGCGTTCACCCTACCGATTGACTAACCGTGATGTGGCCATTTCTACTGCTGCCTGCAGAGAGGCGGGGACTTCAGAAACTTGGACTATTCCGTCAAGCACTACTTCCAGTGATCGAACCAGCAATATACGAATCCCAAGCCCAGTGTGCTAACCATTTGCACCATGGCAGCAGCAATGTATAAAACAATTTTAACTTCAGTAGGTTATCGAAGCCAAGTCACCCTCGATGTGCGCATGATCTCAGAAGCAGTCCCTACATGGGTGTCCACCACATACAAGCAGGGTGCTATAGGCTGCTGTTGTGGGCAGCAGAGGGCTTCGCCGCACAATCCATCTCCTATATTGTAGAGTAACACCCCAGCTAGCCACTGTGTCCAATCGAGCTGGAGTTGTCCTCCACATCTATGCTCCAGTGCCTCGGCTCCTCACCGTCGTCAAACCGCACGGACCAGGAAAGATGAAGTATGTCACGAATAACTCCCACCACCCGCACACGCCGTGGGGAGGCCCTCTTCCAGAAGTGGACCGACAAAGGCCGGTACGTTGTTCGTGTATTTAATGTTCATTAAAGCTAATGTTCTGTATTATATCATCGGGGATATGGGGGCTATATCAGATATCAACTCCCTCTGATGTCTGTCCAGCTATCTGTACTATGAGCAAGCAGAAAGACACAGAGGTGCTCTTCAGAAATAATGGGTAGGAGGAGGGAGGAAAAGGAGCTTAACGAAATTCCAGGGCTGAATGCATTCCTTCATATCAGAGTGAAATTAATACTTTATTTTCCAACATCCCATTACATTGCAAGCTTCAAAGATTCCATTCACGAGCAGCTGAATAGATGAGTAGCCAATAACGAAATAACCTGCGAACACACCCGATATCACCAGGTCTCAGAAGCTAAGCTTGGTTGAGCCCAGATAGGGCTTAGGATGGGCGACCACCATGCATAACAGTCGTTATAGGTTGTGGCGCCACGTTACGGGCAGCAGAGGACAGTGCGGTAGAATCCACCGCTGTGCCACACTGCTACGCTCGGATGTCTATGCGCCCCACCGACACCAACCCATACTGCCCGGCGTGGTGAAGTATGGTTGAATAACCATCATGGCCCGCATGGTGCGAGGAAGCCTTCTTTCGGAAGTGGATTGGCAAAAGGGCTGTTGCATGATTTGTAACTCGCTGAGCAGCCATTGTGCAATATATTACGTCGGAATAAAAGAATGAATAGTATTTTACTCTTTTCGAATATCACAGCTGCGTTTAATGGGCACTGAATCACAGACACTGACAAAAGAAAATGTGACGCAAGCCAAAAGGTGCGCTCACAAGAAGCGTGGAGTGATGCATGCTTGGAATTACAATGAGAGACGGAGAGAGGAATTGAGTATATTGGGGAACAAACACAAATCAGACTTCATATTGACCGTTAAGAAGAGTAAGCGGGCTTGGGCAAGACACGTCGCTGGAAGGAGATGGTGGTCAACGGATGAGATCGGTAATGGAATGCCAGCCAAAGGAGGGAAGATGCACGAGTGGATGACCACCGTGGAAGATGGAGTGAAGAGATCGGACTCCACACACAGAGGAGAGAGATGGACTGTGGCATCGCAGGAACGTGAAGGATGGGCAACGGCACGGGGAGGCCTTCATCCAGCAGTGGAGAGCCCATGTCTGATCATGACTCGTATTTAGTTTTTGTGCTAGCGAGGTCTCTCAAGTTATAGGAATAACAACAACTACAACAATAAAAAATACTGTTTCTAATCCAAAAAAGCCTGACATTCCGTTTGCGATGCTGCTGCTGCTACGGTGTAACGGTTGTCACACCGCATTCATAGACGAGGCATCGCAGGTTCCATCTCTGAGCGCGGCAGTTGCAACAATGGCGCGGTTTTCTCCAGTTCCCCAACGCTGCCTCTGCTGACCCAGGAGCATGAACGACTAAGTGACCGTTTAGTCGATCGGCAGGTCGCGTGCCGCGGGGTTAAAAAGTGTGGGTAACTCCCACCTCTTTTCAGACGCCGGTTCGGCGTGGAAGAGGAAGCCAAAATACCTCTTTGGCGGTGGTTCTCTCGAGAACTCCCCCTAGGGGAGGCCCTTCCACCAGCAGTGGCATGAGCGAGCAAATTGCAGGGCTGCCCCTTTGCCATTACCGCACGATATTTCAAAAGCAGACATTTTTATCCGATCACGACCTCGATACGAGACAAGTTACACTGGCCACCCATCACACATGAGGTTATTCACAAACTATGCCTACTCATCTGCGGAAGTGTGTGCACCAATCCGCTCCGTCCGATCTCACCGAGGAGCGGGGGCCAGCCTCAGCGGACCCACAAATTGACGCCATCTATACTATCCGATGCCCGCGGTGGATCTGCTGGTACCCGGCGTGCAAACCTCGTGCGGCGATGCGGCCAGGGCAGTTTCACCGGCCCGGAGAGCTGGACCTGGTTACCGGCGGCGGATGTTCAAGATTCACCCCTTGAGTCTTGCCCCAGTTTTGCAACAGACTTGAAACAGTGTGGCTGTTATTCCAGAGGCCTGACTGTGTGTGCGATCAGCGAGCGTTCGTGGTGGAGCAGACCCATACGAGCGCGCGATGACAAGTGTTCAGACTTACCGACATTTTAGGATGTATGGCAAGATTTGGGCATAAACCTCGCAGAGGCAATTTAGCCGGCGAAACTTTCAAGCAAAGCCCCGGTTTGTGAGCGTCTGCGAGTCGCCGGAAGATCGCCTCCACCACGGAGCCGGCCTCTCGCTGCTCGTCAGCCGTTGTCGACTGGGACTCGACGGCACGAAGTGTCAGGATGAATGGGGAGGGGGGGGGGGACCTCCCAGGGGTTCACTTAATTGCATTTTGTTGAAAAGAAGTGTGGAAAATAAAAAAAAAACGCCAACAAGAGCCAAGACACAAAGCGCCCGAGAACGGAGTGAGTGGCGTGGATGGCCGCTGGAGCGGGCGCTGGAGGTATTGTTCTGGCAGGTTCCAACCCACTCAGGAGATGGAGTCACAAAATCACCCTGTGAATGCCATTTACCACCCTGCATTTACACTATTGCTCCTTTATTTATTTAATTACAATACTGTGCCCGCATAACGAGTGTGTTATACATTTTTTTCAGATAATGGCCCTCAGTACATGTGTAGGCAAATAAACTAAAATATGTTTATTTTGATTTGAAGCTTTCGTGACTGCAGAAATCCATACTCTTTGGTTCTTTCAGTAAAGTCACGTGGGTATAAAATAAAATAAATCACGACGTTTCGGGTGCTTGTGTTGCGCCTGAAACGTCGTGATTTATTTTATTTTATTCCTACGTAACTTTACCAAAAGAACCAAAGAGTATGTTTATTTTACCAGGTAAGGCCCACTGAGCTATGGTACTCTTTTTCAGAAGCGACCTGGTCACAAATGATAACTCAACGAATGTTTGTAAATGTGTTTATAAATTGGAGGGAAAGACCGGAGGACCCGGAGAAAAAATCCACGCGACCACGAGAATAGAGACATGCAAACTCCAAATATACAGGCATCAGGGTCGGGATCGAACCCACGACCTCCTGCGTACCAGGCGAGGTAGTTAAAAAATCTCGTTGCATCGCAGGATCATAGATAGCGAAGGCTTCGGCGAAGCCTTCATCCATCAGTGGGGATTCATTATTGACCACGGCTGTTTGATGATTATGGAAATGAAGATGACATGTCTTTAAAAGGAAATATGCACGTATGTCTGTTGAACTTCATTCACCACCCGATGTAGCCAACCGTGCTCATCGGAGGTGTGACATATACATCAAGGCATCGAAATTAATCGTTTGCAAATTTACATTCCATGAAAATGTCAATGCCATTCAACAGCCAAAGATAATATTTTGGCGATGTGGGGGGGGGGAAGGTGAGGAGGGGGGGTGCATTTCCCCCTTTCGCCGCCCCCCCTACCCCCCATACCACTTACTCCGCCCCCTTGGGAGCAACTCTGACCATGCTTACACTCACTCTGCCTTTTGGACCAACAACCCCCACCCGCAGGTAAGGGATAAGAGGGCCTGATAAAATGTGCATCACGTACCTCGCCAGGCGTGAGAGCTTATCGTCGATAATTTACAAGGCTCTGGCCACTGCACAGGAGCGGCGGTGGCGGCGGAGAGATAATGCAGAGAGGCGCGCGGCCATATATTGGAGACATCTTTTTAATTTGCTTTCCCGCTAATGCCCTCCCCGTCCTCAATAGCGCGCCACCGACGTCTCCGCTTTCTCCTTCGGCACGTTCGCGGAAAGACCTCCGCTTCGCAGTCGGAAGGGAGGAGCAGGGGCTTATGGATGCGGGCAATTGCATAAAAAACGACGTCGGGATGAAGAAAAATAGTGGGACGAGAGCAGGCGGGCGAGCGAGTAGCGTCCCCACCGTGGGTGCTGCATGGCTCTACGATTGCGTCTTCGGGTTCGGGTCATGTCTTATTCCTCACCGTGTCCGACGTTTTGCCCAGTTCCTGAAGAAGCTCTGAAGATGTTTACTCTCGAACACACACTGGTGGTGCTTGAACAGGTAACTAATCGGCGTGTTTCGTTTACGTGACAAACCTGACGAATTGGCTGTGTCAAGCGGTGGCGGGTTTAACGACACATTTATATTCATGCCATCTAACCCTCCAAAAAAACCGTCTACTATGGAAGCTCTTAAGAGTTTATCTGCACGGCTCCAAATTGCAGAGCAGCAGAAAAAGGCAAACGTAACAAATCGGTATTCACCGAAAACTGCTTTCTTTCTTCGCCAATTACTGCTTTCTCAAGAATCTGGCCAGATGGCCGAGTGGTAGGGCGAGCGGCTCGCAATCAGAAGGTTGCAAAAGTTCAAATCCGCGTTGTCGGCTTAACTCCGCCCATCATCCCTCTGGGGTAGATTCAATTATTACCACCTTGAGGGCTAGTGAAGAGTGGTTGTCATATGCATCGTCTCGTGCCCACCATAGGAGTATGTAATGTGCACCACTGGTTGAGGCTTGTGAGACAGGATATGAGCGCTGCTTCAATGCTCAGTGGCGAGAAGCTCCCAGCACGAGGAGCAGAACGTCAGACGTCGTGCCAAACAGAAACACGCCGGTACAACCCAGAAAACACATCGCAGCACGACCCAGAGGGAGTGAGAGAGAGTGAGAGAGAGCATCGTAGTGGGATACCAGCAGCTCGGCTGAAGGATGGGCTAACGCTAACGGTTTGCCAATAGCGGTTCGCTTCCGATGAAGCGATCCACATTTTCAAAGAACGACAGCCGCGAGTGGCAATGGACTGCCAAGAAAACGACCGCCCCCATTGCACTCATCCAGCCCTGTCCCTCGCTATCGATCCCCCCCCCCCTCCCTCTGCCGGTTGGCAGCCATAAAGATCAAAATACTGGATTTTTTTTTTTTATCCCCGGCCGATCGATGGCGCATTAAAATTCATCGGGTGTCACGTGCGAGAAAACATCACATTGCGAGCGGTGTGCACTCCAACAGGCCGAGTCCTCGTGGGCAAATGCACCGAACATCGCAACAACGCTCTGTCGGCGATGAGGACAGCAGTGGCGCGCTCCACAAAGGGCCGGGAGAGATGCGCTCACAATGGGCAGCTCGAACGTCAAGCAAATTCGCCACGATTGGCGCTTCCCGCAGACGGAAAAAATGCGGGGGGATTGGGGAGGGGGTGGTGCCGGCGGTAGTGGCATCAGTCAAAATCCCCGCTCGATCCGATCGCTCTGCCGCGGTTGCCTCGCGAGTGAAAACAGCCCCGGTGCTGTCAGCAGCCCGCAGCTCGCAATCATGACACTCGCGCTTTGTGCCTTTTATTTCAGGGGCTTTGGAGCCCCCCCCCCCGCCCCCCCTAGAATGAATCAGTGCCGAGTGATGGCTTCTGCTCAAACATGCATTCGGAAGGGGATCGTGGGACTCGGGCTTATTTGTTTTGTTCCACAGTCAGACGCCAGCGCAGATAAGGGAATGCGGGGGGGGGGGGAGATTTTTACGAAAGAAGTGGTATGCACGCACAGCGTACACTGCATGTCTTCATAATGGTGGGGTAATAATAATGCCATTTATTTGCCCACGAAAGCCTCACCAAGTGTCTAGATTTGCTTTGTTTTAGGTCAAGTCACGGTGATCTCCTGCTCAATTTGCCACTGCTACGCCGCTGCTCTTCTGACGTTTATAGCCCCGAGCTGGTAGTGGAAATGTCTCCCCCTCCAAAAATAGTGGTACTCATTTCATCGACCCCAGAGGGACGTTCGGCTGAGCCCCCACCACCCCCTTCCCCCAAAACCAGGATGTGGACTTCAACCGTTCGGGTCTACCGCTGAGCCACCCGGCAGGATTGTCACGTTGGGTGGATTGGATTATTGAGTACTTGTTTGTACGCGGACAGCTGAGAAAATGGTGGACTGAAAAAGTGCAGGATAATGCACTGGAATGGAGATGAACGACAGGGAAACATCAACCACGGAGGGGGAAATGACGATGCTGGTGATGACGACGATGACGATGACGATGATGATTACGATGACGACGACGACGATCGCCAGAAGTGGAGGTCGGTCTTCGGTGTCATTGCTGCCGGACGTTCATGGACCCAGCGGCCTCCGTAAAGAGGTTAGACGAGAAGAAGAAAAAGACGTGTGAGCAAACCAGAGTGCATGGAAGAAATCCATGCATATGAGGGGGACAGCACAGAGATCCGAATGGATAGATTCGTACATTAATTGCTGTACAACTATCTTTGGGCCATCTCGTAGCGTAATCCTCCAACAGCGTGGGTTCCCTCGCAGTGCGCCATCCAAGTGCTGCTCAGGCTCCACTTGACTTCGCTTCCGAGATGCAACGAGATTGGCCGAACTAATGTCGATTTGGTCATATCGACGGGCTTTAATTAGCTTTTTTATTGAACCCTCAAAAGGTAAATTCCTCTTTTGTTGTTTACAAATACCATATTGGCGGAACGAGTGCTTTTGGGTCTGTTGGGCATGACCATTTCCTTCAGCGACATCTCACCACCCTCTCTCCGCTTCTCTGTCGCTGCGTCTCTCAGCTGAAACAGCTTTCATTGTGTCCGTCCAGTCAGATTGTGGTCCTCCTCTTCTCCTCGTGCCTTCCCCCATATACAGAGCCTACAAACTAAACTATGGACTAAACCGTTTTGATTTTCCTGACCCCGATGCCTGTATATTTGGAGTTTGCGTATCTCTCTCCCCATGGTCATATGGAATTCTCTCCAGGTCCCCTTCTCCACATTTATAATCAACATGCGTTTAGAATATTCATCTGCCATACATTTCCACTTGATGAGCCACTTCGCTTGAGCTATCATTTTGTGGCCAGGTCACTTCTGAAAACGAGTTACATAGCTTAGTGGGTCTGACCTGGTGAAATAAAAATAAAAGGTTTAGTTTTAATAGTTGAATATCGTACCATAATATCGTATTCTTTGGGTTTTTTTTGGCAAAGTCACGTAGGTAAAAAATTTAAATTAATATAAAGTAAAATAAAAATCACGACGTTTCGTACCGTAATATCGTACCGTACTTAAGAGCAAAAAAAATCCCGTGCCGCGTTGTAATATTGTACCGTAGCGCCACCCTTGTCGGCAGGTTGCGTGTGGTGGGATAAAGTGTGGGGCACTCCCACCTCTTCGGAGACGTCTGGCTAGCTTGGAAGAGTAGGCGAAGGTACCCTGGTTTAGAGGGGCCTCTCTGGAAGTCCCTCCAGCGGAGGGCCCTTCCACCAGCATTGGCACGAACGAGCAATTGCAGGGCCGCCACCTTTGCCTTTCACATATTTAGGGCAACAAGATTTCCACTGTGGCCAACACTACGGGGGCATTAATGAACACAACAGAAATGTGCGCGGTGCAGCAGACGATGCCATTACACGGGTACGTGCACACACACGCACACACGAGCACGTGTGTGCGTGTGTGTGTGTGTGCGGTAGTGTAGCGGAGAGCGCGCTGCGCTACGAACCTGGCGACACGAGTTCGAGTCGCGCTCACGGCCAACACCAGTGACGATTATCTGAACCGGTCTTGGGCCTCCCCTAGGTCGACTCAGCCTCAAATGAGTACCTGGTACGGTGTGTAAACATCATCACTGGGGAGACAAAGGCGTGCGGTGGCGGCCTTCATAGGTGCTCGCTAACAGCACTTGCCCCAAGTCTGCTAAGGCTATATGGGGGATTTTTATCTTTTGTGCGCTGTTTTTCACGAGGACCGACTGACAGCCCCCCACAGCAATCCCCCTCTCCCGCTCACACCTGTTATGCAGCATTACACGGAAATGGAATTTGAAATCGTTCTTTTTATAGTTTGAGATATTTTTTTTTTGCATCACAATCCCCAAGGCCCGTGTCTGTTTATAAGAAATAAATTGATAAATAAATGTGATGACGTACATTTCCTGGCGTATTTATAGTGAAGCAATATTTATGAGACCCAGTTATAGGGTCAGGGCCCGGTATTTAAGAAAATTCTGCCTAGCAACGCAGCCTTGACAGCACTTCAATTACCGCAATTACGGGCTCGTAAAACAGAAACGGAAATCTTGCCTTTGTCTAGCGAACATATTGACTCCACAACCTTCAAACGCAAGACGACGAATGTCGAGCATTTTGAACGTTCGCTTACAAAAGGGCTTCGAATGTATGTTAAATAATATATTGATATGATAATGAAATCTATTTGCCTGCTTACATTTCCATTATGGCCGCTTAATACGTATTCCATTATAACACTGTATCGCCGTGTAATGAGTGAAATGTTTTTATTCATTTTTTTAAGGTAATGAGTCACGTGTAGGCATGTATGCATACATTTGAAAAAAAATATGGATGGGAAAAATGCATCAATGCCTCCGCTAACAACGAACGTGGCCCCAAATCATTTGCACCTGCAAACAGCACAGAACGCGTGGAATATTCGCTGCTCATACATCCCCAGGGTGGATTATCATATCGCAGGGAACCGTAAGAGGTAGCAACAGCTTGGGCAGCCGTTCATCCAACAGTGGCCTGGTCATGGCTGTTGCTGATGATGATGACGGTGATGCTGGCGATGATGACAATGCACATTAATTGAATCACATCAATTAAATCCCTTCGGACAGTTTTTTTTTAAACAGTGCTGACACTTTCTCACGACTGCCCTGGTGAATTGATTTCAATTTGCCCCCTGCCTATTAACTTCCACAGACATCCCTCCAAACCTTCAAACCCATCGGTCCACTGCCACGTGCGCTCCACGTTGCCTGTGATCTCCCCCCTAGGCCGCATATAGTAAAGACTTGACCCCGCGCATTGATCACTCGGTTCAACTCATCATTACGTCCCTAACAACGGCGAGATTCTTTACGCCGCCACCGCTCTCGCCTGTAAGGTCACACGGACATTCTCCCATTAATCTCACCATAAGCGCCTGTCGATGCGGAACATCGTACAATCGAGGATGTGCCGAGGACCGCCCTATGTGCCTCAAGCAGAGCGTTGTATCCACCTCCGTTGGTGGCGAACGTTAATACATTCCTCCCCCCCTCCATCTCACTCTCAACGAAAATTCGCATTCACCATGCCAGCAATATTATTCACTATCTGGTGCCTAAATATAAATTGCTCGTGGGGACTATGGATTGCCTGCATTTACTTCGCCCGGGTATCGGAACCCTGCAGCTTGGGGAGCCCAATTAAAATGCAGAGATTGTCGCAAAGTGGAGGTGGCTTCTGCCAATTCGTTTGCGCCGCTGCCAGGATACACGCGCACGCACGGACACGCGGGCGAGCGCACTCACGCACGCGCGCACACATACGAGAGCCAATCATAAATATCTGCACTGGGAGTTTCCTTGATGGAGCACACTGACCACGACATATGGGGGCCATGCATCTCCGAAAAATAAAAAGGGAGTCATGCAAAAGCATATTCGACATTACGAATGCATTGAATGCGCGCGAAGGTCAATACACACGGCGTCGTCCAATCCAGAGCAGCAACACAGTGGTGAAGGATTGCGGAGATAACCCCAAAAAGCATCGTTCGTGACGGCCAGCTTTAGCCAGTTCTTCATATTGTACTGTACATGTATGGAAAATAATGAGGGTTAGAAATGTGCAGCGCTGCAATTGCTCACTCACGCCACTTATGGCAGAAGGGCATCGACTAGTGAGGGAGCTCTTAAAGAGTAGTTGGCCTACTCTTCCATACTGGACCGGTGTCTTGGAAGAGGTAGGGAGTACTCGCCCTATACACGGGGAGAAATGGTGAAACAATAATGAGAGGTCTGTGAATGTGGATATCCCTTTTTTTTTTGCTCCAAACTTAAATAACCGTGGGCGCTGAGATGTTTAACACTAGTCATAATGAGCAAGCCACGTGAGAACACGGTTTTATAGTGCCGGTTGTACAAATTTGATGAAAATGCTCTGTAGTGAAACTCAATATTTTTTTTTTTAAATAAATGTTTTATCACTTTCAATGCCGGGGATTCTTGATAAACTGTTATCCCAAATGTTACGAAATTTCGAACACACACGCGGCCAATTGCACGGGACAGCAGCTGCAACTCCGCCAAACGAAATAAGCAGCAGGGGCCCGCGTTGGCAGTGGTGCACGAGAGTAGCGGCCCTGGTGAAGAAGGGCCACCATCAATCCACTGCTGGATGAAGGCCTCTTCTGAGCCAACGCCACCTCCCACAATAAAACGATGCAAAGACCATTATTTTTTATTTGTGTTTTATGTTGCATACCAGGCAGTGTTAACGACAAAGGCACTGCGGGTGGGTTTATCTATTTTTCGTGGACCGAACTGAAGCCTCTCGTAAGGTCATCCTAGACGGTTTCAGTGTTAATTTGTAACATTATCCTCAATGAGGAAGAAGCCATTCACCGTGCATGAGTGTGACTATAATGGAAAAGTGTTTTGTATTAATTTTTATGACACACTTCTCAATCTGGTAACACACCCCAGATCTTTCCACTCTCAAATAAAAAGAAAACTAACGGACGGACTGACCGACAGCTAGAATAACTGCATTATTGCATTAGCTCTATTTAATTGTGCCATTAGGCAACTAATTTCAAATGGAATCATTAATACCGGCATCGCTGTGTTCTTCATCAGAAGCTATTCATGAAAACGGTCACCGCTGCTGTCGCGAGCATGCAACGCAGTGCACCCCCCTGGGATATCTTATATCTTATCCATGTGTGTGTGTCAGGAGCGGTGGTGCAGCAGTTAGCGTGCTGCGTCACGAACCCGGCGACCCGAGTTTGACTCCCGCTCACGGCCACCACCAGTGACGATTATCTGAACCGGTCCTGGGCCTCCACTAGGTCGACTCAGCCTCAAATGAGTACCTGGTGGGGTGCGTGAAAATATCGCCACTGGGGAGACAAAGGCGGCCGGGCGTGGTGTTGGCCACCCACCCCCTAGTGTACCGTGTCAGCCTTCATAGATGCTCGCTAACAGCACTTTGCCCCAACAGTCTGTTAAGGCTATATGGGGGATCTTTGTCAGTGTGTGTGCATGTGTTCTTGCACACATCACTGCTCGTATATCATTGAAATATATCAACAAATCAGTGAACACATTCTTCAATAACACTGCTTAATAAATATATCATCGGTGACATTTTGGGCAATGTCCCTTCTTCATGGCACATAAATTAGTGTTTCGTTGTGTTTCGTTTTTTGTAATTTGTGCTCGTGCACCACTGCCAATGCAGGATCACCAAGTAATTTATTTAAACATATTGAGCGTCTATTCGGTGAGAGGGGCGGTGTGATGGCTTAAACGCATTATGCTCTGAACCCGGCAAACCCGAGTTAGATTTCTGATTACAGCCAACATAATCGGATGGCGAGCAATATCTGAACCGATCCTGCGGCTCCACCCCCTTCACCAACCCGCACTGTTCAGACCGGTGAAGTATGGTCTTGATTGACCGAGACATCATGAGCCTTCGTCCAGCAGCGGATTAAAGAAACGCAACTGACCTTTGGGCAATTTGTAAAAGGTAAAGGTGGTGTGTGAATGTCAGGGCCGCAAGCCCTGCGACTTCCCGCTCACGGCACTGCCCGCATAATGGTCTCCACCAGAGGTAGCTCAAGCGAGTCCAATCTTGAGCGTATTTCGGCCTACTCTTCCACGCCATCCAGCCGCCACAGGGGGAAAAAACGGTGGCAACGCCCACGCTTTAGGGGCCGTCCATAAATGACGTCACGCGATTTTGGATGATTTTTGACCCCCCCCGACCATCGTCACACGGCGTCACAAAAAGTCAGACCCCCCCCCTCAAATATGACGTCACAAAGCTCTGCCCGCCCCCAAAAAAAATAATACATGCTTCAAATTGCTTTAAACTATTGTCATTGTAGTGCGTATTTAATGTGGCGCTGCACTCCGATGTTGTAGGAGAAAACATTTATTAAAAAGTCTATTTAATTAAGTAGAACGTGTTGTCTATATTAATTTAAAGTTGCGCATTTTGATGTGACGTCACATTTCTCAAACCCCCCCCCCTCGTCACACATCGTCACAAATGTCTGACCCACCCCCCCCAGGTGCCTGACGTCATTTATGGACGGCCCCTTACCCCACCACGCGACCTACCGATCCACTGACTATCCGTGGTTCGACCCATTCACACTGCTGGCCGGACAGAGGCGGGTAGGATTCCATGGGACTTGGCCCCGCACCGCTTCAAAGTGCCTCCACCGGCAGGTCGAATCGCACCGGCGACTCTTTGCACCGCAAGTCCAGCACGGCGGTCCGTTACGCCGCCACGGTGACAGCGTCGTGGCCGACTTGTAAATAGTAAAAAAAGGCAACAAAAAAAAACCTTCGAATTCATTTCCTCCCCCAAATTCTGCAACCATCTTCCAGCAAACGCGAGTGGGGCCCTGCAGAATGCCGCCATATCGATGCCAGCAGCGCCATGGACTTGGCCGTAGAGGCAATGCCTGAGACAATAGGCAAGCTTCCTTTACACGTCCCTTCTGCTGACAACGCCAAAACAATAGCGATTAATCCCTCCAAATAAAACCGTTGCTTGTAATCGTATTGAGAGCCACGTGCAACGCACCCCGCCCCCCCTCCTCGCGAGAATGGAAGTGCAGCGGATCACCTCTCCCGTTCCTCGATGCACCGTCACGATCCGTGGCCGTGATGCGATTCGAGAACCGTGGATTATGTTGTCTCGTTCTTGGGGTTAGTCGTCCGCTTATCGTTTGTGCAATTGACTTCGCTCCACTGGCTTTAATGTAACATTTGCATGTCGTTTGCGTCAAATTTGCATACGCAGGAGAAAAAAAAGCAATGCTGCCTCCGACTGCGATTTGCCGAGCCTTAAGAGTGTCTGTACGTTTCAACACAGTGGAAGCTGGACATGAGCACACTTTAAACGTGCACAGCTCCTATATAAGCAACACAAGCGTACGTGACACTAGTACGTGAAGGGGGCGGGGGGGGGGGGTAAGGTTAAGGGGCAACTTCTGATACAAGGACACTACTTTGGATATACGCACACGTGACGTTGCTCCCAGGGAGTGTGCTATACCCAGTGTTAGCATCGCGACCCCTCTGTTACGCAATACGTGAGCATCGCATTTCACGAAAAAGCCACCAAAATAAACTACATTTCCTTGGAGCATCGTCACCAGACATGCGACCGAGTGCCAGATGGGGGGGGGGGGGGGGATTCTGCCATTCGACTCCTTCGAATTTGGAGCACGTGGCTGAGCCGAGTGCGCAGGGCAACACGAACTCTTCGTGTTTGTTTTGCTTCGCGCGGTCACCACGGGACTTGCGCTGCACGACAGAGTCACCCGCCCACCTCTCCCCTCGCCCCGACAGCCGAGGACAACGGCTCTTTGGCTTGCGGGACTGCGGTGTAGCGAGACTGCGCAGGCGCAAGCATTCAGTGTTTCCGAGCCACTCACCCGCTCCATGGTTAAGATTTATGCCCTCTCCGGGGAGAAACGGAGTCGTTTCTGTACATTTTTCTGCGCGTGCGTCCGTGTGTGTGTGTCAACATCGTTCTCATCATCATTATCCATGCGTCAAACTGCCCGATGGTGACCCGGCGCAGTGGGATTTGTGAGCGCATGAGAACGCGCACGCGTGTTCGCACGCATGCGCGCACACACACACGCGCGCGCGTACGAGTTATTTCATGGGTAGCAGAATCCGGCTCGGTCACGGTAATTGGACATGAATGCTTCTGCAGAGATTCCCAGCTTATCGATGACAAACCCTCATGGGATTCCAGAAGGTGACGTACTGGCGAGGGCTCAACCCGATCGCACCTTTCGGCATATGTTTACTGACAAATTGAAAGTTTACCGGCTAGGCAGGGAGAGTTCTACTCAGGTAGTAATCTGATTCACGTTTCTATCTCCCTAGCCATCAACTGGCAAACATCGCTGAAGTGGGCAGCTTCAGGAGTTTGGAGAGTACCGTCACGGAATTCGACCGTGGGAAGAAAAAAATAAGTATAGGATGAACTTCGGGCATCCTCTGAGCAAACCTCTCGCATGCGGAACATCACCGCCAATGGGGGTTACGACATTGTGATTCCAATAGGCTTAATGAAGCCAAGCATATTATAATGCAAATCGAAAAACCCCCTCGGGCATAATCTAGTGGCTAAATTAACCATGGGGAGGGGGGGCATACATAACACTTTCCTGTATGCTATTTCAATAGAAATCATGGCAGTGTTACGGCATGTGTGTGTGTACACGTGTTCGTGAACAGCACTTGCCCCAACAGTATGTTAAGTCTATCCGGGGGATCTTTGTCTTTGCGTGTACATGGGCAGCGGTAGTGTGGCGGTAAGCGTGCTGCCCTACGGACTCGGCGACCCAAGTTCGATTCCCACTCATGGCCAACACCAGTGACGATTATCTGAACTCGTTCTGGGCCTCCCGTAGGTCGAATCAGCCTCAATTGAGTACCTGGCGTTGTGTGTAAATATCGCCAACTGGGGAGACAAAGGCGGCCGGGTGTGGTTCTGGCCACCCCCCTTTTTGTGACACAGTGCCGGCCTCCGTAGGTGCTCGCTCGCAGCACTTGCCCCAAAAAGTTTGCTAGGGCTACACGGGCGATCTTCGTCTCTGCGCTGTGTTGCTGGTGACGGCATAACGTCCAGTGGTGCATCCGCTGCGGTCAACGTGACCGGGGCAACACGCAGGGTGACTCCTCTTGGCCGACATTTCCATCGAAGGAGAAGGGTCCAGCCAAGGTGTCAGCAAATCCAAGGGATTGTAGAGATTTGGCGTTAAACGCCGCTCCCAAAAGGGGGACAAGGCCCCAGGGCAGTGTCGTCGCGAGAGAAGGGGTCCTGAAAACTCCGATTTTGGCGGTCATTCTCCCAACAGCGCCGCGGGCCCTCGACACCGGGGTTTGTGCAGAAAACGAGGAGCAGATGCTAAATAGCGTCGTTAAGTTTGGTTCCGCGGACGCGAATTCCGAAGAGTCTGTTATGACGGTCACACAAACCAGAAATTAAAAGAGAAAAAAATCCAATATTAGGCAACGTTTTGTTCCACCAAACAGTTGAATGTTTATTATTAGTCTTTAATAATACACTTGTTCACCCAAGGAAAGCATCCCTGAGTCTCAACATTTTAATATTTATTCATACTGGAGGAATCCGATGAGGTATAAAGCTCTTTTCGTAGATGTCCAGTAAGGGGCGGGTAAGAACGTCACTACAACAAAAAAATACAAAAACACGATAGGAGTACAATGTTGTCGTGTGAAATCCCAACTGAGTAAAGGTTATTGTTCATCGTTGGGAAGTTTAGCCAATCACAGGTTACATCGTATGTATTTGAGTTTTAAATAATGAAATGGCTGAAGAGGATAACACATCAGGGAGATAGAGCCATGACATCAGCTCGTGCACAGATGCTAGATGGAATGTTGCATCGTGAGACTATGAGACACACACCGATGCAGCAATAGATGGATCACGGCTGACCATATTTGCCGAACTTGATATTTCTTTCACCCCGCAGCGCTCGCTTTCTCTTGGACGAGAGAGCTTCCACTCAAAATGTCAGCTCGGTGTTCGTCGCAAAAAAAATCCATTTCATTATGTTTGCCGGCACAAGTGAATCAAATCCCGAGAAAAGATGATCAGATCCGTCTCCCACTTAATACATTTATACAATATTGGCGTTGCGCTGACAGCCCATGATGTAGAGACAGAGGGCAATCGCCAATAACTGGTGGCGAAGACACGTGGGCACGAAGAAATAAAGAAGAGTGCACAAAACAAGAGAGATGCGTCTTCCCATGCTCGCAGCCCCCTCAGCCAATCATACCTTCGGTATCAATAAAATGACTACCACTTTGGGGGTACTGGCTCAGAGCCGTTAACGGGAAATGAGCCCCAATGCCTCTACGCTCGTTTGAGCAAGCTGTAACTTTATGACTGTTGATTATAAAGTCAAATTTGCTTGTTACGTTTATGAGGATTTAAAATTGAGCTGACGTGCGATGTAGCCCTACTTTTTGTTGTTGGCACGGTTCCAAGGCCACTTATTGAGCTGCTTGGGGCCCTACGCTTTTGCCCGCTTTGTTCATGCCTAGCGCCGCCAACGAGCGACGTGGCCACCACGGCATAATTCAGGTTTGAGGGTCGACGGGTAAGAGAGGTCTCGGAGTGTCTCCCGCGGAGGCACGCTTGTGCTGGTACGTTCATCCACCCCTTGTGCGTGACCCGGGTGGTGATGTGAGCTCAGAGATTGGGGGGGGGGGGGGGAACGCATTTTGCCATAACCTTAATCTGTGCCAGTGTGAATTTAAGGCAATGTATGTTTACAGCGGCAGACCTATTATTGTCCCCGTGCCATGCTGCGCTGAGATTAGAGACCTCCAACCCAACCATCTGCCAGCCCTCCCCGGGTTTTTGATTCCAAAACGGTCCCAACGTGCGCGCCGACGTGACACCTTAAATTATCAACCGCCACCGTCGGTGGTTTAATTTATTGTCGTGATGAGCACGCTGCACCTGTTTCAGAGAGCACCATCAAGGAGACTCTCCCCTCTCTCTGTCTCTCTGTCTCTCTGTCTCTCTGTCTCTCTGTCTCTCTGTCTCTCTGTCTCTCTGTCTCTCTGTCTCTCTGTCTCTCTGTCTCTCTGTCTCTCTGTCTCTCTGTATCGCTCTCAGGAAGCCCAAACAGGCCATCAAAGGCTTCCTGACGCCACTTGATCATTTACCGGCGTCACGCTGGGTCGCCTGAGCTGCACCTTTAAGATGAAGGACGTCGTGCTCATATGTTGACGGAATGCACAGTCGTCTTTATCCTTCCTTCATATTTATATATACATATATAAATCTATTAAAATATCTACAATTCTGAACAGTTGCCTCTGTAGCCATGTGAAATATACACTTTTTGACCAAACAGTATTATGGTCATCCTTTCAACTTGCCCGTTCAATCAACGACATATCCACCCGTTCACATTCGTTGCACATGAATAAATCCTTAACCTGTTGCTTGTGTTTACAACAATGCACATCATTATCATACACCATGATCTACCCACTGTTGGATGAAAGCCCTCGCCATGCCAATGTCATCATTCAACAACGCATCCACCTTTGCACGTGCATTCTAGACAGCTAAATCCCAACTGTGTCACTTTGGCTTGCACAATCCGTACGATTGTTCCAAATACCTGACGCCGGAGGCCAGGTTACATAAGCCAGATCCTCCAAAGTACAACACGTACATTTGCCACCATCTATCTACCATCCCCACGGTGCTTCAAATACACGCTCCTTTATCTGCCCAGGACTTGTTTGATATTGCCAGGAGTCTTAAGGCCATATCAAGATCGGATGCCAGATAACCATTGTGCTTCACGCTCCCGTGGACAGCCTGCAATTGCTTGCTCACACCACTGCTGACGGAAGGGAATGAACTGGGGGGGAAACTCTAGAGAACGCCTCTCTAGGGTATTTGGCCTACTCTTCTATACTGGCCAGATGCCTTGGAAAAAAGTGGGAGTACCCACACTTTACCCCACCACACGTGACCTAGCGATCCGACTGGCTGTGCACTCATGAGGACACGTGGAAATATGGTTACGGAAAAGACACCGGTGCTCGTGGCTTTGTTTGAATCAATTTATCCTGGAAAGCTTCACGGAGTCTCAAGGCTCTTCTTCCAAGATCGTCCTGCACCAGAATATGTGACCAAATCCCTTCCAATGAGCACATTTAATTAATGCGGGAGGAAACCAGAGTGCGTGTAAAGCCCTTTGTAAATCTACTGCTGGATGAGGGCCTCCTCGTGCCATGTGGCCCGTGGGGGCTATTTGACCATGACCTCACCACGCTGCTCGGTGTGGGTTGTGGCAGGTGGGGAGCATAATCACGGGAGCATATAAGTGCGGCATGACCGTGGATTTTGCTGCACTGCATTACGATTCTCGCAACGTAAATCCGACTCCTATGACACCTCCAATGACTCTCCAGGCTGAAACATACTAATCTTCCAACGTTCATTGACATCGAGTGCATTTTGGACAATTAAACCAGAGGAAGAAACCAAAATACTCATCGAAAACCCATCCGAAGACCATGAGGGGACAATCATAAAGAGTCTGCACCAGTGGGTTCATGAACCCAATTGTTGTACCATCGCCTCATGGCCACATGGCAGCCCAGCGAGTCTCACACATCTCTAAGGCGTCCACCAGCTCTTGCTTCCAAAGCGTTGGATTGTAGCCGTGCGTCCAGGGCCAAGCAGAGGTCCCCCTGAGGCCCAGCACAGGATGCCACGTGTGGCCATCCCTTCATCCACAGGGTCAAACAAACAGGCCCCCATCGTGGGGCCACCTCTTAATGTTAGGCTCGTGGAGAGATGTTAACTACCTCACCTGGTGGTATACAGGAGGCTGTAGGGTGTGATCCCGACACTGAAGCTTGTATATTTGGAGTTTGCGTGTCTCTCTCTCTGTGGCCGCGAGGGTTTTTTTCAGGGGTCCACCGGTTTTTCGTTGCACATTTAGTAACGTGCGTTTAGAGTATTTGGCTGCGATACATTTCCACGTGATAATCCACTTCGTTGAGCTACCATTTGTGGCCAGGTCGCTTCCGAAAAAGAGCTATACGGCTCAGTAGGCCTTACCTGGCAAAATAAAAAAAAGTTTAGTTCAGTTTTTATGTCACCGCGCCCATAATTCACGAAAACAACGCGTGCCGAATGTGAGACCTGCGCTACACGAAGGACGTTAACTGCCAGCACAGCTGTTAGTTGCGACTAGTTGTAGCATGTCCCTGTGCCCTCTCCCTCGGTTACACTCCCGCCGAGTCGGCACAAATTCACAAGCGGGACATGAATCCCCATGACTTGAAGCGAAGAAAAAAAAGGAACACGAGGTGCCACGGCGTCGTTCTGCAAATGCGAGGGTCGAAAACCAGTCCCGGCTCGTGGGAAAGTGAGCGGCTTTTAGCACAATCATGAGAGCGGTCTCATCATCCACCGATGCAATGATTTACATCCGCAGGGGTGTCGGCGCCAAGAAGAGGCGCCATTGCCTGCCGGTCGGGAAAAAAATCTGAACGTTTTACTTTTTTAGAGTTTCACGCACTTTCTTTCTGCGGGGAATATAAATTGGTGCGCAAATCCCCCCAGCAAAAAAAATTCGCGTCGAATATTGAAACTGCTTCGGTTTCCACGGACTTGCCTTGCTGCACTGCGGTAAAGTGGAAACACTGACGGACAGATTTGTCTGTGGAAATTGTGGAGGAGTGACATTTTCTACATTTACAACCTGTCACGAAGGATCCCAACTACCCCCTTTCAGTAGTAATCGGTGTTGGGCTATGATTGTATGCTCGCTGCCAGAAAGAAAGGAAAAAACGAAACCCGAATTGCAATGAAAGAATTTAAATTGTTCTTTTTCTGGCGCACTTTGTATTGTATTTTAGATTGTCAAATATGTAAAGTGCATGTGAATGCGTAGAGCCTCTTTATCAATTGACTTACAGGTGAGGGCCTCGACACTCGATGTGCGTCATTAGGGTTATTTAACTTGGTCAGTGTGGGTTGGTCAAGGTGGGGAGCATAAACATGGGAGCACAGCAGTACAGTACAACAATGTATATCGCTACACTTACCCCTCTGCTCTACTTCAACCCGCGTAAATTGACAGCAGGCATTACAAATTTCCGTCAAACTCGACAAGTTGATAAGCGATTTATAAAACGGCTGTCAAGAAAGAAAAACAAGTAAAAAAGAAACGCATTTTCTGGCTTACATTTCACAAATAAAAATAAATAAACCCAAGACTTAAAAAAGCACTACCCCATGAATTTAACAACTTTCTCGGTAACGATCGCCGCACCACAGAAAGCCGGCCAGTCGTGAAATCCGGTGATGCGTGGGGCGGCCAAGATGAGCCGTTGGAAACGCATGACCCCGGCGACCTGCAGCAAATATCTGTGAAAAAGAGCTTTATAGCTCATGAGATTCCTCCAGTATAAATAAATATTAGCCTTGCAGTGGCAGCGGTGGATCCCCCTCTCCGGCTCGCTCCCTCTCGCCGGCGTGCCGTGGCTTCGTGTCGACTCACGGGCGTGCGTTACTCTTGGACGCGCGCATATTTTTCCACATCGACAGCTGACCTCGCGCATTGCTGAGCCACGGTAGAGTAGAGTTGGCCTCCGTCACACTGCGGCGTGCTGACAGTTGAGTTCCATTTGCTCCACAGACACAAAAAATGTAATTGCAATGATGAGGAAATCGTTTGTTTCGCTGCCGAGTTTCTCTTGCTCCAGTGCGCGCCCACAATTTAGCTACGTTCCCCCTATTTATAGAACGTCGCACGCAAACGCCGCCACTACACCCCCTGAAATACTCGTGCTACGCTTCGAGAAGGCGCGGAAGCATGGTGAGAAAAAAAATTACGTGCCGACAATTATTAACTATTACATTTATTTTTAATTGAAAGCTTTCGTGACTGCAGGGATTCATATTCTTGGTTCTTTCGGTAAAGTCGCGTAGAAGGGAAACAATAAAATATAAAATAATAAAATTCTCACGAAAATGTTCTTGCTATGGTTTTCACACCTGATGATGATTGCTTGTGTTGCAATCGAAACGTCGTGAAAATGGTATTGTTTTCTATTTTATTGTTTCCCTTCTACGTGACTTTACCGAAAGAACCAAGAATACATTACATTTCTCTTAATTATCGACTCGCGCGACAAATTACTTTCCATTCAAAACTCCGTAGCTGGCAGTGCATCACCCTGTGCCAGAGAATGATCAAAATATCTCTGCCGAAGATGACGTCCTAGAAGTACTTCTGAGGTCACTTCAAGAGGCTCCTTAATCTTCAAGCACACTAGCTTTCATGTCCTGCTAAGAGCGTTTTTGCACATGTCAATCAAAACATTTATTTTTTCAGTCTCAGAGGCTTTTAACCCTCGCACTGCTCAGCGATGGAATTTGATCCCGTCGTCCGTTTGCCCTCTTGTTCAATTCAACAAACGTATTAACTCTTAATTCTAGATTTGAAGCTTTCGTGACTGCAAGGATTCACATTCTTAGGTTTTTTCGGTAAAGTCACGTAGGTAAAAAAATAAAATTTAAATTAATAAAAGTAAAATAAAAATATAATAAAAATAACGACGTTTCGGAGGCAACATAGGCTTCCGTCTTCAGGTGGAACCGTCACAGCACGATAACTGTATCAAGTAAGAGAAATTCCAAGAAAACAGTCCTTGTATATATACTGGTTGAGGTTGGGAGGAGCCAAGGTAGGCCTTGAATATTATTTTTGTGAGGTTCGGTGCGGCTGAAGCACGCTGCTAGGAATGAGCCTTTGTTGTGTGAACTAGGTGCGGCTGTTGTAAAGGTGTAAATGGGACTGAGCCTTTTGTTATGTAGAGGTGGTGCGGCTGAAACCACTGCAAGGAATGAGTCTTTGTTGTGTAAAATGGTTGAACTGGGAGGTTATGCCTTTCACCAGTGATTTGTTACTGGCCGTTCGTCATTTTGGGCCACAGAAACTGTGGATTTTAAAAAGTACAATGTGAAGACAAATAAATAATAACTACAACTTTCAGTATTTGGCTGCTATAAATTTCCACGTGACAAGCCACTTCGTTGAGCTATCATTTGTGGCCAGGTCACTTCTGAAAAAGAGCTGCTTTTACCTCAGTGGGGCCTTACCTGGTAAAATAAAAGAGAGTTTAGTTTAGAACACGATATTTTTTGTTGTTGCAGTAATTGGCGATCAAACCGCTGCAGTTGAGAACCCGCTTTAATCACACGTGTCTTCCCAGATTTGAACCCAGTATGTCAGCGGTGCTGGCTCAGCGTTTTGACCCCTGGGTGCTCCGACTACAGAGCCACTCAGCCACCTCTCATCCCCCACTACTCTGAACTCTGGGCATAAGCACACCTGGCAGCCAATATATGCCCAATTAACTTCAATGCAGACCCATTTTACATAACACGCAATTATTTCCAACGCCAAATATATATTTTGCTTTGTGGTTGTCTTATTAACGAGCAATATGTATACATGTTTTACAGATTTTTGCGTGAGAAATTACAAGTATGAATGTTTTAAATATTTCATTTCCCCTGTGTTCTATGTCACCGATGTGAACACACAAACACACACACGTGTAATTTAGAGCTGCATATTTGTACTATTCGTACATCAGCATCATCACTGCTCTCGTCATCGCTCACACCACAACATCCAAGAGTGCAGCTTCCCGACATCTTCAAAAGGCATCAATTTGCATTGAGGGTAGCCAACCACGTGCATTCATTTTGCATGGTATTTTTTTTGTCAAAAAATTTCTGTCGAGTTTGATAAAACAGAATATTTTACCAGGCCCCCATGGTACGCCACTCTCACGAGGCTCGGGGGGATCTATCGGGATGTGGCCAAAGAGGGTGCACGCGGAGGGACAGTTGCGATCACGAATTATTCATGACTTTCTAAACGGGCAGGGATGTCAATGAGCTCTTGAAACCCCAAGTAATTGTTTTTGTATAATCATCAGCTGTTGCCGGTGCACAAATCCTGGCGGACTTTCTTTCCACCCCGTGAATTACGGCATGCTACAGATTAATTATTTTCCGCGTCCTCTGTGGAGTCTTGCGAGATCGGCTCAGTGGGCTAGAATTCAAAATGTCACGAGCCGTGACACAGCCGGCGTCAGAGGTGGTTGGCGGAGGTGGTCGTGGTGGTGGTGGTGATGATGACGATGATGCAAGTCACCGAGGCCCGAATTCCCAATCACTGCTCCAGCTCAGGCTTGGCTCTGGCTAGAGTGAGCCGGCTCATAGCCAGGCTTAAACCCGAGCCTGGCTCTTAGCATTGTACCAACCAACCATGTTCAATATTTCCATGAGGATGAGCTGGAGCCGAGCCATAGCTGAGCTACACACGTGTATTTGGAAAGCAATGGAGCAGATCTAGCCTGCTGAGCTGAGCTTGAGTGTGTTGAGAGGCAGAGCCAAGTCACAATGAAGAATATGGGCCCTAAAAAAAACACACAACGGCTTAAAAATATTAAAGAAGAGGATTCACAGGGCTCCTGAGAAGGCAGGCGGTTTACATGTACATTGCTGAAAAATGTTCGATAATGAAAATACATTTTTCAACAGTGGTTATGAATATGCGGATGTCAGAAATAATAAATAGTTAAATATTTTTTTTCTTATGAAATATGCAATGAAAACTGATGTAGGGCAGCACAATAAAGTAGACCACACTGATATGTACATTTATATATAAATAAAATAAATTAGTCCTTCGAAATCCACCAATTGATGGAGGTCTCCACACGCCGTGCCAGTCTCATAGGGGTTGTTTTGACCATACTTCACCCTGCTGGTCAGTGCAGTTGAGTGAAGCAGGTTGGGATTCATGTTAGCCGTGGACGGGAATCAAACTCTGTTTGCCGGGTTGAAGGCGTAGCGCGCTAACCATTGCGCCACCACCCCCGCCCCATAAACACGTACGGAAATGCAATTTCTGAAAATGTGTCTGCAACACTACTGTTTCGGTGTGCAACTGAAACCTGGAACGTTGAAGGTAGAGAGTTCTCTCTTCAATGACAGCGGCCGTGCCAAAATGCTCCTCGTCCAATTGTATCACCGAAGCCTCGTTCTCCCGCAACATTTATGTCCACGTGCGGCTGCTTATAAACCACCTCTAATGAATCACGCTTTCCTTCAATGGGCCCTGGTAAGACGGGCACGATGGGCAGTCAATTACAAGCGCGCGTGTGGTGTGTGTGTGTGTGCGTGTGTGTGTGCGTGTGTGTGTGCGTGTGTGGTGTGTGTGTGGTGTGCGTGTGTGCGTGTGTGTGTGCGTGTGTGGTGTGTGTGTGTGTGCGTGTGTGTGTGCGTGTGTGGTGTGTGTGGCCGCGAGGTCGCCCCCATTGCAGCAAATAAAACAGGCACGGCCGTGCCACGCGAGCACCACATTGGTCCTGTGGGATGCACACCGGAGTTTAACATGCGGCGCGCACCGCATTACGCGGGGGGGGGGGGGAGCTACTTTGTTACATCGCGGCAGCATGCGTGCACACTAAATTCTCCCAACGTCGAATTGTGCAGCACCGCCTCGATTCCAATGAATGCAGTGGCTTTCTCAACCACCTTTTTTGGTTATATGGTGGCCCCTCTGATCAAGACCACTGGTTCTTCCCCCCCTGCATCTCTCCCACGGCCCACCCCTCCCAACCACTAAACCACCCCCCCTAGGTCACCAATAAGGGCACAATAGAGAGACACAATAGAGAGATCACATGCCAACGCCTCTAGTCAACGCCGCGTTACTCAGCCGTTTTTCTTTTGTCGTTTCACGTTGTTGTATTAATGTGTTTCGTCACCGCAACGTGGTGACGATGTTCCCCACACACATTCGACATTTATCCTGCACAGTATTCATGCCACAGTCTACGCCCCCTCCACCCCCACAGAAAGGCTATCGTGCCTCCCACATACAGGTTAAGAATTATTGTAATTCATGTCCTGCGTATTGTTTGCTTATGTATCTTACTCTTGCTATTGTTGCTGTTGAAGTTGTTATAAACGCACAATTATACGGATGTCAAATTCCAGCAGGACACTCCAATTTATTGCCAGGAATTTATTTATTTTGCAGTAGAGCTGACACATCTTTCATTTTTTATGTCATTCCCCCGAAAGGGCAACTGAATTAAATATGGTGAAGATTACCATTAACTGGGCAGGCCCCAATGACTTTACCCCCCCCCCATCCCCCACCTTCACCAACCCGCACTGGACAGCAAGGGTAGAGTATTGTATTGTCCAGGCCTTCAATAAACTAATATTACGTGTAAATTTCCCAATTTTACCTCAAATGTTCTATCAGCAGCAGGTCATGCTGTAAGCAATCCATTTATAAACTCGCAGGTAGCAGTGCATCACACCGTGTGAGAGAATGACCCGCAGAAGGAGTAATCACAGAACTACTGCTTGCATCCTTTTCAGTGATAATTTTTATCCACACACAAAGGGCATTGTACTTTCCCACGGGGCCATGTGACAGAGAAATGTCCGTGACCTTGGCAGTAACCCCAATAGTTGTACTTCTCAGAGCTGAAATGTTGTCAAAATAAGCAAAAAAGTCTCAGTTAACATATTTTGGGGGTTTTGTGCGTTCATTAGTAACCAAGCTGAGACCATCCACCCTGCTCCACTTGAAAACCCGGTTTAACCACAAGTGGCTACCCAGATTTGAACCCAGGATCTCAGCAGTGCTGCCTTACCGCTCTGACCCCCTCGACCACATAGCCTGCTCATACTTTAACCCGAGGATGATTGCAGCCCTGGATGGGTCTAAAATACCTGGACAAACAATAGTGTATATTTGCTCACTAAACATGACCGATTGATCCCTTTACGTAATAAGACATTACATCTCTTGCGGAAGGTCATGCAAGAGCCTGGAACATGTCAACGAAAGACGGCACGCTCGGTCTCTGGGACCGAGAGGCTGAACAACATCCTTCTGCTGGAATATTAACGCACTTTTCAAATATTTACACGTGTGACATCGCATTCGATACTAACACCAGTGGGCTGGCAAGCAAATATGCAGCATGGGTTAGCAATATCAGATGGAAAACCAAACACTACAAAAGCCTGGGAGGAAATCTAAAATTGTAATGTTGCTGTTTAGCCACTGCAGTAAATGTGATGTACATTTGTTATGGCAAGCATCTACACTATGGGAACCTCATTTGCCAGTAAAAATATGATAATTGGTTCTTTACCCTTCTATCTGGCAACAAAACTGACACCTTTTCGGGTGTGGATCAATCAACTTTAAGGACAGTGCACATTATCAGAGTTATGTTCTTTTGTTTGTATTATGACTGCAGGTATTGCGGTCTATGCAAACATGACTCCTTGTAAAAAGGTGTCAGTTTTGTTGCCAGATAGAAGGGTAAAGAACCAATTATCATTGGTTATGGCATTTAAATAACCCATCAGCCAACCCTTCACAGACAATTGTTTTCAGTATTTCATAGTAATGACAAAGGTGATTGCACCTTCTTGGAAAAAATGCGGCCCAATTAATTGAGATTCATATTCTTGGTTCTTTCGGTAAAGTCACGTAGAAGGGAAATAATAAAATAATAAAAATCAAACAATACACACCTGATGATGATTGCTTGTGTTGCAATCGAAACGTCGTGAGAATTGTATTGTTTTATTTTTATTATTTTATTATTTCCCTTCTACGTGACTTTACCGAAAGAACCAACAATATGAATCCCTGCAGTCACGAAAGCTTTAAAACGAAATTTATTTGAGATTCCCTTAACTCAGTACAGAACTGGGGACGCTGCCGTGGTTGTGACGATCAGAACACCACAGCTCGCAATCCAGAGGTCGCCGGTTCGATCTCCTACCGGCTTGGCAGCTGAGTGAATGGAAGTTTCTGAAATCCCCCACGCCGTGTCCCTGCCCACCCAGCAGTGTAAGTGGGCTCACGACAGTTTAGTCCAGTGGCTCTTAACCTGGGGGTGCACGCACCCCCCCCTGGGAGCGCGAGATGCCCTTTCTGGGGGTGCGAGACGCGGCCAGACTTTTTTAGAAGGTAAATCATCCAAAATACATATTAAGCACGGGCACGTAAGTACAACGACTTTGTTACCTCAAACCCTATGTATTTATTAATGTTATAAAAACACCAAAAACCCAAAATGTTATAAAAACACGAAAAAATATTATCATATTTTGCTACTGGCAAATGAGGTTCCAATGGTGTAAATGCTTACCCCGAGTTCTCATACTCTGATGGTGCATTGCCTTTGAGTTGTGCGCCTTTTGACGTCATCTGGTCCAACACCATGTGAGACTAGGCTCTAAAGAAAGCTGTCTCGGGTGTGGACCAATCAATTTCAAGGACAGTGCATACATTATCAGAGTTATGTTTTTTGTTTGAATTCCGACTGCAGGTATAGTGGTCAATGCAAACATGACTCCTTGTAAAAAAGGTGTCAGTTTTGTTGCCAGATAAAAGGGTAAAAAACCAATTATCATGTTATAAAAACAATTTACGATTGACAACCAAAGGGGTGCGCGGCTGCGGTGAAGGATAAGCACCATCGGCTTAGTCAATCGGCAGGTCTCGTCTTGTGGGATAACGCGTTTGGAAACATGTCTGACCAGCGTGGAAGAGCAGGCCAATGCCCTCCAGGAGGGGGCATCCTTGAGTGGAGGCCGTTGTGCCGGCAGTAGCGCGACCACCTCATTGCAGGGCTGCACCTTCACCTTGCTTATTGCGAACAGGAGGGAAAGCCACTCCCGCCTCACAACAAACGTTTCTAATCGCAGCATCACAGCACACTTGGTAATACAGCGCGGTGCACTTGAATAAGATCGGTGGCTGAAGTGATTCCTTTTACTTTCACCTTGACATCCACAAGTTAATTATTTGAGTTTGCATTGCATATTAAAACAAATCCTGCTCAAATCAACATTGCAGATGTGCTCATCTCCAGTTTACAGCTTTCAGCCAGTGGTAGAAATTCCACATTTCCATGACGGAGGTGGGTATATCCTTAGGACAAGCACTGCGGATTTCCCCACAAACTGGTACGTATTTTATCAACTTGGGAGGGATGATGTGCAGAGTCAACCCCCAACTCGGATTTAAACTCACAACCGACTGAATGCGAGCCTGCTAACTCTACCGCGGAGCCACCGTGCAAACGAGCTATTCCTATTTCTTTTCATCATGCAAATCTCGTACGTGTGCGTTACATTTCACGGGAATTATACAGCGAAATAAAGTCAAGCCGAGGATTTTCACGGACTCCCATGTGCGTGGACAACATTAAATTAACCGGATTTCATAAGGCATTTTTGGCAGGTTGCGATAATTACAAATTTAATTGATCCACAACTCCTCGTATGATCCAACGCAATGGCATCCTGCCAAATTCAAAACGTAGCTGCCGGTTATTTTATTTGTTAATTTAGATGATTTTTTTGTAATCGCGAAAAATACAAATCCAGAGAAGTTAACACAGCCGGCACGTGAACGCAGCGTCTCCTCAATTGAAGCCCGTCTGTAATAAACCCAACGCGTGTATTTATTGTTCTCTAAAACGGACAGCGCCCTGCGAACTTCCAATACGCAATCTCCCAAAGAGGCTACAAAGGGGGGTGGTAGGGGGGGGGCCTCTGGGAGAGGGGAGTTGGCGGGGGGGGAGACGTGGCAGAGGGGGGGGGGGGGAGTTACGTGGGGGGAGACGTGGAGCAGGGAGGCAGTTCGCCATTGTACACCCAGGGCCTACTAAATAAACAAATACACGTGATATACGCAATAAATAAATACATACAAACAAACACACACGTGCGAGCGGTGTGGCGGGCGGTGTGGTGGACTGTTTGACTCCCTTACATCATCACTGGACCGAGATGATGAAACGTCTCACGACTTGATGTGGCGACACCGAGAGGGTGGATGGGCGAGGGGTAAGAGATGAGGGTAGGCGAGGGGAGTGGTGATGATGGGGGGGGGGGGCAGAGAGTGGAGCGGGGATAAAGAAGGAAGCAAGAGGGGTAATTCGAGAGAGGGGGGGGTGGTAGGCCTTGGGTTGGCGAGCCAATAATAAGTGGAGCCAAACCCTGGCACGGTGGAAAAAAAACATCAGTAAAAACCTGGGTCCACACATCTCCAGAAAACCCAAAAGAGTGACGCTGTCCACCTCTGCCGCCACCCCTAAGTGAACTTCGGCTGTGGCAGAATCCCTGACAGCCTCACGACTCCACACGCTAACATCACTTGGCAGCCCAAGAGCATAAGATTGAAGCACTTTCTCGACTGTAATTGTGTGTGATGCCTTCCTGCCCGCCACACGTTCCGCGTTGCTTCGGAATAATAAAATGATCTTCGCATTAATCTTCCACCGGTTTCCACTCTGGGTTACCGTGCACCGGCGCCCCCAGAGCCACGGCTTTCTTGCCTCTCCCCCCCTCCACAAACCCAACTGCCCACTTCCCTGTGACGGATAGTTTGGGTTTGGAGGGGGCCGAGCGATATTCAGGGTCTCGGCACTATCTGGTGAACTCCCAAACAGGTGTAGTGAACTTCTTACGCAACATTCACAGGCTCGCAATAGCAGCAGGAGCATCACGTGACTTGCCTTCGTGCCTCTGGGTGTATGTTCTTCTTCAGCTCAACGTGCGCACGTTGTTGGTGCCATGAGTGAATTGCCACCTTCAGCTGTAGAATCAGCAGCACTAGCATCGTCAAGCCTCTCCTGTGAAGGTTTCCTGGCTTTGGTTGAGCAGTTCGGATTTGTGGTCTGGGCTGTGCAGAACTAATTCCTCTGTTGTGACAACTTGTTTGTGCCTTTTGTTTTGGTACCGTTTATTTATTCATTTTTTTATATTCCTTGGTAGTAGGCTTTTCATTTTCTTGATAGTAGATGGGTATAAGAGTAGGTCCTTGTATGCAATTAATGTGCAGCGTTGTGGGATGCAATTAGCCTGAATGACGCTATATAAAATGAAAGTATAATTAATATAAGCCACATTTCTGGCTTGCTCTCTCCGTAGTAGTTTCTCAAACCCCTCTATGCAGCCAGCAGCAACAGCAGCTGGGCCAATTACCCCAGGCAAAAACAAACCCGTGGAAACAAATGCCCTCTCCCACCAAATCAGGTGAGTATAGTTATTGTTTAAACAGCTCTCTCAAGACCGGTTGGATGCACCTGTTTGCAACAGGCAGTTTCCCACCACACGGAGCCGTGCGGAGCTTCACAAGAGACAAAAGCCTTTTGCTTCTCTTTAAAATATATATGTAAGGAGAACCCAGTTACGCCGGCTTACCGACCAGCAGCCGTGTAAGAGTTGCAGGGGATGGGCAATCCAAATGTCATTGTTGCCCCCACTGAACGAGATGTCATGCTGGTGAACACCCACGCACACACTTCGAATATCGTGCCTTAATTCCCCAGTAATCGACTATTTTGTCGCTCATCGATTAGGCCAAGGGGGAGGGGGGGGGCAGATTGTCCTCACCCCAGCCCCTCAGTGCTCCCTCACCCCGTTGCCTCACCACGCCTCACCCTCGCAGGAGCGGTGGCGCAGTGGTTAGCACACTGCGCTATGAACCCGGCGACCCGAGTTCGATTTACGCTCACGGCCAACACCAGGTGACGATTATCTTAACCAATCCTGGGCCTCGCCCTAGATCGACCTCAACCTCAAATGAGTACCTGGTGCGGTGTGTAAACATCGCCAGTGGAGATACAAAGGCGGCCGGGTGTGGTGCTGGCCACCCAACCCCGGCCTTAATAGGTGCTCACTAACATCACTTGCTCCAACAGTCCGTTCGGACTATACGTGGAATCTTTGTATTTTGTGTGTGTTGTGTGTGTGCGATACTGGGTAAGTGAACCTCCATACAACGTCTACAGACCGGCACTCGTGATGTTGACGGGGAAGTGGTGGGGGGGGGAGAGGGTTGTCTACGTTGCCATGATTGAATATGCAGTTTGCACAATAATTGTCATTCCGTTTCCCTTTATTTTGAGTTACTCCCCGAATCTGCTGCGCTTACCAGCACTGTCGTAAAATACCTGCGAACGCCCGGTATACGCAGTGATGTCTCACATCAGTCCCCAAGGAAAACATGCATATTTATTGAGCTGTTAATAAAATAACATAATAATGATATTTGGGGTTTGCCCCTAAAATAACACCAAAAGGAAACGACAAAAAAGGAGCAGAGTCGTGCAGATTCATTCCAGTGTGAAGACATGCCCTCTATCAAAACCTCCACCCCCTCCTTTCCCGCTAGATAACGTCACGTCGTAACGCCATACCATTTAATCGAAATAGTCATTGATTACAAATCGATTACACTGGCCAACACACTTTTTCTGGCATAAGGTATTCCAACGGTTTTAAGGTAATTTTGGGGTGCTGATTCCAAATCTGGCATCAGTTTTTGTCTATCACATCAGGTTTTTGAGATATCAAATATTTCATTTTCAATAAAAACTGCAGAAGAAAAATATTAAGTAAATGTGGATATCTACATAAAATTATATTATAAACACACTATCCTAAAATTACAGCACCATATTTTAACACTAAAGCAGTCACTGACTCGCAACAACTTGCAATCATAAGTGGCAGAGTTAATTTCGGGTAAAATCAATGAAAATGGGGTATGTCGATAGCAGAGGTGGGATAAAGTCATTGTTATGCAAGTCCAAGTCGAGTCGCAAGTCATCAAATTCATGACTCGAGTCTGACTCGAGTCCAAGTCACATGACTCGAGTCCACATCTCATAGGTGGGACAAAGTCATTGTTATGCAAGTCCAAGTCGAGTCGCAAGTCATCAAATTCATGACTCGAGTCTGACTCGAGTCCAAGTCACATGACTCGAGTCCACACCTCTGGTCGATAGCATAAAAATGAGATGTGATAGAGCAAATCTGAGATCAGATTTGGAATCAGCACACTGAAATTAGTCTAAAACAGCTGCAAAAGTCCAGGCCAGAATTGTTTTTTGTTGACCAGTGTTATTCGACCCAAAGTAATCAATACTCGCGATTACTCAAAATACTGGATGTGGTAAACGCTCACCCCTACCTCCCTGCATGAGAATAACTGGGCAAGATTGCCGATTAGGTTTATAAAATTCTCCAGTTAAAGAGCTTTACAGCTCATCACATTCCTTCAGTATAAAATAAAGATTCTCATAATGGCCAGGGAGGTACTTTACCGTGGAGACGGAGCGATGAAATCACCTGGTGCGGAGGTGCCCGGCAGAATTTAGCATTGCGAGACCGTGAAGGATGGAAACAACTTCTGCAAGGCCTACATCTAGCAGTGGATAGATCATGGCTGATGATGATAACCCAGAATGCACCTCATCTCACCAGATAGCGGAAGCTAAGCAAGCCTGAGCCTGGATAGTGATTGAATGGGTGACCACCACACACCGGCAGGTTGTTTATGAGCGAGTTGCCCGGGCTACGCGGTGGATTAGCAGAGGACAATGCAGCAAATTTTCACCGTTGTATTGAGCTGCTATGCTCCTCGCAATATTCTCCCTGCGAGGTGGAGGTACAATGAAACAGCCTCCTCGATCCCGTGCAGGATGGGGGACTCCTCCAGCAGTGGATCGACAAGGAGCTCCGCGTGTACATGCACGCGTAAGCACTGCTCGGATCAGTCAGCTCAGATGACGCACGCTTCGACCTGGCATTCGAGAAGGAAGCCTCGAGGCGCGTGTGCCTGTCACCGGCGTGCGCGATGCCAGGCTCGGGGCCCACGTTATGCCCTCGCCGTGCACTAATTCCCGAGAAAAGCCACCCAAGGGGAAGGATCTCACTGGCTTCTGAGGATGACATCAAACTTGCCCCTGTGGATGCAATCGAAAGCGATAATGCCACTTCTGATGGGTAGGCTTCCGCTGCCGTGATGCACTGGCTCTCCGATGCGTCTTTAAGTTGTGCCGTGCGATGTCCCGATAATCAATTCTGTAAATGACGAGAGAAAAAAACCCATCCTAACAGGAAAATAGTGCAGGCCCGGAAAATTATATTGCTTCAAATGATGCACAGAGACATGCTATAAGCCTTTGTGCCTTTTGAAAAAAGCCATCAGCATTTCCTGCCAGAAGTGCATTGTAGTCCTTCTTGTCAGATGTCAGAAATTTCACTAGGAGATGATTAGTAAAATCTGAAGAAGTTCCCAGCATGTGGAGCGAAGCGTCGAACAAAATGCCAAACAACGCATGGCACGACCCGAAATTGCACATCGGCGAGCTGATAATGACACGATTAACACCCAACTGGAATGTTGCCATTCACCCCATAAAATGCCACATACTATTCTTCTAACCAGTAAAATCAATTGAGAAAAAAAAATAATGCATCTCGCTCTATTAGTTTTCATATCAATCACGAGGCGACGTGCAGAATCCATATCGCGCCAACATGAGTGCGCTGCCTCGCCATATATTTCAATCTCCTCTGAAGCATCTTCCAGCGCAAATTAAACACAGGTCATTTTTTCAGAAATCCAATAAATGCCGCACGCACAAATAAGACAACGTCACCATAAAGAAACATAATAACGACAGTCTGCCAGGAGAGGGTGTTTCAAGGTGGGCGCATTAATACTCAGGATGAAATAAAGATGTTGAATTTGTTTCGACATTCTGCAATTTAACTTTGATAATTATTCAAAGCGAACTTCCTTGCGTGACATGTTCTTGCACATTACTGACAAATGGAGATGAAAATTGAGAGAATGTGTAATAAATACGTACACAGATATTGTTTCTCACTCAAAATCACTTGGAATATGCCCAATATCTCATCAAATCTCAGAATCTAGCTAGGCAAGCTATGGCCTGGATCGGTGATTGCATGGACGACCATCATGCACAGCAGGTTGTTATGGGCTGCTGTGTGGCAGCAGAAGGCAGTAAAATGAATTGCTGGATGATACTTCACTGCTGCCCTCCTCTCGGCCCCACGTTCACCAACACGTACTGTGAGGCATGGTCAAATAATCCAGGATAGCATGCAGAGGGCCCTCAACCAGCAATCACCCAGAAGACGCCGCAGGAGATTGACAGAAGGAGCAGTGTGCAAGTTTGTTGTTCTGCCCGCACCTCCGATTTGGGGTCCTTCGTGTTTTCCCCTGCAGATTTATAAACGTGTGTTTATAATAGATTTGACTGTGATAAGTGTCCACGTGATACGCCACTTCGTTGAGCTATCATTCGTGGCCAAGATCTCTTCTGAAAAGGAGCGATATAGCTCAGTTGGCCTTACATGGTAAAAATTAAATAAACAAAAATTGAGAGGAATAGCATGGTTGGCTAGGCAGTGTGTGAAAGAAGTGTAACATACATACATAATGCAGAGGTATTATGCAGGGATACAGCCCCGTGCGGTGACCAAGAAATGCGCAGACTGCAAATTGGCATGATGTTCCATCGGCACACACTCCACCGCGCGCTGATCACGGCTTTCGAGCAAGAAAAGACAAAGCTCTCTTAGTCCGCTCTGCTCTGCTAGTTGACCAGAAAAACGTGCTCATTAGACGTGCGTGCGGGCGGGCGGGCGCAGGGTCAGCACGCTGATTCCACAGCACAAGATCCAACTCGTTCTGTCACTTCCTCCTAGTTAACGTCCATGTACAGGCACATATATAAAGCAATTATTTTTTTTCACAGCCATTATTTATTTATGTTTTTAAAGGGGTTTTTTGAAAATAATATTTCCCCAGTTGAGGATGTGTCCCACAAAGTAAATATGCTGTACTGTATATGCAAGAGCTGTATTTATAGTATGTGTAAATTATAAATGTTTCTGTACTTTGTCACTCGGCTGCTGGATGAAGGAGGCTTCCCCGTGTTGTTTTGGTCATGGTGGCTTTTTCCGACCGTACCTCAAACTGGTCAGCGTGGAGGGAGGGGAGGGGGCACGTGTTCAGCTATGACTCACCACTGATATTAGCCAAGGCTAGGAATCCAACTCTAGTAACCGGTCCATAGGGAAAGCAGTGCGCTAAATATTACATAACCGTTCCGCTGCATTCGGTCTTCTGCAGTGAGAAGATTAGTGTTGACAGCCTGGCTGACTGTGGGTGGGTGTTTTCATTGCCTAGGAATGAGAATAAATGACAAGCGCATTGCCTACGCGAAAAATAAAAAAAGAGCCCTGCTTCCCAAATATTGAGTGAATGTGCAATCGCTAAAAAAAGAGGCAACCTTAAGAATAATAATAATGATGATGATGATATCCCTGAATAAGTCTGCAGCAGCAACGGGCATGCTCATGCCAGCATTGGGACTAAGCATTGCAGATGCCCCAAATTTGAAGACTGCCACAATCTGATGCGTTGGGTGTCTGCTGTCAAGCATCTTCGGGCGAGCTGGTCTCTCGAGGAAGGTGATGTCCCCGTGTGTTGACCCGTTGCCAGAGTGATTATCATACCACATTAATTCACCCTCCGCCCATCACTCTCTCCGCTGTCGTTCCCCTACTCTTTCTCTTTACCCACCGCTCCTTCGCTCTCCTCCTTCAAATCACAACTAGGTTCTTCTCCAGATCCGTTCATCGGAAGTGAATGCGGCCAATCCCCCTTGCATTGTGCAGTTTTGTGTCGAACTCCCCAACAGAAAGGGTCTTTGCCGATAAACATGTGGCAGTTCAGAAAAATATTTGTTAAAAAGTGTACAAATAAACTCGTGTGTGGGACGGATATGTGGAGGCATATTATCTACCGCGTATCCTGGTTCTCTTTTTGAATGTTTGTTCTGTTGAAATATACACAAAAAATTTCATTTTAAGCATTGCGGATGCATGCACGGTTGAGCTGATGCGGCGGTGCAACGTGAATTTTTTTAAATGCTCCCTGGAAATCCACGACGGGCGCACGCTCTGCGCGGCACTGCAGACGGAAATAAATCCAGGATATAATGGTTGTGCGCGCCTGCCCACGCCGCTCGGCAATTAAAGCACTCGTTTATTTTCCCGATCCTGCCTCTTCCCACCGGACGCGAATAGCGGGCATTCTCAAGTGTTGATGAGCCACCTCCAACAACGTGTGCCACAGCAAACGAACCCGCAGGCGATGAAGCAAGATGAAGATTTTAGAGAGTAGTGGCATCAAATGAGGGCACAGCGTGGCGCCTGTTTGGCATGGTCACCTGGTGCAAAGCAGGGCCACCTAGATAGCTGGGGGGGGGGGGGGGGGCAAAAGGGGCAATATGCCCCGGGCTTCACAAAACATTGTTTGCCGCGAATGAATAAGGCCCCCCCCCCCCACGCTCCACATGGCATGCTGCCCTGGGCCTCCAGGAACGTCTGAGCAGCCCAGGGTAGAAGGGATTAAATAGGACCCCCCACCCCCACCCCCGTAAAATGTCCCCATCTTCTTCGTAGCTCGGCACCTGGACCATTCCATATCGTGGGCCTTGGTGCGGTTGCACCGCCTGCACTCTTGATAGCTAAGCCGCTGGCGTTGGACAACAATTTTAATTCGAAAGACAATAAGACCGTTACTTTTAACCATTGGCTTGTTAGCCTCATTGCAGCATGTCTAATTATGTACTCGCTGAGCGTATTTATTTTATGATGACCAAATAAATAACTTATCAGGTCGGTTGAGCGGCCAGCACCTGCCATGGTCTCATCATTGCCACTACACAGAACACAGTGGCACGCAGACAGTGGCGCGCACACACAATGGCACAAAGACAGAGCCCCCGTGTAGCCTCAACATACTTTTGGGAGCAAGTGCTGTTAGCGTGCACCTATGAAGGCCGACACGGCACACGAGAGGGTTGGTGGCCAGCATCACGCCCGGCTGCCTTTGTCTCCCCAGTGGCGATGTTTACACACCACACGAGGTACTCATTTTAGGCTGAGTCGACCTAGGGGAGGTTCAGGCACAGTTGTCCAGATAATGGGCGTGCACACACAGTGGCACGTGGCAAATGAATTGCCCTGTGAGTCGGTGATGACGTTCGCAACGCGCTCACAGAACATAAAGCTTCTGTTGGCACCGGATTGCACCGTGGACTAAAAATGTGTTCGCCAGATGCCATGTTCGCCTTGGCTCGATTTCCAAAGTAAGAGAAGCCCCGTCATTCACTCTGCGTTACAATTGTCGTGCACGCACACAAATACACTCAGGTCCTCCGAGAATACTAATTAAGCTCAATATTTAATTTTCCACGGGCAAATTCGCCCGATACGTTTGTATGGGATCTGCTTTCACTGCCATTCCACCCTTGCCTCGGGTCACATCCATAATTTCAGCAATCACGTGCTTGGCTTTGGATATCCACTCTAATTGGATCATTAAAACTAAAAATTTAAGCTTAAAAGGTGGTGTTATCTTCTTGGTTATTTCGGTAAAGTCACATAGAAGGGAAATAATAACCCCTGCGGTCACGACAGCTTTACATCGAAATTTAGGTGGTGTTATGTTGGTATTTTTTGTCACGGTATGAATTAGTTATTCCCACTTAGGCGGAATGGGTGCCTTTCAAAGCTAATTTCCCAGCATCCGACCCGAGCAATCGGTTCTCAGGATAAATGTACAACACTGACTGGGACGCATTCATCTCCATTTCAAAGGTATAGTTCCAAGAGAGGTTGTGCGAGTTAAATGGCAATTAATTACCATGGTTCGATTCCACAATTCTAAAGGTTTACCATAACACTTTATAAATTACAGTAGTCCCTTGGTAAACAGTTGCATCGGTCAGCGGTTTTTTTGGTTAATGTTTCACCTCCCGTAGGACCCTCATGGGTTCGACTCACGTTAAAATGTTGATAAACGTCACATTGACGTTATGCACACGGGCGCCAATTTCGGCCAATTCAAGCTCTTGTAATTGGGGCTGAGCCATGCCCTCATCCAATCAGCAACGCCCATTTATGAGTGTTTATATCTCGACTGGCTTTGTTTACATTGTGTTTTCTGTTTAAATTATGTTTTGTTTTAACATGTAATTCCTATATTCGATTGACAGTTATTTCAGCTGACAGTAGTTTTCGTGAAACGGATAAAAAAAACGTTCACCCGAGGGATTGCTGTACGGAAATATATTAAGGGGTTTTGTGGCTCAAAAATAACGATTACATGGAGATGAATGCTTTATACTCTAAATGAGTTTCATACTATATTTGCTGAATGTTCTCAAATAGGCAGTCGGTAGGTCTAAATGGAGCCGCTTAACAACAGCCACTGTAGAAAGTGATTTGATAATTGCCTCACTCCACGTAGCATATTTTTTAAAATAAAAATACAAATTTCATTTTGTCACAGGCAACATCTTTTCTAAAAATGTATCGAAAACAATTATAAATGCCAGCTCTTTGTCGTAGCTGCATAGCAGCAGAATGTTAAAAAGCAAGCCACATTTAATTGTACAAAGCGTTGCTGGCGATTACATCCAGCTTCGTCCTCAGGCGTTTAACAAAAGTTCAGTCCTCGCGGGAAATTGCCACAATCGTGTTTGTATTCAACATACCGATTCGCAAAAAAAGCAAGTCATTGAGCATATTTGGCCACATCGCAACTTGATTTGAATGGCATTGCCGGATGGTGGAGGGTTATGGTAAAAAAATAAAATGGCGTTATATCTTCACAATATAACCTCATAGAAGTTACTTGTTGAATCAGACTATATTACCACGAAAATAACGTGCTGCCCAAAGGCCACACACCTTTCACGACGCCAAAAACGGGCGATGGTTAAAGCCTCGCGGTCTGGACGACTGCGGGAGAAACGACGCGGCAATTAATTCTCGAGACTGATGTGGAGCAGTTTGCGACAGATTGAAGGTCTTAAAAAACTGACACCTTTATACAAGGCCTCATAATGTAAATGCTTACCCCGAGCTCTCAATACTGGTATACGCCTTTTGGCGTCTTCTGGTCCAACACCAATGGAGACTAGGCTCTAAGAAAAGCTGTCTCGGGTGTGGACCAATCAACTTCAATGACAGTGCATATCATTTTCAGAGTTGTTTCTTTTTGTTTGCATTTGACTGCTTGTGTTGTGGTTATTGCAAACATGATGCCTTGTATAAAGGTGTCAGTTTTGTACTAGTTTAAAGGGTAAAAACCTACTACTATGTTTGCCACTGGTAAAGGAGGTCTCAGAGTTTGACAGTCTCCTGAAAATTAATTTTGCCGTTCCAGTGTCGTCACCCCCCCCCTGGAGAAACGAGGGGTGAAACTGCACGCCGGATGGCTTATAATGGGCATAATAGTGTTCAACATAAAAAAATAATATTCGGAGATAATCTCCAGCGATAAGGAAATGTAATATTGACAGAACACTAAACATTTTTTTTCTTCCTTGGACTCTCGGAGCTTTGCTGTGAGGGTCGTCTGGCAGAAGAGAATATCTAATTAAATTCATCGTGCAACACGGTGGGGGGGTGGGATGGAGGGGGGAGGAGGGCACGGGGGGCAAGGAATCAGTAACCTCTTCTAAGACATAATTTTTCTTTGCCTGGCCTGCTAATTATTTTGCACCGACTGACATCTTTTTTGTTTATACGGAGCACAGGAAAAAAAAATAACCCACACTAAAAGCATTTTGCAAGTTATTGCATGAATAACCCTGACCACCAGGCACAAGTAAATATTAAAAAATGCAAAAGGCAAAATATCGTTAAAAATTAAAACATTAGGATTCCCACATACAGAATGTAATGCGCCTTTTTAAAATAAGGCTAATGAAACCCTTGGCAGAGAATGCCCTCAAGATGGTGCTTTTGGAATAAATTAATCTTTAAAAATCACTTAAATCCTGTAATGAGGAGCTGGTGGGGAGGAGCAAATGTTTGTTTAGACTTTCCGTAAAAGGCAAGGGTGGGCAGACCCAGGGGAGGAAGAGAAAATCTCCGCGGGATATTTTCCAACGGTTCCACCGGTTGTCTCTGGGCTCGTACGCGGAAAAACCGAACGCACGTCACCAACATCGCTGGTGCGATAGCAAAACCAAAATGCGTATCCTCGCCCCCCCCCCCACCGAGACATCTTACAACGACACGCCCGCGTGTCCGGACGCGCGCGTTGCAGACGTGCGCTCACAGAATTCCACTCGCAAGGCCACGCTGGTTTTTTTCGTGTTTTGGCTGTAACCGGGCTTCTATGGTGTAACCAGGTCCCCGTTTCAAATTATTTTTTATATTTCCCACCGGGTTTTACCTGCGCCCAAACAAAACCTGCATCTAAGATCTACAAAACGTGTAAATGTTGCGGTGTGTATACAGCGCCCCCCCCCCCCCCCCATTTTATTTTCAATCCACTGCTGGATGAGGGTCTCCCTTAAAGCATGCAGATCGTGGAGGTTAGTCGACCACACTCCACCCACGCTGGTCAGCGCGAGTTGGCAAAGACGGCCAGCATGGACTCCCGGAGCATAGACGTACAGTACAACAAAATATGCTTTTGCGCTACCCTCTGCTGACCACCACGTAGCCACCCACAACAACCTCATGTGCACGGTGGAATGTTCACCCATCCAAAAGCTATACAGGCTCAAACCCGCTTAGCTTCCGAGGTCGGATTAAATCAGCCGCAAAGCCGGGTCATTTGGCCTTAGGCAGGTCTGCAAACACTTGCACGTACGATTGATCATAGGTTGCTAGGGGTCAGTGTGGGGGGGAGGGGGTTAAAGCATATAGAGAGAACAAAGTAAGCTCTAGGACAGCTGCCCCTTCAGTCTCTGTCTATTCACACCCACGGTGCAGTGGCTTGTGCACAACATATTCCATTGCTTGCCATCTTCAATATCCAGTTTTGTTTGAAATACCGTGGCTGTATGCCTCAAGGTTCTGTGCACTTGCCAATTTTTTTCCCCCCTTTTTTGGACGCTGAATTTTTGCCCGTGTGGTATCATCCTGTCTCGATTAAATTTAGATTGTTATTGTCAAGTCAAAATCCAGACACGTGCATTATTACCAAATTACAGCGAGCCGCCCTCACTCGCGTGTCGCTGACATGTGGGGCAGACCCAAAGGCTTTTATCGCGGTGCTGGCTGCAAGCGCCGGCACGGTTCGGCTTAGGCGAGAGATCACTGCGT